>NC_086324.1:12646047-13246047 GCF_036172605.1 Pelobates fuscus | reverse complement strand
TTAAGCAGGGGGGGGGGGGGACGACAAAAAATAACATAAACATTTAAATAATATTAAAAAATATATATTATAATAATAATAATATAAAAAATATTAAAATAATAATAATAAAAAACAAAAAAATAGTAAAATAATAATAATGTAAAAAAAAATGCCCACCCCCCACCAGCGCTCTGCATCTCATGCACACACACACTGCACTCATAAACACACACACTGCACTCATACACACACACTGCACTCATACACACACACACACACACACACACACACACACACTGCATTCATACACACACACACACACTGCATTCATACACACACACACACACACACTGCATTCATTATACACACACTGTAAATAAATATTCAATGAATATAATTTTTTGGGGATCTAATTTTATTTAGAAATTTACCAGTAGCTGCTGCATTTCCCACCATAGTCTTATACTCAAGTCAACAAGTTTTCACAGTTTTTTGGGGTAAAATTAGGGGTCTCGACTTATATTCGGGTCGACTTATACTCGAGTATATACGGTATGTATATACTGTCATTGGCCGCAGTACTACTATGCCACGTATGGCTTTTTAAATTGCTCACATATTTGTTATCAAGGGCAGCAAGATAAACATTTTAAATAAATATCAGATACCTCTTTAATACGTGGAAAAGAAAGTGTTAACATCAAACGCCCAAAACGGCCCAAAATCAGTATATATATAGCATCCATAGAAAATAGAAAATAAAGTTTACAGAATAGAAACATAGAAACAAATGAATTAGATTGAAAAGATCAAGACATATGAAGAGATCCATGCTCCGGCAGGACTTCAGAGAAGAGAAGATGAAGGTGATGAGAAGAGTGTCCAGCGGAGAAAAGAAGTCACCAGGTATGTCTGTCTGTACACCTATTCTGGTCATATGCCCAGTGTCTGAATGGGAAGAATTGCATTTGAGGCATAGTTAGAAACCTGGGCAGTAGCTACACCGGTGGGGACAGGGAATAGTGGGAGAGGTATATGGACAGATATGTTGGAAAGTAAGGGAGGAAGTGAGAGATTACGTTTTTTTGTTTTGCTAGGTTCATTTGCATAGAGTGCTCCTTTAAAGGAGAACCAACACTTCTCTGGATGTGTAATATTATATTTAGTAATGGTTCTGTTTAACAAATATGTGTTTGTGAGTTCTGAAAAACAAAATCAAATGAAGAAATCCCCACCCTGCCAATGACTTCTGTCCCGGAGCTGCATTCCTCCATCTTGACTCCGTCAATCATTGTTGTAAGTTCTGCCCTGTCAGTTATAATAAAGAAAGGAGACGGAACAGAAACAATGTTTCTCTTTCTCCTTCTCTAAGGCATCGTGTGCCCTGGCTGTGCCAGGACTGGACTGCATGGTGATGTCAATTTAGACATTTTCAATATACTTTGAAACAAAAACAAGTTACAGCTGATTTCCAATGTTTTCATGGTGTAAACGCCTGTAAAGAAATGAAGATTCTAATTAGAATTTTCTACCAATTCTAAAGAGTTTCCACAAACTGACAGCTCAGAATTGAGTGATCGTTATTGAATTGTTTCCATAGAGCCAGACCATCTTGGCGTGATTCCCATTTAATATGAATTTAAAGATAAGAAACTGCCCGTAATGTGGGTGACAAGGTCTGCTTCATGTAGGATAAAAGGCGCCATTATGTCCGGGTGATGGAGGAGAATCCAAGCAAAAGAGACGTGAAACATATGAATTCACATGTATTTATTTTATTTAAACAAATCCTATTTATTGCAGAATGCACGATAAGGTAATCCAGAATGCATACCACTCCGCCTGATGCGAATTTGTCCAACTGTGAATAGAAAAGACATTTCCATGGGAATGTATCCACTGTCAATAGGGAAATCATCTTAACTTAAAATACAAAAAAAAAAAAAAACAAGAAAAGAAAAGAAAAGAAAGAGCAGGGTACAAAAATCTATCACACAAAATAAAATATTGATTTATTTATTTATTGAAAAGTAACAAATTATCAACACAATATCTCAGAACGGAAGTAAGGTTGAGGTGGAGAATTTTGTTGCAATGCCTTCGTTATGGCTCCGCATGTTCTCTTTTAGTGAATAAACCCCTGTGTGTTCTGTTACACAGGGTATCGCGTCTGTATGGACAGCTAGAAAAGAGGATTTGGAAACAAGGTTACCAATTATAATCCGGTTTCTACAAAAAAACTAAAACTTTCCTACAAAAAAAATGCACCTTTGCGCTCCACATCCGATCTGTAAGCTTTCCCACATTCCAAGAGAATAACTCGCTTTTGGTATAATTGTCTCAGGCCTTTTTCCAAAACACTGTTTTTCATTCATTTTCACACTAGTCGGAAAATGCTCATCATCTCTGCCCTTTAAAAACGCAACTTTCCAAAATTCTTGCTTGTTAGTTTTTGGCAAAACAAAAGGTCATTTTTTTTCCTCTATAAATAAATGAATATTTTGCATCATCTGTTCTCGCCTTGTTTCTTTGTTATTTTCTGTGCAGAAAAGAACGTTATTTTTTCGTATATCTGACTTTGAGTTCATTCGATGTTATTGGCCTTTTATTAAAAGTAATCAATAATCAGAGTATCTGCACGAATAACTCCAGAAGGAAGATTATTATTTTTTTTTTTTTTAAACGTGTGTGTTTGTATTTATTTTATGTTTTTATTAGGTGTACTTGTGCTATTTCTTTTTTTTAAGGAAAACCCACCCAGACTTTCTGTGGCTGTCCAATCACAGACCTCCTAATGCAGCTCACCTAATGCAGCTCAATGAGAAGTCTTTGCAAGGCAGGTGCTCTGGGCAATTGTTGCCTCTTGAGTTTAGCTTCACTGAGCTAAACAAACCAGGAAGTAATGGGACCAGGTGTCTGATTGACAGCCAGAGGGGTGTAACAAGGTTCATTTATAAAAGTGTCAATCTCTATTGAAATCTGCACTTTTTGTAAAATGAAAAAAGAAGACACACCGCAAGCTATACTGCTTTAGGCATCTGGAGTGCCCCATTTAAGCCGTAGTTTTGAATGGTTAAACAGTTAATTCCAGTTTCTTTGCATATCGATTTGAGGGCAAGTTGCCAGCCTTTTTATATCTCTTCTTTTTTATTTCTTGTAATATTTCTATGTTAGGCTTGCTGTTTACTTTTTAAGTGGCTTTTTCTCCAGTCTGTGTCTATTTTGATTCTTCTGGTATTTTCCTTTTTGTGGGGTTTATATCATGGGTGAAGCCTCTTAGGGAAGAACAGGAAGAAAACTTAGATTCTAAAATAAATACTTTTGAATGGAAAGGCACAGTTTTTGCTGGCGTCTAAATGCATGTAATCTTTTTTCCTGCATTCTTGTATTTTAAAAAGCTCAGTTGCAGAGATCTGTACGTTTGGTTAGATAGATATGAATTCACGGTACTATTTAGATTGTCGTAGAAACAATTGCACATACATAATGCACCCATTTCCAACTCATCACAAGCTGATTAAAACCTGTGATACATCTTACTATCTGTTAAAATATCAGGTAAATACAATTTAGTTATCAATGAAATATAAATTCCTGAGCATTTCCTAGTGTAAGATGCAACAATGGTCATGAAAAACGCAAATCTCAAAACATAAATTTGTGGGTATGCGTGGCTACTGACCACCTTCCTTTGATTACTTAATCGCTATGTGAAAGTGAATTTTTGTTGGATTATATCTGTTACATCAATGGTTGATTCATACGAGGAGTAACAGTGACTTATGCAAGTCCAAAAGGAAATTCTGAGTTCCTGTTTCAAAACAGCTGCGATCCTCTGAGACTCATCAAGATTGACTAAGATTCATCCTGGGCCATATTTAGAAAAAAAAAAATCCCACACATACATCCAGTGTGTGGTCTAAAACTATTAGCAAAAATAAAAAAAAATACAGTTATTAATTACTAAATTTATACAAAGGGTCCTGCAGTTAACAAATTTGCTCTGCAGTCATGGGAAAGCATTTAATTGTATGAGAGATTAAGACAGAGTTATTTAAATTACATCGAGCTCCATACAGTAGAAGAGGTCATAGGATGCAGTTTTAATACAATTTTCAAGGAAAACACTTCACTAAAAAGTTCTGTTATTTTCCTGTTTATATTTGTGTTTACTGTTTGTGATTGGCTATTTGTATTCCATTAGTTAGGGGGAAAGATTGACTCTCCTCAAACCCATCAGGGCAAAGAAATCCTGAGTTAGAACATGTCACCACATAGGACAATGGATCTTCTGCCAGAGTAGATGAAGCTAAGTTAGTTGTGATCCAACAGCAGATGCCTCACCACTTACATCACTTGTGAGCAGTGTCGGATACAATTGTTGTCACAGCTGTAATGACTGTGTTTCTGGTTGGCCGTCCTTCCTAGGTGCACTTATGACTGAGCCAGCATTAATATCTGGGCTTCGATAATGGTGCCTCCACCCTGGTTGTTTTCTCAAAGCTACATCCCCTAGGAATGTATACACTGTGTAAAGAAATGCTTTTATATAACAGCAATTAAATCTAATTCAGTAATGTGAAATTTATTTATGCAGTGTATTTTGTTTCACGCAAAAGTGAAAGGTTAACAAAATAAAACAAAGCAAACAATTCTCCTGAACCACATAACAAGCCATATGGTCATGTCTCTAGTGCCTATGAGAACATGACCTTCAACCGATATGTAACCGCTACATTGTTACAATGTGCTTGATGCAACAACTCTCAGTTTAAATGCGTTTCTGACCTCGTAATTAACCACGGTGTCCATTACAGCTTTTTAAAATTCACAAGAACTGATTCTGGGATTCTACCCAACAGCTTGACCACTGACGTCAGCAAGCAGGTTCTTTGGCCGATCTACAGGGCCCGAGGGGTTAAAACAAGGAAAAATATTACTGAGTACTGGAAACAAGAGGAGTGAAGGCAAGGAGTACTGACAATAAGCAGAAAGTTTTACTGTTCCCCTGTGATAGAGGATTAACCTTCTTACCTTGAGCTTGCCAATTTGACAGAATGAGAAGCAAAGTAGCAAAAACCGACAGGTTCATAGAACCGCTGGTGAATCGTAAACTAAGCAAAGATAATGGGATGGACAAATAGAGAAAGAGGCAGTGTTTTATGATTGTGTTAAAAACAGTACATTTTGTTAATGAATTCCATACATTCAATAACGTAAACTCACCTACCAAGCTCTAATGCAGTTATGGCTACACTTATGACAGCAGAAGTTTTTGCACCACATTTCCCATGATGCTCGGCTAGCCTTAATGAGGTAACAAGCTTAGCCAACACTGCCGATGCATGCTGTCTATGTCCAAGGGATTATTTATCTATCAGATTGCTGGCACTGTGCTTCTAAAGCACGAATTCATCTATGGAGTGAATACCCGGGGAAACTATGTCAAACTGAGTGATGCACCTGTGTCACCAACAGCTAAAATACCCGGGGATTCTATGTCAAACTGAGTGATGTATCTGTGTCACCAACAACTAAAATACCCGGGGATTCTATGTCAAACTGAGTGATGTACCTGTGTCACCAACAACTAAAATACCCGGGGATTCTATGTCAAACTGGGTAATGTACCTGTATCACCAACAACTAAAATACCCAGGGATTCTATGTCAAACTGAGTGATGTACCTGTGTCACCAACAACTAAAATACCCGGGGATTCTATGTCAAACTGAGTGATGTACCTGTGTCACCAACAACTAAAATACCCGGGGATTCTATGTCAAACTGAGTGATGTATCTGTGTCACCAACAACTAAAATACCCGGGGATTCTATGTCAAACTGAGTGATGTACCTGTGTCACCAACAACTAAAATACCCGGGGATTCTATGTCAAACTGGGTAATGTACCTGTATCACCAACAACTAAAATACCCGGGGATTCTATGTCAAACTGAGTGATGTACCTGTGTCACCAACAACTAAAATACCCGGGGATTCTATGTCAAACTGGGTAATGTACCTGTATCACCAACAACTAAAATACCCGGGGATTCTATGTCAAACTGAGTGATGTACCTGTGTCACCAACAGCTCAAATACTCGGGGATTCTATGTCAACCTGAGTGATGTACCTGTATCACCAACAACTAAAATACCCGGGGATTCTATGTCAAACTGGGTAATGTACCTGTGTCACCAACAACTAAAATACCCGAGGATTCTATGTCAAACTGAGTGATGTACCTGTGTCACCAACAACTAAAATACCCGGGGATTCTATGTCAAACTGGGTGATGTACCTGTGTCACCAACAACTAAAATACCTGAGGATTCTATGTCAAACTGAGTGATGTACCTGTATCATCAACAACTAAAATACCCGGGGATTCTATGTCAAACTGAGTGATGTACCTGTGTCACCAACAACTAAAATACCCGGGGATTCTATGTCAAACTGGGTAATGTACCTGTATCACCAACAACTAAAATACCCGGGGATTCTATGTCAAACTGGGTAATGTACCTGTATCACCAACAACTAAAATACCCGGGGATTCTATGTCAAACTGGGTGATGTACCTGTATCACCAACAACTAAAATACCCGGGGATTCTATGTCAAACTGAGTGATGTACCTGTATCACCAACAACTAAAATACCCAGGGATTCTATGTCAAACTGAGTGATGTACCTGTATCACCAACAACTAAAATACCCGAGGATTCTATGTCAAACTGAGTGATGTACCTGTGTCACCAACAACTAAAATACCCGGGGATTCTATGTCAAACTGAGTGATGTACCTGTATCACCAACAACTAAAATACCCAGGGATTCTATGTCAAACTGGGTGATGTACCTGTGTCATCAACAACTAAAATACCCGGAGATTCGTGAAATACAATTGCTAAAACAACTGCTACTGAAGAACGGTGTTAATTAAATGATTAATGCTGTAGTAATCATTATTTGTCTTGTTTCTCTGAGTGTATTTCCTTAATGTTCCTTATATAATCAGCCTCCAGGATCTGCCGTTGCCAGGGAATTCCAGTGCAGACCACACTTGACTCATATTAATTAATCATTGCTAAATTGTCCTGTCCATCAGTCAGTCCTACAACAACGGCAACTAGCATGTAGCAGGGGGCAAGCAGATTTGTTTATTCTAGGTCACTGCCTTTCATAGAATTTCATAGCTCAGGCCTACTGAAATCCGATATGTACCTGTAATTCCTGAGCTGGATTGGAAGGGCTTACTGTTTTCCAGGATCACGTAAAAAAACATTTGGAAAAAAAAAGAAGAAAGTCATAATATGCAACCACGCACGAGCCAGTGACTAAGTGCCCTCACTACTAAAACCTCAAAGGCAATCCAAAGATCCATGTAATGGAATGCAAAATAGATATGTGATGCAGCTATGCATTTAAAATAGTGATAAACAGATAGTACATGGTGAAGTATGTCAAAACATACGTTAATTGGGCGCTGTAGATGTACACTCTGTAAATCTATCTATTTATCTATCTATCTATCTATCTGTCTGTCTGTCTGTCTGTCTGTCTGTCTGTCTATCTCTATATGTCTGTCTCTCTCTCTATCTATCTGTCTGTATGTCTATCTATCTATCTATCTGTCTGTCTGTCTATCTGTCTGTCTGTCGCGTATCTGTTTTGGGTGACACAGAGGTGGGATACACACTCATAGGAAGTTTTGTTACTGTAATGGAATGCAGCTGATATGAATTGTATTTATTATTGGCAGTTATCAAAATCTTTCATTCGTTTGAATCCATTCTCCTAATTGCTTCATTACCTCACAGACCGACTTGTAGAACAGGAGCGGTGTCTCTATGACGTACGAACTATGGAGCTACAATGTGCTTAGTTATTTATATAATAATAGCTTATTAAAAACGTATACCTTAATCATAGTCAGCGAATGGCAGGAGTTCTGAACGATTTATTACAGGTACTGTGTATGTCACAGTAAACACCAAGCAAACACAGAGGGTAATGAAATAATCTGTAGCCAGAAATGCTTGATTGGAGATAAACAGTCTTTACACTGAGCTCCCAGGTGGCAGCCATGGCTGTATGGCTACATCCGTTGTCACTAAAAGCGTGTGGACTATTGGGAATTGAAAGAGTCGGAGTGATACCCTCTTTTTCACATAACAAACTGTTATTCAAAACATGAAGATATATGTAAATCCCAAAAAATATATATTTCAGAAAAGAGAGAATTATCAGCCTTCTAAATGAAAACCACTCGTATGCGATGCACCTCAATCTGAGAAGAAATAATAATTCATTTGTTTCTGGCTGTTACTAAGTGTCCTCCATCTGTTTCTCATTCTCTTTGCAGAGAGGAAAAAAATACAAAGGAAACAAGAAATATAGATTTAAAGCTAAAGGGAACAATATAAGGAGCATTCTGCATCGAGATTGCTTCTGGAGACCGCTACAAATCAACCTGGTGTTTCAATTTCTTCATGTTGTAACATGAGGTTAAACTGCCCCCCTCCGGCCATGCTCCCCCATCCTTTCAGGGTGCATGGGATGAAATTATGGAGATTAATACTTTGGAGACTGAGATTTCATGTTATACATAAAATACTGCATTAAACTAATCTCACCCTAATTCTTCCAGGATGCTGCTGTGAAGGGGGTGGGGTGAAGCAGTCTGTCGATTGGCTTGGAGAGGCGTCCAGTTCAGAGTTTTTGTAGATAAAAAAAAATTGACTCTTTTGTTTCACAAAAGGAATGTAAATGTAAATCACAGTTTTTTCTGTGTACATTAACTGATACAGTAATGGTTTGTGATGATGCCAAAGGAGAGTGGAATAACAAGGTCTCTGCTCTCAACTAGAAAAACAAAAAACAAAAATAAGTTTCCAGTGAGGAAGATGCAAGTAAATGGAAAGAAAACCTATGCTGCAAACAATTAAAAAAATAAAATAAAAAATAAAATAAAAGACTAAATAAATGGCTAATTATTATATAAAAAAAAAATGTATGTGTGCACGTGTGTGTGCGCACGTGTGTGTGTGTGTGTGTGTGCGCATACGTGTGCACGTGTGTGTGTGTATGTGCGTGTGTGTGTGTGCACGTGTGTGTGTGTGTGTGTGCGTGTGTGTGTGTGTGTGTGCGCGTGTGTGTGTGTGCGTGTGTGTCGCTAAATATACAGAATAGTGTGCTTTTGCTATCCTATAAAAGAGGCCACACACGCTCGCATTGCAAGACTAATATAAAGGGAGTTTACACAAAGAGCCGACATGGAGTTTTGGAGTCTACTAATGAATAAAACAAATATTAGTTGTTAAGCAATGCAGCTTTGTAAATATTATTCTAACTGGTGAGGAGGGGAACCAATATAAAATTACTCAGCAACATGGGTTCTCCTGCACTGGATCAACCAATTGGGATTCAGAGAAACTCCAAAATGACAGGTTCAGAAATGTCACCGTATATAACCGTCATAACTTTAGTCATTGGGCAAACACGTTGTCTCATGTTTTCAGGTATCTCGTTTTCAGGTATCTCGTGTAAATGTTAACAGGCAAATAAGAAATAAATAAGTTGCTCTTTGCTATCTGAAAATTTGTTTTTATTTTTCACAACAAAAATACTACTCTCTGACTTGTGAAGAAAACATATATACAGTACAACAGAATACATGACGTCATTACATTGCATCTAAAAATATGAAGTTATCTTAGTTTTACCGTGTGAATTAAGACAGTAAATAACATTTAGAATGTAAGCTCGTTTGAGCAGGGTCCTCTTCAACCTATTGTTCCTGTAAGTTTTCTTGTAATTGTCCTATTTATAATTAAATCTCCCCTCTCATAATATTGTAAAGCGCTACGGAATCTGTTGGTGCTATATAAATGGCAATAATAATAATAATAATAATAATAATACGAATAATAATAATATTGATCTGATCCCGATGAGCTGCTCAGAGTCAGTATTCTACTCCTGTATCTTCGTTGATTGTATTTTTATTTGGACTATTGGTAGAAATGATTTTCGGTTCCATATTAATGAACCCAAAAGAAGTAAGGAGAATGTTGATGTTTTCCGCTGTCAATGAGAGACGGAAAACAGAGAATGATTGCCGGGATTAGCAATGCAGAAACAATAGAAAGTGAATGGTACAGGATAGATGGTGAGGTGACATTTATTGCATAACTGACGTGGCCGTGATGGGTTGGCATGATTAAGAGTTATACTGTGTTTAAGATTGCTTATTTAATTACTTACAGCAGGATATTCAGAATTTGATAACACTGGGATGGCAAAACGGACAGTTAGCGTCGGTTATCTGTATTTTCCAGGCCCATCTCTGTCACCCTGTCAGCTGATGTATAAAAATTCTCCAACTTAGCAATAGTCACAGTTTGGCAATTTTAGCTGAAATGAATGCCATAGAGGGGCGTTCACTTGTAAAATGACTTCATGTTCCCAGAATCAAACATTTCTACACCTGAAAAGTTTGCAGCCTTAATGTATGTGGGGCTTATCTAGCATCTGCTGTGCAATTCCCATAATGCTTTGAGAGCTGGGGATTTACCATCCTTGCAGGGATGCAATTAGCACTGATCAGTGGCGTACTTACCGCGGTTGCAGGGGTCGCAGCTGTGACCGGGCCCGCCACTCCATATGTTGCGGCCCTGGCCCACGCAGCAAACCACCTGGGCTGCACGTTAAAGGGGCCCATCGGGTGGCCCATGCTGTTAGGGCCACCAGATGGCTATGGATTTCCAGAGGGCCCCGGTCAGCTCTGTGGCGCTTTAACAGCGTGACGGGGCCCCCTGTGATGATGTCACAGCTGGGAGGAAGTGACTGCCCGTCACTCTTCCCAGCTATCAGCGAGAGCCCGCGCAGGAGGAAGAGAGGAGGGAATCAGAGTGGTAATTCGGACTCCCACTAGCCTGAGCCACCACTAGGCCCCAGGGAAAGTTACCCTCCTGCACCCAAAAGGTAGAAAAAAGGAGGCTGACAGACAAGTTTAGAATAGGCTGACAGTTCAGGACAGAATAGGCTGACAGTTCAGGACAGGATAGGCTGACAGTTCAGAACAGAATAGGATGAAAGCTCAGCACAGAATAGGCTGACAGTCCAGTACAGGATAGGCTGACAGTCCAGCACAGAAAAGGCTGACAGACAAGTTTAGAATAGGCTGACAGTTCAGGACAGGATAGGCTGACAGTTCAGGACAGAATAGGCTGACAGTCCATGACAGAACAGGCATTAGGTTGCTAGAATAGATCCTGCCAAGATGGCCTGGCTTGTGGCAAACGTATGCAATGTATGACCATATACTGTAGCTGAATACCCATTATTTGTGTCTAAGTTGTGTTTTTTTTTTTAAACTATAAGATTTTGTGCGTTTTGGAGTTGGTACTTAGTAAGTGAGTGTTGGATCATATATGTTTGATATATAAATATATAAATAAATATTTATAGATGACATACCATCAAACAAGGATGACATAGCAGGATGTGTAGTCATAGCAGGATATGCAGAAATCCTGAAACATAGTGACGGCTTTCTCAGAATCCGGATGCATTTGTTACATTTACTTCCATACATACATACATACATACATACAAATATCTAAATATGTAATAATGTATAGAAGTAAATGTAACAAATGCATCCGGATTCTGAGAAAGCCATCACTATGGTTCAGGAGTTCTGCATATCCTGCTATGTCATCTTTGTTTGATGGTTTGGAAGCAGGCAGATTGAGGCACAGGTGGCTATTGTGTGAGCCAGAAATATGGGAAAATTTCAAATCAGAAGCATATTTATTTTTACCATGGTTACTCAGAACACATGTTAAAGGTTCTATTCACTAAACAGCGAGGTTGGGTGGCTTGGGAAAATCTCTTCTTTTAAGAAGAATAAGAGGCGCTTTTCTCTCCTGTTATTTGGGGCTAATACATTTGGTTCTTGTGTCACAGCATGACACTGTTTAGTTAAAAGACTCTCCTCCCCTCCCCCTCTGGCAATTCAGGATATTTGAAACAGAGATTTGAGTTGTGGAAACAGAACACATCCTGCATAAAACATGATACCGAGCTGGCATTTTAATAGTTAACAAGACGGATGAGGTGTTTGGCTGATTCCTCTGATGGGCTACAAGATGCTCATGTGAGATAGAGACAGTAATAATCACAGCTGCAATGTCAGAGTCTATCAACTAGTCAGAAATGAATCCAGCGTTCTACTCTACATAAAACAGCCATTACACACATTCAGGGAAGACAACACATTATGTACAGAGGAAATATTGGTACAAAATGGAATTCCCATAAGTTTTGAAAAAACATCTGCATCTATCAGGTGCCTAAAATGTCTGCTGATTTGTGTATTCATTGTAGTTCTGGTGGGGTTTTATAAATCTGTATTGAGTGTCTTTACACTCTTGCTTGCATGTCAGGTGAGAGCTCGGAAACCGTTATCTGCGGCTTAGTTAGCCTTGGAAGCTGCTGCTTTGTGCTTAGTGTCCAGGAAGACACCTAGAACCTTATTGTACAGCAATGAAGGCTGGTGACATTTAAATAACCAATTCCCACTCCGACTCTGCCTATGTTGGTCTCTGCCCATTTAACCTCATGTACTCAACCCCTCACCCAATGGCAGGGTATTCCCTGATGAAGATCCATGCATATGGGAAACAACAACCATTTTAAAGTGGTTCAACCGCACCATGTGATTAGGTTCTCCAATGATAGGGCTAAAATACAGGACTGTATGCAGGCCTGTCTTGTAGGGCATCCAGTATCTGATATCCCCATGCAAATCCAATAGGTGAAGTCAGAAACCCTGATCACGCAGACAAATCCTGTCTGAGTAGTCTGTATGCTGAGAATATGGCAATTACTGTCTTACTGTCATCAGTAAGAAGGAGGACTGCAGAGCTAATCATACAACTATTATCTTTCCAGGATTCATTTATTGTTAGTCGTTATCATGTCAACAGATGTAATATTTAATTATTAATCAATGATGCACGGGCCAGCCAAGCAAGAAATAATTATAATGCAAATAGTAATTATAAGAATTGTTTTTTTAAATATACAAGCCTGGGTAAAATTAAATAACTTTATTAGGAGACAAGTGGCATGAAGCTACTTCTCACTAAGAATTAAAATAGATAGATAGATAGATAGATAGATAGATAGATAATGGATGGATAGATAGATAGGTAGATAATGGATGGATAGATAGATAGATAGATAGGTAGATAATGGATGGATAGATAGATAGATAATGGATGTATAGATAGATAGATAGATAGATAGATAGATATATAGATAATGGATAGACAGACAATGGATGGATAGATAGATTGATAGATAGATAATGGATGGATAGATAGATATATAGATGATGGATAGATAGATAGATAATGGATGGATAGATAGATAGATATATAGGTAGATAATGGATGGATAGATAGATAGATAATGGATGGATAGATAGATAGATAGATAATGGATAGACAGACAATGGATGGATAGATAGATTGATAGATAGATAATGGATGGATAGATAGATATATAGATGATGGATAGATAGATAGATAAAGGATAGCTAGCTAGATATATAGATAGATTGATAGATAGATAATGGATGGATAGATATATAGATAGATAGATAATGGATGGATAGATAGATAATGGATAGGCAGATAATGGATGGATATATTGATTGATAGATAGATAATGGATAGATATATAGATAGATATATAGATAATGGATAGATAGCTAGATAGATAGATAGATAAAGGATAGATAGCTAGATATATAGATAGATTGATAGATACATAGATAATGGATGGATAGATAGATATATAGATTGATCGATCGATAGATCGATAGATAGATAGTGGATGGATAGATAGATAGATAATGGATAGATAGATAGCTAGATGGAGAGATAGATATATAGATAGATAATGGGTAGATAGCTAGATAGATAGATAGATAGATAGCTAGATAGATAGATAGATAGATAGATAGAGGTGTAATACAAATTATTCAACTTCCATTGTAATTCAGGTTTATTGTACTCTTATTAGATTTGTGTGTACCCAATCACCTCTCTGCAAGCTTGTCTATCTAACCTCATGATCTTCTTCTACCTCGCCTCCTAAAAAACCTTGAATCATTTAAAAAATGTATACCTACAACACATATAACTTACCCTAACTCACATAGCAATCTATATATCCTCACTAATCATTGTAAATCTCATACTGATCCTCCACCCGACCAACGGCCTGTCTGGTCTTAGTTCACACTCACTTTGCCAACGGCTTCCTACAAGACTTCTCGAGAACCGTCCTGTGCCTATGGAATGCCTATTTCGCCTTTACAGCTCTGTACAGCCCTGCATTTATTAAAGAAAAAAATCCTTATTCTCTGGGAAGGCATATCAAATAAATAATTAATATCTCTCTCAGCCTTTCTACCTCTGTCTCATCACCCCATTGTTTTCTCAAACCATGTTCTATCTTATCCTCTGCATGTCACAGCATGCTTTAATGTTATGTGTTTTCTATAAATATACTGTATATAATATATATATAATAAATGGTTAGAATACAGTTTATTTTGACTTTTTTTTTTATTATACCACACTCCCTTTCAGTTTTAAGTCTGTTTGAGCAGGTACCTCGTCACACCTTGTCCTGTCTGCCTAATTTACTTGCAATGTATTTTAATGTTAGTTTGCTCACTGTACAGCACTTCGGAATATGTTGGTAGTTTTTAATGAACGATAATATTGAAGCATTAGCTCCTTGCTCTACATGTAGTAACATTTTAGAAGGTTTAAACTAATTTTCTCTATGTGGCCTTTTCAAATGGAGATAAAAATATAATGTGAAACTTGTGCGAAGTGTCTGTGTGAATGGAAAATGTGTGATTTGTCTGGAGAGCTGACAAATAATTGATAAAAACACCAGAAATCAGATTGAACTAATAATACAACTTGTGCTGTTAATTAATTCCATAAAATCAGTAATTAAGAAAACATTTAACCATGATAATTTGTAGAGCCAGAAAAAAAAAAAAAGAGTTGAATTTATATGTGAGTCCTGTGGCCGTGGGACAGGGTAAAATGAGGCATTAGTGGGGTTTTCCATGGTTTACTGCACATGATTGAAGTTTATTTAATTATTTTATTTCCATATGCTGGCTCAATATAGACTTTCTTCCTGTAAGGCAAACTTGTGATTCAGAATTAAACATAAACTTGGGAAATAAAATCGGTTATTAGTATTATTATTATTTCTGGCATGTATGAAGTGCCAAGATATTCTACAGGGCTGTACAAGTTGGACAGTGATACAGTCAAATGTACAACAGATAGGGTAAAGAGGGCTCTGTGTGTGAGCGGAGATCTGCCCATTAATGTTTTCTTATACAAAATACTTGGTTAGTCCGCCTGTAAGTTTAAAGGTGCATGGTGCCTGTGAATGAAGTGAAATGAGATCTTTTAATTAAACGTTGTATCCACTAATCAATGAATGGTGGTGAATTGAAAATCGAAATACAAAAAAATTGTCAAAATGTTTTTAGAGAATGTATCCAAATCAGCAGTTTTTGATAACATTTCGCAATTCGGTTTTCCAAGCACTGCAATTCACTATTTAGGAAGTAAACACACACACACTGCTCAAAATTCTAAACCGATATTCTTCAAGAGCTGCTCAAGTGTACGCGGTTTGTTCAAGTACACCCACTCCTTCAGATATCTCCACAGTAAGTAATCGGGAGCTGAAAGGATGTCTGAACATAGTGGCCAATTAATCTAGGAATTTTGCGCCGTACATTTGTCTCAGGAGATCCATTGTGGCCCTGGCTGTATGGGCTGTTGCCCCATCCTGTAGAAACCACATTTCAGGACAATTTTCCACTAAAGGACGTAAAAGAATTTCATCATATCCTGATATCTCAAATGGATACAATTCCACTATTTTTACTCATTGTTCCTTTGTGAAATTACCAATGATGAATCTCCCAAGACTCAGTTATAATATGTACCTGTAACAAAAAGTAACTACAAACAAATACGTTATTTACCTGTCAAATCCTACTGTGAATTTTGGCCTACTTTGTATATATATAAATGTCAGTATGCTTCTGAATTTTGTCATCTGTTACCATGACTACATATCTTGTTTTTAATTCAATAGACTAGATCCCTGTACAGTTTATAAAAAGGTCATCAAGATAGAAATGCAAAACCTGTATTAATCCCTTGAGGACCAATAATAGTATATGATAATGTGATAAGTAGTAATTTTGACACCGATCCAGAATTTAAATATCTTATATTAAAATGTTATTTCCCACTCATTTAATACACGCAGGGTGACAAAGACAAAAACAAAACAAAAAACGTGACATAGTAACGCTTTTACTGAAACGTGACATAGTAACGCATTTACTGAACAGAATATAATCCCTAAAGGAACACTATAGGAATTAAAACATGTATTCCCAACACTATACTGTTTAACAAACTATTTAGACCCCCGGCCTCTCACAGATCGAATGGAAAAGGTGATTTTACTCACATTTTCTCCACGGCACACCAGTCTCACCGTAGCTGGCCCCGTCTGGATTGACCTCCATGGCTGAGATCATGTATCTTGATGGCAGAAGTACCTTGGCCCCATAGCCTTGTAATGGGGCAAACTGTTTTTATAATGGTTTACCCTCTTACTTGGGTCACCAATGGGCTCCCTGTCTTCCCTCTAACTGGTGGTGACATCCATCAGAGTTGCAGAAGCCAAAGTCGATTCTGAAGGCCATTCATTAGCTGGGATTGTCAGCTGACCCTGCTCAGTCAATGAATGTAATTCTGTGCATAGGAATATAGTGCTAGGAATAACCCTTTAACGAGCCCATCACCATTAATACAGTTCAGTGATTATTATTTGCCCCATTTCTAAGCCTCTGGGATTTGAATGAACCACAGTTAAAGCCATAATCTCCAAACTGTAATAACTTGAAACAGTGGCAAATCTCCCCAAAGTGCCCGGACTACCAGAATTCCATCAAATGCCATAGAATCCACCCATCTAGGGAGCTACAACACCACACAGAAACAAGAAACTGCAGGTCTCTCCAACTTGAAATATAGTCAGCATTCATGATTCAACAATGAAGAAGAGACTGGGGGAGAATGGAATTCATGTTGAGTAAACAACAGCTAACTAGTGGTCATCTCAAAAATGCACCTGCAACTCAACCCAAATATGTTTTATTTTCAGATCATGGACTGATAACCAATTGTCGACCCCAATCCTTTTTGAATAACGATCTGAGGCCAGACAAGTCAAAAGCAGAACTTGTTGAAAGACACAGGTCCCATTGTTTGGCATAAAGGAAATACAGAATTTTTCAATAAGGACATCATACCAACACTCAGACGTGATAGTGATAGTGTAATGGTGTGGGGATGCTTTGCTATGACTATCCCAGTTGACATCATTGAAGGAGCCGTACATTTTGCTCTTTACCAGAAAATTCTGAAGGACAGTCAGGCTATCAGTCATAAGTTAAAAAGTTAAAACATACTTACAGCAGGACATTGAATGAAAACACAAGTCAACCACAAAATTTAGTACGTTGAATGTCAATCAAACAATGGCTCAAAACAAAATTAAGATTTTGGAGTTGACTGGTTGTGACTTTAACTCCATTGAGATGCCGTGGGAGGACCTTAATGAAACAGTTTATGCTCGAAATCCTTCAATGTTGCTGAATTACAGCCCTTCTTCAATGAAGAGTGAGCCAACATTCCTCCACAGCAATGGGAAAAACAAATATCCAATTATAGGATGTCTCTTCTTTGTCTTAGATTCAGCTGTCCCAGAGTAACTTTAAAAAAGGGTGAATTACTAGTAATTGATAAAAAACTAAAACTTTAGGTCAAAATAGGCCAGCAAATTGTGTACCACTGTCTGTTGCCCACATGGGGCTCTTCTTTAACTTTTTGCAGTCTTTAAAGGCTGAACCACAGGTGACTGGAGGAAGGGGGAGGGGCCAGAGCTCGGAGTACAGGATAGTATTCGCATTTGAATTAGTGTTTGTGTCTGTGTATCTGTCTGTGTGTCAGTGTGTGTATCTGTGCATCTGCATGTCTGTCAGTGTGTGTATATGTTTGTGTGTCAGTGTGTGTATCTCAATATCTGTATGTGTGTAAATGTGTGTCAATGTTTGCGTATATGTGCATACATCTCTGCATCCAAATGCTAACACCACACACACATACAGCCAACGCTACACATAAACGAAGGCTTGCATTTGAACACAAACACTAGATACAAACACACCCTAACATTCACACACACACAAACTCCATACAAAAACATGCTTACATTCAAACACACAAACACTGATTAGTGCTAAATAAAACCCTGCAAGGATGGGAAAATGGTAGAGCCCCAGCTGGCAAAGCATTGAGGCAGTTGTATAACAGATGGGAATCTACCTGTCTGCCACCTTTGCAATAGGGGGGTGGGGAGAATTCTTGCACCAGAGCAATCTTTTTGTAAGTTTCGCAACTGTCTGCCATCTAATGCTTTTGGTATAAATATATATTTTTCAAAGGGGACTCAAATCACTAAAACAAATTTTTCTTAATAAAAACTAATGTAGAAATGAATCCAGGTGTAGAACTGGTTTACGTAATCCTACATCTAGAATTAGGCAAAAAGAAACTCTGCGATGACCTCACTGAAAGCACCCCAAGGTATATTATGTAAATTAGTATTGTGACAGTACTCACATGATAAATAGCCTCTCCTAAATTAAAAATAACATTTCAGCCTCTGGCATCCGGATTGCACAGATCGAGCAGTATTGGAAGCCATTATTCATACACCTTCAGCTTGTCTATTTAAACAACACACATTATAACAAGTTAAACAGTTCTTTTTGTATATATTGTAATTAGAAAAGTATAAAAATACATTGTTTCAGCCATCGCCAGCAACAGCATGACCTTGGATTTAATATATGTATTGTATTCCATTCCTCCCAACAGATCATGATGCACATATAGTACTTTCTAGTTATTATTTTATTACATTTGTTTAATTTATGTCATGTACCTATTAGTTCTGTTAAGAGAAAAGTCATGATATCTGTTACAACACAGGTAAAATGCTTAGAAAAGAGATAAATGAAAATATAATTTAGAGATAATGTCTGACTTATTTTCTCTTTTAAAGAGGTTTTTTTATGCAAGATCCAAGATATTCTCTTAGGGTCTTTCCTTGACTCTAACAACCATGTAGTTTATGTAAAATATTTTTTTGATGTCAGCTTACCTCAATTTGTAGATAAAAGACACATTACACAGAGTCTCCAGCAGGGAGTTGACTTAATTTTGAACCAACACAAAGTAGGGTGTGTGCACTGGGAATTCTGGTGACCAATCCAAGACCTTTACGTTGTTTTCCGTGTTACCTCGGCATATCCTACAAAACCCTAAACAGGGAGCATGCATCGGAGTACCATCTTTTATCATTTATTACGAGTATGTGTGTCAAGATGGACAGCAGGTGGAGCTGTTACATGGATACATAGTTATAGCATGAAATACAGTTTGGCCTTGTTCTGCGCAGGTCTGCCCTGCATTTATCGGAATTTTGCTTAATTTCTTTCAGTAACCATAGCTAACATTACAGAAACTCTGGGATTACAAACTTTGCTGCTAAATCCCTGCTCACACCAAGGACCTAGGTATTAATCAATTCTTGGAGAGCCCTATTGTCAACTGGGGCCATATGTAGTGACCACACACTGACAGATGAACTGTATATGCAGAGCTTAAATTGAGCTTGGCATGTAGTCCATTGAATTACATTTAAATCCCCATGGCTAAGCATTTCTGAGTCTGCCTGCTGAGAGATGGAGACTCTCAGGAAAAGGACTGAAAAGACTTTGAGAAGCTCTCCCTGCATGCCCCCTGTTGATTGTGATCAAGACAAAGCTTTGCCAGCAGCCCAACACCGATTGTGTGATTGGCAGAGACTGCAGCATGAGAGGGAGATCTAATTTTCATGCTGCAAAATGCCAGTAGATGGCGATCATAGACCACTATCTGTCTTAGCAGGGAAGTCCCTCTGCTTTCACTGCTCTCTTTTTTCCTTTCGTACAGTTTTACACATTTGCACAGAATTGGGTTAAGAAGTACTTAGACAAAGTCCCCAACATTACATTTGTTGCATAACAATTGTAAAATAAACCAGGCAGCTAATTGAAGGCAACAATTTCAAAAAGATTACTTGATAATAAGATTTAAAACCTAAAACTCTCCATGGTCTTTAGTCTAACATCCTTGATTCAGTTTACTGCTTTAACAATGAATACAGTATATGTCATCATGGACACAACCGTACTGCAAGCAATTTTTGGAAGCCCAGCTGTGTGTAGCTCCCATACAAATGCAGACAAACCTCTATAAAATGCACAGTCAGCAGCAGGTGCAAAAGACAGGTGGTTAGTGCTTCGTGGAAACAGTCTGAGTCTGGCAGATGTAGCAGATATGACACATATATGATTACACAGGTAATGGTATGTAGAGGCTTCCGAGGAACAAAAATCGGTATCGGTACATATTGTGCAAAATGATGTAGAGAATTCTAAACACAATTATTAACAAAGCATACATGAATGTAGTCTAGGAATTTTAATACGTAATTATATTAGTACAATTCATACATCTCAAAATAGCTGAATAAAATTAGAATTACATTTATCTATAAAACACAAGCATAGCCCGCAGCATTGTAAAATAACAAAATGATATTTCAATACTCTCACTTACCTCTCTGAATTCAGAATTCGTGGATATAAAATGAATATTCTGACTTTGCTTACTGTATACTGTAACAGGCTTCTGTTCGCTGAAGAGAGAACTGTCTATTATTCAAACTTAGTTCAAAGTGAGTTTAAAGAACACTTTACAGAAAATTAGAAACCCGAAACTCACTGGGCATTTGAATTCCCAACTTTTCCCACTTAAGTTAATAAACCTGCAAGTAGGAGTTCAAAGACATTATGTGAGATCGTGACTCTTATCCAGTATTTCTACTTTGTAGAAGCTACTATTCATTTATTGCTTTGCTGTCCAAAACATCACATTTGTCTTTTAACAAGAACAATATTGCACCATTGTTACAAAAAAATACAGCTATTGTCTTATTTTTTTAATCTTTAATCTTCATCCCCAGCAAGCTAAAGGAACACCCCAAGTATCATTGATATACTCTTTTCATGTTGCTATATGGTAATTGCATTTTTTTGAGATTTATAGAGAAAGGGAGTGAGAAGTCACCATGTGAACACCACTTCTGTACCTATAGGCACCTGAGATGTAAACCCAGCCTGTCTACCAATGTCCCAGCATAAACTGTCAAACTGTATTAGCACGGTTTGATACATACCTGGTCTCTCAGAGCTGGAGATGCCATATGTTGGTTTTGGTCAATAGAAGACCTTGTATGACTTGTTTATTGTCTGACCCTTCAGGTGGCTCTCCCAGACAGTTAATGAATGCCTACCTTGGTACCCCGTTTCTCCTGCTTGAGAAGACTGGATGCAGAGTGAGTACCTGAAAGGCAGGTCTTAAGGCAGGTTTCACTTTTGTTTGTTATAGTCTTCCAATGAGAACAAACTATGCAGATTCATCATTGTACTCACTTAGCTATATGTCTCTGTTTCTTTAAATACATTTTATTTTTTTTACCTTAAAAACCTTTTGAAACTCTATGAAACAAACCCAGTGCTCTGAGTCGGACTGTCAGATAAGTTATCTGATGTCTCTGTCCATAAATAATGGTCACACTTTTAGAAATCTGACAGCTGAGCTCATACTGTCGAATCATGCGGCTCTCCTGCTCGACACTTTGGGAGGGACAACATAAGGTATAATAGTTGCAAGTGTCTCAGTATCTCCTGCCCATTCTCAGAATTGCTAAAAATATCAGGTGGTGGAAAGCTTACACTGCGTCCACAACATAAGGCCCCATCATCTCAGTTGTATCTCTCACATGAAAATTCTGAGAAACTGTAAACCTCAGTGATTCAGTTACCTCCCAGCTAAATCTATAGCCCACCCTTGGTGTGTGTGCAGAGTGCAAGGACTTAGCACAGGCAATGTGTTACTGACTTACTCACACCTACTAACAAGAAGAGCAAAGGGCAATTTTAAATCTAGCCAAAATGTTTGTTGACATCTGGGCTGCATTTGAAGGTTTATTCTAGGGTCTAGCCATCCAGTTTAGTTTACAAAAAAATGTATATCCCTCACTTAAAATTAGTAGATAGAGAATATTTAAAGAATCCTATGCAATAAAAAAACACGGCAACAAGTATATAATGCAGCTTTATCTAAAGAGATTGTTGACTGCCTGTCTGTCTCTCTCAGTCTGTGTATCTCTATGTCTGTCTGTTGGTTGGTCTGCCTGTTTGTCTGTCTTTGTGACTGTCTGTCTGTCTATATACATATCTATCTATCTATCTATCTATCTATCTATCTTCTTTCCCCAAAGACTGCCCTATCTGTTACAGTCCTTGATATTGCCCTTATTCTATGTCATACGGAACCCGACACGTACTACCTAAGGTTAAGCCTTACAAAAGAAACCCTGACTTTGCATCTGTTTTCACTTCTCTTGGTATCACACTATTGGCTGAAAAATGTCAAGCTACTAGTAAGATGCACATGTCATGAAATAAATAAATATAAACCTATAAACCAAACGTAGGGGTAGAAAGACAAGCAGTGCCTGGAAGTCATTAGAATAGTCATTTCTCTTTACAGTAAGATATTGTCAAGGGACGGTGCATGTGGGATGAGGGCTTCCCGAAGTGTCTCTGACACTTACATGTGATGAATGTACAACACAGCAAGCCATATATAGCGTGTCGTATATCAAATCTTCATTGATTTTATAACAGAAGAAGAATGTACATCACCCATAGCTTTGTTAAGATTCTGTGGAATGTCCGGTGTAGTTTTTGATTCAAGCATGCATCACTGTAAGAGCAGTTAGCGAGTTTTTTATTCCTATACACGAAAGGAAAATAGGTCATATTTAATAAGGCACAGATTGCGCGCAGATACACATTGAGTCCCACTTACAGGACCTGTGTCTGCTCAGAATTACTAAGGCTTGAGACAATCTGCTCATTTATCCGTGGGGAATGGCTACTCATTGGGATATTTACATTTATTTGCCAGGCTTAAAGGAACACTGTCATCATGTATTACAATCTTTATGTTATAATATACTATATCATTTTTTTAAATTTTTTTAAAAAGAAACCACTTGCCTACCTTTCCCTCTCCTCTTTTCAGACAGCCAACATTGGGCACCTTTGGCCAGATTGCAAGTTCTGTGACCCAATGCTGACTACTTTGCTACTGCTTGTTGCTTTTCAGCATTTCCTGAAGATAAAATGCTGCAGGCAAAATTGTGACCATTTGGTCAGATAACTGGCAAACTGACCAAAGGTGCATGAAAATGGCTGTCAGAAAGGGGAGCAGGAAAAGTATGCAAAGGATCACTGCAAATATTTCAGTAAACATGAATTAAAAAATTAAAGGGACACTATAGTCACCAAAACCACTGCAGCTAAATGTAGTGGTTCTATATTTTACCGTTCCTCTTTTTTTCACTTCTTTTGCTCCCTTATCTCTGAATCTGTGAATAAGATCAACATATAGTGACTGTCCCCTAACCATCAATAATTATTTTTTCACATTTATTTTGGTGCCACATTCAGAATCCAGAATCACAAAGCGACCAAAACAGGGTATTCATTATTTCATGTTTCGGTTTGGTCGTGATTCGAGTACGTTTTGGCTTGGAGATCGTGAGTTCGACAAATTCCCAGATTGGCCTCAATTCAGACAAATTTGATTTAAATGTATTTAGATTTTTCTAAGTCATAAATCATATACATAAATTAAATGATTTGACATCATACTATATGACATGGAAGATTTGATTGTGAGCACAATTCTGTTTTCACATGATCACTGCTTTTTTCATGTTGTAAGTTTTTTTTAAAAATAAAAGTAAAATGTATTTTATTATTTTTTGTCCATCCTCATGGAAGGAAGGAGATCTATTCTGTATTTCCATGTACTGGTTGGGGTGGAATTCTTCTATTCATTAACATTCTGAGAAAATAAAATGCTAAATACTTAACTTGGCTCCAGTGCTAGTCTTCACGTGGTAAAGAGACAAATTTCTCAGAAGAATCTATATTCAGTTCATATGGGAAAAGCAGAAGGACTGCAATTGCCACCTGCTAACAACCTCAAAGTTACATAGTTACATAGTGACATAGCTGAAAAGAGACTTGTGTCCAAGTTCAGCCTTCCTCATATTTGTTTTTTTGCTGTTGATCCAAAAGAAGGAAATAAAAAAAACCCAGTTTGAAGCACTTCCAATTTTGCAACAAACTAGGAAAAAAAATATCCTTCCTGACCCCAGAATGGCAGTCAGATTTATCCTTGGATCAAGAAGCTATTACCCTACATTGAAAAGCATAGTTCAAGGTACATTTTCTGCATTATAGTAACAATGGAGAGATGAGGTAGGACTTTGGTGCCCTCCAATGTATTTACTAGATGGAAGGTCCAGCCACTCAGTGGATCTTAAAAGGTGCAGCCTTTACCAGATGCTGAAATCAGTGACATCATGCCAGCCATACCTGTGGCCTTTGTTAAGTCTGGCTAATGGCCAAAACATTGTCAGTTTGGCTTGAAGTTCCTATTAAAGTCTTACCATAGCAGATTCAATGGGTCCCTTGACCTTCCATTTTATACATTCGATTTTGGGGGGTATTTGCCAATCCACAGGTCAGGTGAACCTATTTCCATCGGCAAATCAGAAAACCCACGAGTGGAGTCCTTTTGTAGATTATTTGACACACTCCAACGCTTCTTTGCATTGACTCTCTGGTGCCCAGAGGATTAACTGAGAATAATTCCCTTAGTAGTTTTTACCCAAAAGTAGATTTTGCTTATGGATTATTTTGCTTATGGATTCTTTGTACAGATTTCATGCAGTTTATATTATTGCTATCAATCGATTTGGATATAATTTCTATACACAATGCTTATGAACAGGGCTGTCTGAGTGAGCAATACAGAAACAATATAAGGCTGCATGTAATTTTTTTTGTTGCCAATGTATGAAATGTTTGTGAACTGGTCTTATATTACGTTCCACGCTCTTGGTAATTCTTTCATTCGAATGGATTCTTCTAATGAGCGGAGGCTCTGACTTTGGTGCACACGTTTCTTTCACTGTATTTCTATGGTAGTAGGATGTATATACTTTGGTAAGTATAGTAGCAGATCGCCATTCGCTTATACCATCTATTCCCGTATTACATCACAGGATAGCTCACTAAGGCTCTCTTTCTTCAATACACCCCTCTCTTTCAGTTTTCCCAAATCTATTTAAACTTGGTTTCTATATTTGACTATTTGTCTTGAAAAAAGTCCAGATTTAGAACTGGAACATCAACATTTTGCTTGTAACAGCAAATAATGTGAACAAAGGTACACTTACACTGTGAGAAGTCCAGCGAGTGCTCAGTTATTATTGTGGCTATACATAAAGGTTCGAGACAGCACCATGGCACATCAAAATGAAAAGAGACGGCGAGTATGAATTTTGAAATTGTGTTTATATACAATATATATTCTGCAGATAAAATGAGATTCTCTCTCTATGTATTAGTTGGATCCAGGAAAGTTTCTCGAAGACATTATATTGAGTAAATAAATGGAAACTCGATTTCACTTAATCCTTGGAACAGCACTAATTACCATACTATCATTTCTAGAACTGTGAATTAATATGTTTATGGATGATGGACACAACTCATCAGTTCAAATTCTTTGAGGCTCACATTGTAGCTGCCGTTTTGTAAATGTAGCCTGGATACCTAGAATGGAATTCAGTGAAAGCTCATTCTCTAAATCTCATATTTCTGTCAGAGAGCTTTAAAAGGTCATCGTATTATTTATTTCTGTTTTCCTTCCCTTATGCCCCCTTTGTCACTTGCATTTATTTTTATATATATCTTTCGTCCCTTTTGCAGAATCTTGATGTCAGGGAGCAGCCATTTTGTTCTCCTCTGCCCATGATGACTGCAGTATGTCCTTCTGTGGAACTGATTTTACTGATAGTTTGAGGGTAGATTTGATTGGCAGCTGAAATAGAACTGTGCTGTAAACTGCACCCATGGTCTAGTTTTGACTACTATACAGAGGAAAAGTAGACCCTATGTATTATATGAAAACTAGAGTTCTCAGGACACCAAAACAAAACAAAAATGAAAAAAAAAACACATTGAGCTTTATAGAAGCAGATTCGATTAACTTTATTTTCATGACAGAGGCTTTAAGTGACTGATACTGTATCACTGGATTAGATGGGCTTAACCCCTTAAGGACCAAACTTCTGGAACAAAAGGAAATCATGACATGTCACACATGTCATGTGTCCTTAAGGGGTTAAAGGAATAGTATTGCAATGAGAAGGACTCACCTTTAACCCTTCCTGGTTTCATCTTTAATTAAACCATTCTATATTAATAATATAGGTTCTGCAGTGCACACCATTATAACCACATAATTAATGACCACCTACATGCTGTACTAACTGTACCTTAGCTTTGCAAATAGAAGCTTGAGAACTAAAAGCAGAGCAAGGGGTAGGTGGGGGAACACGGCAGAAAATAATGGCACAGAGAACAAAAGAATCTCTGCTATGTTTAAGGACTATTCCGCTACGTCCAGTCCTTTTTTAGACATACAGCAACAGATCACACGCCTTGAACTGCAATAAAAATCTAATTCTGGTCAGAGGCTGAAACCAAAATGTTTCAATAGTGACAGATTAATGCTGGATGAAAAGCTGATACGTCAAAATAGCTGGTTGTTTGGCAGTCTGTCAGCTAAAGACTGAGATGTCGGAGTATAATAAACACTGACAATCCCAGTAGATGCTGTGAATGTAGTTGGGTCTGTATTCTGCATTCTGTACACATCACTAAAACAGATCCCAAGGGAAAGATGGCTGGTGACAGAAAGTACGGGTAAATGTGGTTTTAATTCAAACGTAGCCACACACAGACAGGCACAGACTGGTACACACAGACAGGCAAGTATAGGCATGGGCAGATACAGACAGGCATAGACAGGCACACATTGGTACACACAGACATGCACAGGCAGGCAAATACAGGCTGGACAAGTACACACAGACACAGACTGGTACAGACAGGCACACACAGACAGACACAAACAGATAGAAACACAGGCTCAGAAAGACATACACAGTTACATGTTGCTGAAAAGAGACATGCATCCTTCAAGTTCAGCCTACTCACATATGTTTTTGCTGTTGATCCAAAAGAAGGCAAAAAGCGCATCCAGTCCGAAGCGCATCCAATTTTGGAAAAAAACTAGGAAAAACCTCCTTCTTGACCCCATAATGGCAGTCAGATATCTCCTTGGATCTAGAAGCTATTACCCAACTAATTAAAAATTATATCCCTGAATCTTTTGTTTTTGCAAATATTCATCCAGTTGCTGTTTAAAACCACCTTTCAAAGCAGAGAATTCCAAATCTGTATTGCTATTACTGTAAAAAACATTTTCTTTGCCCTAGACTAAATCTTCTTTCTTCCAGTCTAAATATGTAGCCTTGTGTCCTACGTATAGTCCTGCTCATGAACAGATTTCCAGACATTGGTTTGTATTTGCCCTGAATATATGTATATAGTGCTATAATATCCCCTCTGAGGTGCAGTTTTTCCAAACTAAAGAGATTAAAATTTGGTAACCTTTGTTGTACACACAAACACAAACAGGTACACACATGCACAGACAAGCACACACAAGCTGACATTCACTAAGGATAGAGGAAAGTGAGAGCATAGAACAGACCAAAATATTTTGGGTTAAAGGGCTCCAAATGTGGGGTTGGAACCCCCATCCCCCACCCATCAACGACCCTGTTGTTTGGTGTATACTGAGTGAATAAAACATTATATTTTTGAGTAACTAAGCAGAACTCTGATCCTTAGTCCTTGGGCATAACTTTTACAGCCTTACTTCTATTATGTGCATTAACATAGTAAAGAGCAAATAATTAATACTGTTATTTGTAAAACTACCATCCACATAGACTGCATATAACAAATCACCAAAATCTTTGTCTACTGAAGTTCACTGTAGACAGTTTTGTTGTTCTGTCACAGGGTGTAGGACCATATTCCATAAAACATGTCTAAATAATGTCTTTCCTCTTGGAGGTCACACACGGGCAATATTTACTGAACAGAGGAGCCCACCCACAGCCTTGGTACTTTGAAAGACGACATCTGCTGACACCATCCTGGAAAATGAAAGAACACCTGCAGAATAGATTTTAATAAACGTTTGGCGCCAGCAAATGCCAATGCCTTATGCCAGGCACTGACTAATCCACTGGGAAATCCTAACCTCTGGATAGGGGGATACTGAGTCATCGTTTGGAGAAAATTACCCATCTTCTTTCTCTCCCTTTGAAAAGCTATTTTCACAACAGCTCTGTCAGCATTATTCCTCCCAAAAACTTATGACAGTCAAAGTCTTGGAATATTTTGTAGCAATCCATCTCCAGCGGATTTCAACCAAATAACACCAGACAGGCAGAAGTGAGAAATGTCAGATCAATCAAAGCGGTCTTTGGAGAGAAGCCCTTGGAGGTTCTTCTTGCTTTAATAAATTGCTATCATAATATATATATATATATAATAATACACTGCAGCAGCTTGAAAAATACATTTTTCTAAATGTTTATTCATCAGGCCATGTATTTTTATATATTTGCTACGTGCAAGTGCCAAAGTACTTAGGTTACTTATTGAGTAATCTGCAGGCAGCTGTAGGTAAGTCACTGTCTATAAAAATTTAAGCTGCACCACAGGGTTTAATATGAATGTGATGTCATTTTCCCCATAATATCTCTCCCTCATTGTCTGGATGTCACGTATATTTCATATGCATGTGACAAAACGGAGATAAATACCTTCCGAAGATCGAGGGGAGTGCCGCTCGGCGGTCTTCTGCCATGACGCCTAGCCTATGTGGCATGTCGGTGCACGCTGGCCGCTGCAGACCCATGCAATCATATAGCCCCATGTCCGTCCACGGTAAAGACGACGTCGACGTGTAGGTGACGTCGCACAAAATACGCTGTAGCAGAGAGCTGATCTTTCACAGGTTAACTCCACTAAAGATCCCAGTAAGGCTCAGGAACAAGTTATAAAATACCATAGGATAATAATTACAGCAAGCAAGGTAATCCACGAATATCCCAATACGGATCCCAATGACTAGACGACACACAGCATCAGGAGCAGAACTGACTTTTAATCCACACAACTTCCTTATAAGGTTTTTGACTTTGCCTTAGTTTTGATTTCCCTGATTTCTGGTACCCTTGTCTTTTGGCCTATCCTTATCACTGCGTCTCGTTCTGTATCCCTGACCTCGGCTAGGTTTCTGACTATTCTCGGGTACGTTAAGTCTTGCCATTCTAAGGCCCGGTAAGACGTTACCCTTAGTTCTAGGGTGTGATAGTATTCTGCGTGCTGTATGAATATAATCCTGACATTACAACATGGCCATAGATCCGCCAGATATGTGTCAGCACATAGTAGCTTGTGAGAGAAAGCGAGAGGAGAATGATCACCGTATGGATCAATTTGTCCAAGCTTTCAATACGTTACTAATACGTACCGTTGTATTTGCAGCCTGAGGTCCCTTCGGGAGGTACACCCCACCTACTGTACCTACAACTATCGTATATAGGGCGCCTACTATCACCCTATCTTCACCCCCACATTTTGAAGGTAATATTCATATTCTTAATCCAACTGAGTGCCATTTTGGAGCCTCACCTGGGTCTTTCCCCATGGATAGAGCTAAAATAGGATATTTACTGAACCAACTACAAGGTAAAGCCTTAGCATAGGCCAATCCATTATGGGAGAGTAATAAGATTGTTGCCCATAATTACCAGGAATTCCTTGCGGAATTCAAATTAACGTTTGAACCATTTGGAAGGGAGAGCAATGCCTCCACTGCCCTAATGCGTATCGAGCAAGGGAACAGGTCTGTCTCAGAGTATGCCATAGAATTCCGCAGCCTGGCTTCTGAGGTAGACTGGACTAATAACGGATTAATCACCACATTCTCAGAGGGATTATCCAAAGCTATCCTTGATGAGATTGCAGCCACAGAACTACCGGGGAGATTAAATGAATACATCACTTACGTGATGCATATAAATAATCGACTTATGAACAGGGAGATAACTAGCAATAGAACCAGACATGTGAATATGTCATTGGCGCCTGGCTTCTCTAGTCCTGTTGTTTCTGGCCCTCCTGTGCAGTCTGAAACTGGACCTATGCAGTTAGGGGTTATGAGACTGTCAGAGGCAGAAAGACAGTTTAGGAGAAAGGAGGGCCATTGCTTACACTGTGGCAAGAAAGGACATATGAGAAATGCTTGTCCCATAAGTCCGGAAAACTTGCGCACCTAAGAACCATAAGGGGACCGGTCTTTGGTGTGATGGACATGTCCCCTGGTACTACCCAAAGTACTTAATATTACTGCTCTATGCAACAAGAAAAGTTTTACATGTAAAGCCCTGATGGACCCAGGTGCTGCAGGAAAATTTATCGACATACAATTTGTCAGTAAACACCTCCTACCTAACATGGAGAGATCATCACCCATGGCTGTTGAGGCCATTGATGGGAGACCTCTCTCTCAACCTCTAATTACCCACTATGCCTATTACTTTTCAGATAATTGCTTCCCATTCTTGTCCCATTATACTAGGATTCACATAATCCTCATATTGACTAGCTAAGGGGGGAATACTGGAATGGGGTAAAGAATGTAGTGAGTGCACCCCCCCCCCCTCATCTCTCACTTACCTGATCTACAGACTGTCTCTCCCCTCATGCCTCACTTACCTGATCTATAGGCTGCCCCCCCCATCCATCACTTACCTGATCTGTAGGCTGTCTCTGCAGTCTGGGAGTTGCTGGCTGCACTTTGTGCGGCTCCCCTGCAGATTCAGTCAGGAGAGAGAAGCAGGGGTAAGATGTAGCTTCCTATCCCTGTCTCTCTCCATACACAGTGCCACCTTCTGGCCGGCACCGGTATTGCACTGTATTTAAATCACACGAAAACCCCTTACGCCCACTGTGGGTACCCATGTATGTTACCCATTACTAAAAGAGTGGGCAGCGTTGCTCTACCTACTCCTATGCCCAAATTCCTGTGCAGTACTGGAAGGTTAAAAAGTGTTTAGTAAAAGTCACTCCGATACACTACCTCCTCACAGATCTTAGGATTGCTCCATAGATTCATTACTCAGCACTATGCCCCCTTATGCCTTATCACCATAGGATTATGGAGGAGTTCATTAAAGAGTCTCTACAACAAGGTCACATACGTAAATCTTCTTTACCTGCAGTTTGGGGGTTCCTTTTTGTATCCAAGGAAGATGGAGAGTTACGCCCATGTATTGATTATAGGGCATTGAACAAGATCACCATCAAAAATGCTTATCCCATCACCCTTATCTCAGAATTGTTTGATAGAATCCAGGGCACTAAGGTGTTTACCAAACTCGACCTTAGGAGTGCATACAATTTGGTAAGGATTAAGGAGGATCATGAATGGAGAACTGCATTTAACACGAGAAGTGGTCACTATGAGTATTTTGTCAGGCTTATGCAATGCTCCAGCCGTATTTCAGGATTTCGTTAATGATGCTCTCATAGACTACATTTAAACTTTTGTATAAGTATATCTGGATGATATACTCATTTATTCCCCCGATCTCTAGACTCATCATAGGCATGTGAAGCAAGTATTGCAAATTTAGCTGAAAAATGGGCTATATTGCAAACTTGAGAAATGCATGTTCAGATGAAGGTACCGTTCTTAGGATATAATATTTTGTCCTCTGTTTTTCAGATGGACCCTCGCAAACTAGAAAACATTCTACACTGGCCATTACCTAATGGGTTAAAAGCCATTCAAAGGTTTATTGGGTTTGCAAATTACTATAGGAGATTAATCAAAGGTTTCTCTAATGTGATAGCCCCCATCACCAATATGACACGTAAGGGGGTTAACTGTAATATATGGTCTAAAGAACCTAGAGAAGCTTTTGAGCTTCTTAAGAAATTATTTGCCTCTGCTGACATATTGGTACATCCTGACACTAGCAAACCCTTCATTCCCACGCCTCTGAGAAAGTGGTAGGGGCTGTTCTTTCTCAGAGGGAGAGTCAGGATACCCCATTGCATCCTTGTGGGTTCTTTTCTAGAAAGTTGTCACCAGCGGAGTGTAACTATGATATTGGTAACAGAGAATTGTTGGGCATTATACTAGCTCTGAAAGAATGGCGACATCTTTTGGAAGGTTCCAAGGATCCCCTCCTGATCATAACTGATCACAAAAACTTGGCATACATTGGAGATGCTAAAAGGCTGTCTTCTAGACAAGCAAGATGGTCATTGTTCTTGTTACGCTTTAACTTTATCATCACGTACAGACCAGGTCCTAAGAACGTTAAGGATGACGTCCTATCTAGGCAATTTGACATAGAGTCAGAACAAGAACAAGAGACCTCCCCTATCATTCCACCTGAGTGTATCATTGCCTCTATTTTCCTTTCCTTGTCTTCTCCTCTTCTTTGTGCTATCATGGCGACTCAGTCTCAAGCAACTAGTGATAAACCTCAAGATAGATTGTTTATTCCTTTGCTAGAAAGAGAGTAGGTACTTAGAGTGTTCCATGATAATGTGACAGCTGAATATCCGGGTATTAATAAAACTGTGTCCGCTGTCTCCAGATCATTTTGGTGGCCTTCTCTTAGAAAAGACATCAGCGAGTATGTGGAGGTTTGTCCTGTTTGTGCGGTTTTTAAGGTTCCCCATAAACTACCTTGTGTGTTATTACAACCAATTCCAATACCCAGTGTTCCATGGTCTCATTTGTCTATGGACTTCCTTGTGGAACTCCCGATTTCTAAAGGCTATACCACCATCCTTATGGTGGTTAATCGCTTTTCAAAAATGGCACACGTTGTTTCGCTCAAAAAGTTACCTTCTTCCCAAGATCTGGTTCATTTATTTTTATGTGAAATTGTCAGATTACATGGTATTCCACAAAATATTGTGTCAGACAGGGGTTCCCAATTTGTGTCACAATTTGGAGAGCATTTAACAAACAGTTGGGTATAGAATTGTCATTTTCATCTTCGTACCATCCTCTAACTAATGCTGCGGTTGAGAGGGCCAACCAGTCGTTGGAACTATACTTGTGATGTTTTATTAATGGCACTCAGGAAACTGGTCTGACTTGCTACCTTGGGCCGAATTTGCCAGGAATAATGCTACGCATGACTCATCTGGACATAGTCCATTTTTTGTCAACAACGGTCATCATCCTACTGTTCTTCCTGCGGTGTTGTCCGACACTGCTATACCTGCTCTGGATGAACATTTCGCTTATTTACGTGAGACTTTGATTAAGGTCCATGGCTCTTAAAACTGCTGCAGCTTGTTTCAAATTTCATGCTGATAAGCGGCATGGTGCCAACCCTTTTAACGAGGTGGGTGATCGGGTATGACTTTCCTAGCGAAATATCAGACTCAAGGTTCCTAGCATGAAGTTTGCACTCAGGTTTATTGGTCCCTTTTGAATTGTTCGGAGATTCAATCCTGTTTCATATTCTCTTGCACTTCCTGCCTCCTTGCGTATACCTAATTCATTTAATGTATCTTTGCTTAAGCCTCTTATCTGATATAGGTATACTGTTCCTTTTGTCCCTCCTCCTCCTTTGGTTATTGCTGGACGAGAGGAGTATGAAGTCTCCTCCATAATTGATTCCATATTGTCTTGTGGTTCTTTGCAGTACATGGTTGATTGGAAGGATTATGGGCCTGCCAATCATTCTTGGGTTACTGCTTCTGATATACATACTAGCCGCAAAATCTGTTTTTTTCACGCCAAATTTCCTCTAAAACATAGTCCTGTCTGCCCGGTGGGCAGTCTTCAAGTGGGGGGGGGGGGGGGGGAGGGGGTAATGTCACGTATCCTTCGTATCCATGTGGCAAAAACTGAGATAATTGCCTTCCGAAGATCAAGGGCAGTCTTCTGCAATGATGCCTGGCTTGTGCAGCATGTCAGTGCACGCCGGCTGCTGCGGACCCATGCAATTATATAGCCCAACGTCCATCCACGGTAAAGACGACAACGACGTGCGGGTGACGTCACGCAAAACACACACGTTTTGGGGTCAAGGGCTAGGTACAGCCAATCGGATCTGCAAGAGGGTTATTTAAACTCACATATTCCTTAGCTCATTGCCCTGTCATGGTTTCCCTTAGATTGTTATCAGAGAGTGTGTTCCTGATCATGTTTTTCTAGTTTTTGACTTTGGCTTCGTTTTGACTTCCCTGATTTCTAGTACCCTTGACTTTTGGCTTTTCCTTATCACAGTTTTCTGACTAATCTTGGGTACGTTAAATCCGGCCATTCTAAGACCCAGTAAGAAGTTACCCTTAGTTCTAGGGTGTGATACTTTTCTGCGTGCTGGATCAATCTAATCCTGACACCGGACTGTCGAGTTACAAAGACGAATGTGTCATCAGGAAGTACAACAACGGTAAGTTACCTCCTTACTCACAGAAACCTTTGCTGTGTATAACTGCATGGTCATGATTTTAGAGTAGAGATTGTAGTTGTATCCAGTAATGCAGTTCTAGTGGACTAACATCATTTTGGAATGACAGCATTCGGAAGATACCCCCTCTCTTAATCTGAAGAATTTCAAAATTTCTGCTAGTCCAAAAACAAAGATATTATAAAGGACCAATGTATTATCTTACTTTACATCGCCATCATCATGAGTAAGGCTTGCGTGAGAGTGCGCTTATAACACACTCACTATAAGAGTGGAGGTTAATTGCCAGGTCTCCATAGTTAATAGCGGGATTCTTATTACATGATGCGGACACATCGGTAATCAGCATTATCAGCACTCAGAAACAGAAGCGCAGTGTATATTGTAAGCTTGGGAGCTATAAGGACTGAGGGATGGACCACCTATGTTGTGTCTGTATGTGTGACTGAGTGTGTGTGTCTGGGTCTATGAATGTAAGTGAGTGTTCTGTTAGTGTCAGTATGTAAGTGTGTGACTGTGTGTCTTCATGCATGATTGCAAGTGTGTATCTAAATGTGTACATGTGTATATCTGTGGGTGTATACATGTATTATTGTGAGTGTGTTTCTGTGTATGTGGTATGTTTATTGATTGTATACCCATCCAGGTGAATTATCAGCTGTAGAGATGCACCTTGATTCGAACTCATAAAATATACATAGTGTAATACAGTACAGTTTATAGAACCATGAAGAAACTTATGTCTAGGGCTCACGATAGCGGCATTTTACAGAAATGATGGGCAGGTTCTGAAGGGGTTACTGCTCTCTCAGCACGTCGGTCTCAATCATATAAAAGATAAGAGGCACTTAAGTTAATGAGACGCCAAATCTCCATTGGTTGGAAATCCGAGATGGAAAATCACACAGCTTGATAAATGTGCTTTCTCAAGACGAGATACACGGATTTAAAACTTTTAATGACGACATCAACTAAATGTAGTTTTTTTTTTTTTAAATAATAAAACAAATGTAGAACAGTTTTACTCTTAGCTAGAGCAGCATTAGCTGTTAAGTAAACAAAGTAGAAAATATCCTGTAGATTTAAATAATTGAAAGGAAAAACATTTTATAATATATAAGATAGAATATCAATAATATTCAAAAGGTTAGCAAGGATATGAACATGTTAAAAAAAACTGGACAAATTATGATGGTATGCTAAAAACCTGCTTTCTGGGAAATTAACTATAAAATGATGTCTTATCTAATTTAAAAAGATATATTACGAGAGCGAGATGAATACAGATGCAATATTGTACGCGCTTCTTGAGGCCAATTGCGATATAATTCACAGAATAAAAAAAAAAAAAAAATTTTTGCCAGCTTTCTCAGATAATCAATCCAAAATGTTTGATAACATGTTCCCAACAGGCTTTGAACATGAGATGAGCTATTAATCTGCTTATTTTTTTTTATTGCAAACCACATATAATGGTGTCTCCTACGTTAACATGCTGATGTTCTGTAGATAATACTTAGTAAATTGTGACAAACATGGAGTGATTTCCCTCTGGAGGAGTGTGAGAAATACTCTGAAAGTAATTCAATAGCCAGAACATTTTTACTATATATTTTAGTATTTAAAGGGACACTCCATTGAATGTATTACTTTGTAATCTGTTTTAGTAGATATACTCTGTATGTGTTTTTTTTCTGAATGCTTTTTTTTTAAAAAAAATACATTTGTCTTGGGTTTTTTAAGGCTGGACATTGTGTCCCACATTTTATCTTTACAGCTATGTGAGTGTCGTTTGGCCACCAGTGACTCATGTGTCCAATTCTTTTTAACTGTTTATAACACTTTACTTTAAACAATGCCGAAAAATATGTAAAACGTCTGGAGGTCAAATTTCATTGGCTCTTAGAATAGTGATTTCACTACAGACAGATCCCATGATTGAAAGTAAAGTAAATGGACTTTAGATGTATCAGAGTTTTATTGACATACAGACATATTGTTGCTATTTTTAGAAAGCTATATCTTTAAAACTTCCACCGGGTCCCTTGTAAATACCCGCATACAGAGTATATCATTATTTCTATGGGACATTGTATACGTTAATACTTTGTAACTCTCCGTATTTGGCATATTTAAACCTACAGGGTTATTCAGTAAAGTGAGATTTCAAGGTAAATTGAAAGTGAATTTAAAAATTAAGGTCAAAACAGCAAAATGTGAAAAAAAAAAGCTCACCCAGCGGTGCTTTTATTTCGGCTACTCTTGCATTAAATTTTAAATTCCCTTTGAATTTACTCTGAATTCTCACTTTAGTATATAACACTGACAATCTGAAATTAGGATTTAAACCTCACCTACATAGTTATTGACTTAACCCAGAGTTTTAGCAAATGAAATCTGAATTGTAAAACCAAGGCTAAAATAATCAAGCTGTGACTATTAGTGAATAGGAGAATGTTTCCAAATCAGCTATTTTAGCCTCAGTTGTGAAATTATTCTAGCACTTTACCTCCCTCACTATCTTGCATCCTCCAGCAGGTAAAGAATTGTCACTTACTCGATTCCAGCTTTGATGTATCCCGGCGCTGGGCCGGCGCTCCACCTCCTATGACATCATCCGTCGGGAGGGCCCAATAGCCGTTACTCTGATTGACACCCACTAGAGGCAGTCTTAGTCCTGCAATGTAATTATTGTAGTTTATTTAAAACTGCAATGTTTTAGATTGCAGGGTTAAGGGGGACAGGGACACCACACACAGACCACTCAATGAGCTGACATGGTCTGGCGACTATAGTGTCCCTTTAATTCTCTAAAATTAGGAGTTTAGTGAATAACACTGAATTCCTTACAATTAGGCTTTTAGTAAATAGGAGTGTATGTATTTATAGTATGGTTGTGATCTCCTTTCACGTCTGGCAGTCCCGTGAGTGGAGAAAGAAGTTGTTTAAAGCTATACATTACTAACCATTTTAGCAATGCTCTTCGACCTTTCTTCCTCTCCACGATTAACAAACACAGTAATTAACAAAACAAGGACCGCAGGCCATTACTGCATTAAACTTTGCACAGGAGGATGCAGTCTTGCTTCATATACTAACTGATGCACCCAGCCCTCGAGAGGTGGTGCTGTGTACTCAGAGATATCCTGGAATGTGACCGTGCTGTTCTGCTTTCTTTATAATACGTTTAAAAAAAGGCTACGGAGGTAGGCTCCTTAAATATTCTGTACATGTGCAGTCAAACAGAAATTTGCTTGAAAAGCTCTTTTGCAAACCGCAGAACAACAGATAAACAATGCAGAAAACTATGAAAGATTGACAAACGAGTGCGTTTTCTAGCCCGTCTGCAGACACATAGATTGGGGCTGTCTGCTTGCATGGCAGAAAAGCCCCCCTACCAGTTCAGCCCCTAAACCACTTTACACAAACAGGTGTCCATTCAGTGGACTGTTCGAGACTCTGGGAAACCGCACCTCCCCCATTCTTTCTGGAAAACCTTGTATTCCTTGCTGGAGTGAGATTTAACTCACGGAATGCCAGATGTATTGCACATAGTTTTGTTTTTTTCCACTTCCTGGTTAAGGGAAGGAAAATTATAAAAAATGTTGACACATGTCAAAGTATGGTGGCTACTTTTACTTTTATCTAAAATATGAATAACGATCATATTTCCCCCCCATAAGGCTATATCATTTCAACCAGAACACTCAGTTTAATTCAATTTGTATGCATTCAATTACATTTTGAATGGCAATATAACGAGAAGGGCTGGGGCCTGTGTCACATTAACATGGTCAGGAGCACGGGTTATGGAAAGGTCGAACTTGAAAATGTTAATGTGGGAACATTTATCAGTATAAAAAAGGCACATGAGATTATTTTACAAAATATTTTTGAAAAGTTTTGAAGCATTAAGAGATTTATAATAATGTTTGCTGCTTGTTTAATTTAAAGGATTTGTGTGGTTTTAATTAACTTTCAGAATTTCGGGCCAACATTTGTATTTGTCAATACAAACTAATTTAATGTAACATTTATTTTGCTAAAATCAACACCCCTCAATGCATGTCTTATTCTGGAGGCGAAGTAAATCAGTAGTTAGACAATAATACTTATATCATGACACATATAAGTGCAACATGTCTCTAAACATTAATGGGTTCATTTGCTCTGAAGTCTGCAGGATACACAGCAGTCACCGTAAGAGGAAGATTTGTTTGAGGCCCTGCTCACTAGATTTCTGGCTCTTCCTGAGTTTGAGGCAGTCTCACCTTTTCACAGGTCACCCATATAAACATAGAATACAGGGAGCTATTGTAATATAATGTAGCCCAGGACCGCTGGGATTTAAAGATGGTTCCAACTTCTGGTTAACATTTATGGGTTGTTTCTGATATCTTAGCTTTGGGTAGCATTGGGTCATTCCTGTATGGAGGTCATTTAGACTAAGGCTGCTGGGTCACTCTATAGTTTAACCCCTTAAGGACCAAACGTCTGGAATAAAAGGGAAACATGACATGTCACACATGTCATGTGTCCTTAAGGGGTTAAATGTTTTCCTTTTTTTAGTAACTTCAAGGGACATTCTATTCCCAGAGCTACAATCATATACATAACAGCGTATCAACAGTCACACTATTATTTTTGTAAGGTAACATATTTTGCAAAATTAATAAATTAATAAATGAAAGATAACACCCAATGCTGCCTAGCTCCCCTTTCTGAAATTTGAAGAGGAAATGTTGATACTAACAAGACATTTGTCATGCATATGTTTTCTTTCAGTCCTTGGGAAGAACTGCATTCTAGGCAAAAATAGGGCCATTTGTGTACACAGCAACACAATTACTGCATCATGCTTTATTTGTAAACAGCCATCCCCGAGGCTTCAATAAGACGTCACAGTTAAACCCTCTTCCCGTAACCGTGCAGCCATGACTAGCGCACCCTTACCACATCCCCTTCCATGTAAATTCATTTGAGCAAGCTCCAAGGTTTGTATGGAAGGAATGGAAGACTGGCCTTCAGCTCCCAAACTAGTTGCATTCTTAATCATCTCAATATGACGATAACTAGGCTGTGATGTTTCAGTCAGAGTTCGAACTTGTAATTAGAGACAGGATATTTATTTTTATGCATATTTTTTTAAATCCAAAATGGAATGATCCACTTACGTTAGTGTCCTGCTACACCTGCCAATCTCAGACTGTTTAATGGCAGATATGTAAGATAATTTAGCATCTCCATTTGGTATTGTTTATGGAATTAGATGGGCAACCCACTCTTAATTTAACATTATTTCATTAGCTGAATATCTAAAAATAATATTAAATAATATCTACATATTATAAGTAATGCCATGAAAATGGTCTCTGCTTCCCCGTATCAGTTATCAATTAATTGCTGTCAGTTATTGATTGGGGTCTGTTTAATGTGAAATGTATGTGTAAACCTAGGGGCACTGCCAGAACTATCAGGTGGGCCCTGGAGTAACGGCTGTTAAGCAGAGGCGTGCGCACGGGGTGTTCCGGGTGTGCCTGGGCACACCCTAATCCCCGCAGCTCGCACTATGTGCCTCCCTCCGTGGGCCGGTGAGGGAGATCAAAGATCTCTTGCCAGCAGCTCCGTCGGGTTACTCTCGCGAGGTTGAACCGTTGCCACGGCAGTGCCCAGATCTCGCAAGAGTGAACTCTGTGTATGTATGCCTATGCTGTTAAGCAAGCACACAGACCAGCCAGGGACCCACCTGCAAAACTTATAATTAATACCATTCTAGCAATACATTAAATAACTTAAAGTTCGCTTGATAAGTACTCCTGCATCATGGTTTGAGCACTGCACATGGGTTACCATGGCAACACTCAATCAATGAACATCAGGTAGGAAGTGCATTTAACAAAGCACTCCCCCAAGGATGAGTCAGGACAGAGGGGACTGACAACCCTGGCAATAGGAGATCATGGAGCCTCTTTGTACTCACCAACTTGCAAGCTGCTCAAATAAAAATCATACCCACATACACGTACTACACACAACTCACACAACTCCACACACATCCACACTCAGTCAAGGCCACCCTCAATTACTCTCAGCCATGTCCATACTCACACTTAAAAAAGTCACACTTAAAAAAGTCCACACGCAATCACACTCTTCCAACTCCATGCACAGCCACACTCAGACAGTCCACACACATCCCACTCAGCCAACCTCAAACACACAAACACACTCCACCAACTCCATGAACGGTCACACTCAGCCAACCCCATACACACAATCCCACTCAGCCGGTACATATAACTCTCAGCCAACTCTATTCACATTCATGTCACACCAGCCCCACACAATCAAACACAGCCACCACACTCAGGTATGTTGCTTGGTCGGGGTGAGGAGGGGCGACAAAGGATTGTTTTTGTTCCTAGTTACACCCTGCTTATGAGGAACACTAATAAAGCACAGGAATCCTATTTTAGGCATTGACAAAGGTGTTAAGAAACACTGTGTTGGACTATATCAAGTGTAGCCTCACAGCAGACATTTTGCTCACCTGCAGCATGGCCTTGGAGGGATAACTTTACAAACAAGACATACAGGTGTCCAGGGCTCTTGTCAGGAGGTTCCATAAATCTTTTGAAGAACTGCATCTGCAGAATGTAATTTCATCCTGTAATGGATTCTGGGGTCACCGTGCCCAGTCCTATGCTGGTGTATTCAATGTTCTGGACACCTGTTTGCTGTTAAGGAATGTTTTTCTTTCTGAGCTTTTTAGGAATCTGTTTGGATTATGGCCAATTGATCGCTGTGTGTCAGTAGGGACCCGTTATAGTGTATCAGATATAGAACTTCTACATCAAATGTACATGGAGCCTTCTTCTTATTGAATAGCATTTTACCATAGACCTAAGTGGAGGAATTGTGATTCAGTAATAGAAGCTCTTATTTTGACAGACTACATTGCCCATTTTACTCATTCTGAATTTAGATTGCAGAGCAAACTGTTAATGCAGTTAGTAGATGTTTAGTCATTGTTTGTGGTCTGCATCTCCCATTATGGATAGTGAGCTGTACTTGGTCATGGTGGAGGAAATAAAATTGCATGGAAACAAGTTCTGCACAGCCCTGTCACCTTTACTGGTAGCTCATTGGAGAAGCTTTCTTGAGAGCATCTAGGGCATGTCAACGGGGATGGTGCAAGCATTTTTGCCACCCTAGGTTTGAACTCTGCCTAGTTTCAGTGGGTTTTGCACATGCCTTGTGTCCTTTAAGAAGGAATTTCAGGTATTTCCATTGAGTTGCCATTCAGCTTTCCATGAGTGAAGGCATGCTATAGGCCTCTCTATTTAGGGGCCATCCTTGTCTGATAGCACCAGGAGGTGGGGTTACAGTGCTCACAGGAGACAGAATCAAGAAGTCATCTTAGAAGCAGCACATGGAGAGCACAGCATTTGGCCACTACCAAATGTAAGTTTATAATATATTTTCTCTACCTCAGTAGGCCTTGTGACTGCCTGAGGGCAGATTATGCAAATTCATTTTTTTCAAATATAAGATTAATATATATATAAAGCCAGGGAAGCCAAGGAAGAGACAAGGAAAAGAGAACATTTCTGCCACAGAGCACTATGCTGCCCACCACTGATAGTTGTAATAACTCCCACTGCATATACCCATCATCTTCTTTAAAGTGCTCAGTCATTCTGCAGCCGACACCTGAGACACTCGTGCTGTGACTAGTTGTAAAGTTGTGAAGCTTCAAGCTGCAAGACTGTGACTGTGACTCTGAGGACTGATCTGATTCTGATTTCAATCTGTTTTAATCTGCAATGATTGTTGCTTCTGTTAACCATGTCGACTATTTCTTGGTTCCATATTACCACTGCAGATTCATTATCTTGCCACTTGTAAGGTAAGGTAATAAGTAGTCTATTGATATCTAGCTGCTTTAACTCTGTGTACACTGGGTGCTGAGAGCTAATAGTAGGGTTGGAGTAGCTGACATGGTTGGAGTCTATCAGTATCTTGATGCTTTAACCCTGTGTATACTGTGTACCCTGTGTACACTGTGTGCTGAGAGCTAATAGTGGGGTTGGAGTAGCTGACATGGTTGGAGTCTATCAGTATCTTGATGCTTTAACCCTGTGTACACTGTGTGCTGAGAGCTAATGGAGTACCCAACATGTTTCATAACAGCAGCAATATTTAATAGAAAGTTAACATTATCATAGCAGGAGCACTACTGGAGATGTAGTGCTTGCTGGTTGTCACAGGGGTTGAGCCTGGCTGGCAAAGCAGTTGTGTTTGCCTTGCCTGGCAAAGGGGCAGGGTGTGGTCTTCAAAAGGGCGGGCCCAACACTTACTGACTGACAGCATGCCCACTCTAGCAGACCATGCAGACCCACTCTAGCTGAATCGCTCCATGCATGCTCCTAGCACCCAAACCCTCTGCAGGCAGATTTCAAAATGTGGGACAAATCCCTTCAATGTAAATATTTGCCATAAAGTGTGAGACTGGTCCACCAAATTTGGAACTGTTGGCAGCTATGATTTATCCAATAAAGCAATAAAACATGCATTTATAGTTTAACTAAAAAAACGCAATCCCTCAGCACTACAACTAATTAAATGTCACCGCCTCTGCCTATTGAGCAAATCATGTGTTGACCTGAATGGGTTAATTATGGTACCACCAAATGTTTGTGCTTGTGACAGCTTTGTATCAATTCAGCAGTTAACAAACATGTCACGACCAGTTACTGAGCTATTAATTAATTGCTAAATATACCTTCAGCGAGTTGGCCAATACTTAATTAATTATCTTCAGCTGCCTTCATCAACAGCACAGAAAGGGATAAATCTCTCTGACACTGCAGAATCCTGCAAGTCTCCTTCTCATTTTTGGGGGTAAAGCAGGCTGGATGATACATGTCTTGACTTTTCTTATGAAAACTCTTTTAAGACAGGACTATTTACTCTCAATGATCAGATCTCACTAAGAAAGAGACAGTTTTGGAACGTGCTTTATACACACTACATAAATCAGTGCTACTCTATCGGGTTGTGATCACTACTTCCATCTACTGTTTGTGGATTATCAAACAAGTGTTTAGATTAAATGATATAATTTCCTGAAATTTGAATCCTGAAGACTTCCTCCACACAAAGCATGGCACCCTGGAGCTTCCCTCCAGCACCATCTTCACCAGATACAAGTCTCTTGGAAGCCATGACTGGCTTAGTGTTTACTGTCTGTAAGATTATGTACGTAAGCCCATCATACTCATTAGCACCAGGTCCAGTAGAACACATACACACATATCCCCAGCAGAGTAGATACCTGCCATTCGGTAGATAAATGTTTACTCTGCATTGGTGCAAGTGTGGGGTAGAGTGCCTGGAGGGGCCACTGGGCCATCTCCTGGCATCAGCCATCGGGTCCATGCTTAAGTCCCAGAATGGTCATTCCAACCATGAACCATTTAAAAGACCCAGAGAAGAGCTTTGGAAAACATTATTATTGTGTATGTTGTCAAATTCACAATGTATGCATTTATAGGAGTAGTTAGCAATTGTTACCTAATCATTCTTAACCCCTTAAGGACACATGACATGTGTGACACGTCATGATTCCCTTTTATTCCAGAAGTTTGGTCCTTAAGGGGTTAAAGTGTTGTGCCAAATATGACACAATGTTCATTTGTAAGGAATAACATTTCATCTAACATTCTGCTAGCCAAAGTTATTTGCTCTATTTTATTCTATGCTTAGTTACAAACTACAAATATGGAACGCAGGATTGGCTTCAGGAACATTGTGACAAATGCTCCTCCCAACGTACGTTTGCCATGGACTCCTGGAGGAGTGTAGAAGCCGACCTCCTGCCCACCGACTATGGTCCAGGTCTAGGACAAAATTAGTTTTTGTATGTTTTATCTTTTCATTGAGCTACTAATGGATTCTTCCTTTTAGCTAGTTTTCATCTGTCTATTTATTTTGTTACATTTAAAGGTTCCCACTTGTGACATTGGTCACCTTTCTGTAGTGTTTACTGTTTTTACGTTTGTGTTGGGAGTTCACGATTGGCTGATATCCTGGACAGTCACATATTATGATGTGTATGATGTATGATATCTCTAAACACTGTTGGTAATTTATAATTAAAGGAACACTTTAAGCACTAAAACCATTCAGCTTAAAGGGACATGCATCGCTTGACAAATATGATTTTAAACCTGCATGTGGAATGCAGACAAGATCCCTATTGGGTTGCTCATCCCACCAATCCCCTATGGGTGCCCCTTTGGAGTGACCACAAGAAAGCATAAATTGAGGGGTCTCTGGAAGCAGTTGTAGCTGTAAGTATTGCAAGTTAGCATATAAATCTTGCATGTTAAAATGAGTGTGGGACTGATATTGGGGTACTGTGACATAGTGGTGGACTTTACCCAATATGTGTATATGGTGGAACTGAATCCCCATATTTGTTTGCTATAATAGGTGGTTTTAAGAAGCCTTATAAAATGAAAAACTATTTTTGTTTTTGTGTGTGAGCTGTTCCTTTAACTGTATTTTATTTACACCGGCAATCAAGCATGTGTAAATCTGTCAGGCATGCCCAATTAACTTTTCCAGCATTCCCACGGATAGAACACTGATTGGCTAGATCAGTGCCCCCTGGGGTTGATTTGAAAAGCATAAGAAAGAAGAAGGAGGTAAATATGAAAAATATGACATTTTATTTTTATTTTTTTGCAGCCTGCAGAGTAAGGCAGCGTATGTCCTTTTAACCCCTTAACCCCTTAAGGACCAAACTTCTGAAATAAAAGTGAATCATGACATGCCACACATACAATGTAAAACATTGCTGTTTGTGACAAAGGGCAATGTTTACATTTTTCTAAAACCACACCTCTAGAGGCTGCCTCTCAGATTGACATCTCGTGGCTTTTTTTCCTCATAAACACTTTAACAGCTTAAAGATGCCAACCATGTCCAATGTTTCTTAATGGATTCAGTGAATCTCTATGAGAAACATTTGACAATTTCAGCTTCCACTTCCATCAGCCTCCCAGTTGGCAAGGCATCACAATAGTTGTGGTTTCCACAACAGCTGGAAGACTCCATATTGACACTAACAGCAGACTTATAACAATTGCATTGTAATTTATAATATAGCATAATAAATATGTTTCAGCAAGTGATCTACACGGCTTTATAGTATGGACTGTTATTTCAGAAGTTCTAGGTCAATAAGGAGAAGCCCATATCCTTTCTCAGATTATTGAGATAATAAATTGCTACACAAAGAATCTCAGGCCACATCGCCCTCCTCAGAACTTTGATGCCGAGTATGTGTGAAGCTAGGTGATACATCCGTGGTTTCATTCGAAGAGGCAGAATCACTTGTGATGCTTTTGATGTTGTGAGCCATTTCCTAAGCTGTGTTTTACAATTGTATCCTATGGTGATACATTAACCATTTGTTAAGATAAGAAACACTACCATCGCAGACACTACAAGGAGAGCATTCATCTCCACACGGAAACTCTAACCGTTTTAATGCATCTCCCCAGATTTTAACTCAGATAGCATTGGGTGTTAATATATTCTTATTATACACTGTTAGCCAACCAAGGAAGGCTGAAAGACTAAGATGGTCAGCAATCAAACATTTTCTCCTTAGTTTTGTACAGGTAACTGTAATTTGGGTGTAAATCCACCAAGATACCTCTAATAATTTAGAGCCGCCATCAGTGACGGACTGATGAAAATGTAGCTATGTTGTATTATAATGTTATTATAATATAATACTAATGCATTGTTAAACTAACATGTTTCCATAAGTAGCGCATTTCTTTGGTATCTTTTTTGTGAGATAACAACTCTTTGTTTTAGTTAGGAATTTCCCCATGTGTTTAGAGGACATAAGCAGATCATATAAGGAGAGTAAGTCATGACACTTTGGAACCTACATTAACTAATCTTTGGAACCTTTGGAACTAATCTTTGGAACCTACATTAATAAATATTACCTCTTCAATGCCAATGTTTTACATCTCCCATCCAGATACAAGCACTGTAACGAGGAGCCTTCTTGCTGGTATTCGGTGTTGGGTAGATCAGGGGGTGTCCATTGTCCAAACAAGAGAGAAGTCAATCTTATTTAGAGGATCAGAAACTTACTGACCTACATATACCAAGAAAACCACTTTCACTGTAGCTGATTATTATCACTTTATAACATTTCAAAATAACGTCTCGTGCTCTGGCTGCCATTAACTCATCTTGCATCTTGCTATTGGACAAGCAATCTCACCAAGAAGATCATTCACAGAACTGAGTATAATCTGCTGTAAAGAACCTATAGTCCTATAAAGCTTCAATTTCTTTTTATAAAGAACTAAATCATTACGGTGTAAAATGAACTAATTGATCCACTCGTAAATATTAATAGAATTAATATTTTTAAAAAGTGGTGTTAAACAGCTTCGTTAACTTATTTCCTCTACTAACAAAGATTCCATTGTATTACGGAATGAATAAACACCTTATTGAGGGGTCTCCCCTGATGGGCATGATACGTTTATTAGGACCTATTTTTGGCCCCCGACCTAGAGGTGAAAAATTACCAGTTATGTATTGCACTACACACATAGCTAGGAAAGAGTAGGTTTAAAGACATATTTTTACTTTACCGTTCTGTTTGAAAACTATATAATTTTTTTTCTGTGGGTTCACAAAGATAAATATGTCTTAGATAAGATATATGGCACACAATTGTTTTCTTACAACAGATTTAACATTTTCGAAAATCTCTTGCTTCCGCTTTCTATTCTGATCCTCAAAGAACAGAAAAGATTAATTAAGTTCCACCAGCTTATTTTCACATCGCATATGTTTGGTTTTACAGACTGTATACATACTCACCGATCTTTGATGTGTTTTGTTGAATGAGATGTTCTTAAGCTGTTGCTTGAAAAATGGACAATGTTCCGCTCCGATGTAATAGATGCCTTGCGCTGTGTATCAACATTCGGTCACAGTGCTACTTTGTTTGAATTCAATTACAATTCACATGTTAAAGAACCTTTCATCTTCCCCCCTCCTGATCTTTTTAAAGAGGATGTTATTTATCAAATTATTACTGGCATATATTTTAATCCACATGACTGGTTGTTTTTGTTTGCAAACCACAGTTGCAGTCAAAACAATATTACCGAAACAAAGATAAGGCAAAAAAGTACCCAACCACTAAACAACACAACAGCAAATAGCAAACCTACTAAACAGTGTGCCCTCTACAAACACCAATACAATAGTATGAATACAAAGGAGAAGTAGGGATGCAAAATGAAAGATAAGCAATTCTAAGGTGCAGATATAAAAATATATACAACCTTGTAATGATGAAGTGAGCGATATCTATATAGAAATAAATAAATCGCATATAGTGTATTACAGAACCAAAATGTTATAACACGCAAGATGATTGTAGTAACTCACAAGATTGTAATGTAAAATAGGCCCATCATCCTCAGTCAGGCAGGATCTTCAATATATGAAGTAAACAGATTCTTCTATAGACTTGGAATAAAAGAGACCAAATGATAGTGCAGACAGAAATTATATAGAATTAATTTAATATACAAATGCACTTACAAAAGGATCCAAGTAAAACAGCATAAAAACCACACTCAGGTGGTATCAACAGCATCAAAGTAAGTCCCCAAGTGATGTAATCCGACGCGTTTCGTCTAGTCGACTTCCTCAGGGATTATGCTCGTTCCGTTCTGGGGTCGCCATTTAAATCTGCCGCCGAAAGTGCCGTGATGTGATGCACCTGTGTGTGTTTCTCTTCCTGTGCGTCTCAACCTGGAACGCACTGAGTATGTCCGGCGTCGTTTCCGGTTCCGGTTTAGCGATAGAAAAAACTTCTATGCGTTTCATGCTGGAACGCATTGGCGAAAATGGGAACCCCTCGTACAAAAAACCACTACATAGTAATATTAAAGTGTCCCAGAATGAAAGGGTACATGCTTCTCAGTATAATTATATATATGGAATGGAAAAAAATATATAAGAATAAAATATATAGAAAATGGGGAATAGGAATGAAATTATGTAATAATAAATAGAGATAATAATGAGCAAATTTAGTATATGTGTATACCCAATACTGGGACACTAGTTCTAGCTGTGTGACATGAATATATATTTTGATCTTGTTATAAAACAGTATAATGAATTGATAATTCTGGAATTTAGACAAAAGATAATAAATGTATATACCCAAATAATACTGGGACACTTTTTCCAGCTGTGTAGCATGAATACATATTTTGATGTTGTTGTGAAACACAAATAGTATGGCATACTGAATTAATAATTCTCTAATAAAAATAAAACAGTATAAAAATCAACATTCATAATTCATAATACTCCAGTAAAACAGGACAATGATTAGTTCTCCCAAAAGGATTTCTGAAAACTTAAAAAACAAGAATTAGATCTCGCAAAAGACAAAAATATATCAGTTATGCTAAACAAAAATATATACAAGTGATATACAAAAAGAAAGAAAATATATGTGAACCAGGGCCAGCAGAAGAAGAAAAACCCACAAAGGGAAAGGAGAAAAATGGTCCTGAGGAATCAGATTAAACCTGTAAGATCTATATCCATATTAAGGCCTCTTTTAAGGGTGCCTAAATTATAAATCCATTGTGCCTCTTTCTTATTTAATAACGTGGATCTATTTCCTCCTCTCCAGTTTTTTTCAGCTTTATCTATCCCAATTGCTATAAAATTCTCCCATGAAAAGGCCGGACATGTGTTACAGTGTTTTGGGACACTGTGTTCCGTTTTATTTGTGCGGATATGGTAAAAATGTTCAGCTAGTCTGGTGTGTAATTTTCTTGTTGTTCGTCCTATGTATTGTGCACCACAACCACATTGTAAGAGGTAGATGGCAAACGTAGTAGAACACTGAATAAATTTCTTGATCTCATACTTTTTTTGAGTATAAGTACCTGTAAAGTCATGTGTAGTTCTTTTTTGGAACTTACAAGTAGAACATTTGCCGCAACTATAAATATATTGATATTCACATAAAGACAGAGCCAACCTGAAGTGGTGTCGTACACAAACTGTAATTTTGGTTCAACTTTTTCCAACTTTATTACCCGATATTGCAAGCTTAGAAATTGTAGACTGCAACATGGCACTCAAAGTTGTTGTCTATTTTGCAGAATGGGCTGGTTGAGCTTATAGATTTTAAACCTAGTAATTCAGATAGTGTGGGCCGTGATACCCAGGGTTTGTTTATGGGGTTAGGTAACACCATTCAGTAGGGACCATGTGCTACTCCACATGAAGTTGAGGCCAGCAAACTGTAGGTCCTTTCTCCTGCAGCAGAGACAGCTTGCAATTCTCCTTTGGTGTAATGAGTGACAGCAATGGATATGCTGCGTGACTCCATTTCCTGACACTGGGACTGCAAACAAGCTCTGCAATATCACCAGAGAAGGCTAACATTCCTGCAATTCCATACTGGTCTCCTCAGGTTGAGGTGTAATAGCCTGGATCAACACTGCAGTGTCTTTACATATCTTGGGTGGTTCTAAGCCAAGGTCTTGTCTTTACAGTAAGTACATATAACTCTATTAGTTACCAATTGCAATGCTGCACTTAAAAAAAAAACTTTCAACTGCAGAAAACATGAAATGCAACATATGCAATACTTATAAAGTGTCACTACAAATATTAATGAATTACAGTAGTTTACAAAAGAATCCACAATGTTTTTCACCAGCAATAGAGGCTTAGACATAGAGGGGTCCCTATACACCGTGTTTGCTGCCTTTAGTTAATCGGTTGAAATACTTTTCGGGGGTGATTCCATATTTGAATATCTTGTGCAATAAAACCAGATGTGCATGTAGTTTACGTTTAAAACATGTATTCTTTTTTTGTTCTGTTCTGATGCGTTCTATGTTGATAGCCCATTCCTGTGTGCAGCAGAATGTATTTCTTTTTGGTAAGCGGATTAAGGCCTTTATACCCTATAACCCAGGACCAGATGTACTTCTGCTGAAGAGAGAATTTTTTTTTTCTTTGTGTTGTCTAAGCAGAACAGCAAATTCCAGATTGCCCACAAAAAAATAATGAAAACAATTTGTATCCATTGTCGTGTTGTGTGCACCGAGGTGGCACGGTCAATCACCTCTTCAAACCAAGCAATTCTCAGACACTTAAAGCAGGAGAGTCATCAGGGAGATCCTAAGAATACTTGTTAAGTTATTTCTGTATCCCTTAAAAACCCAATGCTTGCTTACTCTCTTTGGCGATACAATGGTTGTCTTTGATTAGAACATCTGGCTTTCTGCCTGACCCTGATTTTTCGTTGAGTGTCCCTTCTCTGCATCTTGTACAAGCTGAGACACACAGTCTGATCCCCTAGCAGAGAGGGAAACACACACACATTCCGAGTAAATGTTTACCTGTGTGTTTTGCCTAGCCTGGCCGTAATCTCAAACTCTGCTGCATTTTCACTGCTGCCAAAAGAATGAGAATGCCAAGGTTAAAAAGTTCACTCTTCGCAGTTCAACCAGAGGTAGAAGGAGAGAGGGTTGATACCACTCTCTAACTCTCGTCCCAAGAAAAGCACAATATTTTAGATATGTCTTAATTTGACATGGGATATTATGTTTCATTGTAGCAAGTCGTCGATGATTGGAATAAGCATAGTCTATGACCTTCTTTCCGCACATTGTATATAACTGCAGATTTTGACTCTGAGCAGATTGATAATGCTACAACTAAGCGTATCACTGCCGGTCTCTGCGGGGCCTGTAGCTGATCTGTTGCTGAGAGAAAAAGACGATTGCTCCAGTAGTACTGAATGTGTGAATGACGCGCGGTGGCTACGGTTGTAAGCATTACTTTATATTTTGAAAATCACTCTTTGCACATATTGAGCGTTATTTGACAATATATTTAAACATAGTATCGCATCGCCAGTGTTTTTGTCTGAATATCATTTAAATGATAATTTTGTTAAAGGAGACTATAGTCACCAAAACAACTTTAGCTTAATGAAGCAGTTATGGTGTAAAGATCACCCCCTGCAATCTTACTGCTCAATTCTCTGCCGTTTAGGCATTAAATCACTTGGTCAATGCAGCCCTAGCCACACCTCCATGCATGTAACTTACACAGTCTTCCTAAACACTTCCTGTAAAGTGAGATCAAACTTCCTTTATTGCACAGTGTGTTTAATTTAGAAATTTCTATCTCTTGCTCTGTTAAAAGCTTGCCCGGCCTTGCCTTCTGTGTGTCAATAAAGTTCAATTTACAGAGCAGGAGACAAAAACATCTATAGTAAATTAATATCTGATTGATAAGCAATCCATTTTTTTTTTACTGCTAAATGGCAGATAATTGAGTAGTGAGATTAGAGGGGCAAGATCTATACACCAAAACTGTTTTTCATTAAGTTAAAGTTGCTTTGGTGCATAGGCACACCCTAATCCCTCACTTGCCCACAGGCAGGCAGGGAGGCAGGAGAGGACCCGGGGAGCTCTCACCAGCAGCTCATATCTCGTGAGAGTGAACTCTAGCCCCGCAGGCTATAGTTGACTCACCACTGCGCCACCAGGGATGGCAACAGCATGGGCCCCCCTCCCTACAAAAGGTAAGAAGGGAGGGAGGCTACTTCCTAAATGGTCCCCCCACCCCCACAGTTCCTCCAAACTAATACACACAAACAGCATTCACACACATGCAGCAACCTCACACACACAGCACCCTTGCACACACACACACACACACACACACACTAACAGCACCCTCACACATACATCACCCACACACACAGCACCCTTACACACACTAACAGAACCCTCACACTAACAGAACCCTCACACTAAAAGCACCCTCACACATACAGCATCCCTACACACACAGCACACTCACACACAGAACCCTTACACACACACACACACTAACAGCACCCTCACACACACACACACACACACACTAACAGCACCCTCACACACACATCACCCTTACACACAGCACCCTTACACATACACACACACAGCGCACACACAGCACCCTTGCACACAGCTCCCTAACACACAGCACCCTTACACATACACACACACACTAACAGCACCCTCAAAACACACACACACACACACTAACAGCAACCCCCACATACACACACCGTTCAACGGCATACACACACAGCACCCTTACACACACACAGCACAAACACTAACAGCACCCTTACACACAGCTCCCTAACACACAGCACCCTTACACATACACACACACACTAACAGCACCCTCAAAACACACACACACACACACTAACAGCACCCCCCACATACACACACCGTTCAACGGCATACACACACAGCACCCAAACACACACACAGCACACACACACACACACACATACACACCGACATTAACAGCACCCTCACACACACACAGCACCCTTACACACACACACAGCACCCTCACACACACACACACCACCCTCACACACACAGCACCCTTAAGCACACACAGTGCCCTCACACACACACAGTGCCCACACAAACACAGCACCCTCACACACACACAGCAGTGTATGTGTGTGTGTGTATATATATATATATATCTATGCAGCGTGTGTGTTTGTTCTTTAGGGTTCACACCCTTATGCAATAGGCTGCGCACGCCTATGCTTTGGTGATGATAGTGTCCCTTCAGAGCTGAGACAGTTTAAATGTAGCTTTGTCCTTGTACTTTGTGTTTGTGGCTTGGTATGTTTCTGATGAAATATGGATGTATAATTTGTGTGAATTAGTGTCTGCATGTTTAATGTCTGTGTAGGATGCGAGCAAATGATTGTGTGGCCCTGATAATCTATATTCTTTCAGAGACCTTGCACATTTGCTCCGAGACCATAAAGATCTTTGAATCTGTTAATTTACGCCAATATGTTAAGAGTCTGCTCATTTACCATGATAATCTGCCCATTCACACTGATTCTGAGAATCTGCTCAGTTACTGTGCGATCTGGAGTATCTACCCATACACCCTGTCACCTTAAAGCTCTGTTAATCGTCCCAAAATATATATTTTTTAGCATTTTATAAATATAACATCATTTTGAAATAATCACATTGACTGTACTGAAATTTTACTGAAATTCCTATGCAATCAAAATATATCATAAGACAAAGGAAGGGCTACCGCTGCCAAGCTTTGTCAAGCCCTCTGCTGTCACTAGTGATGGCTGAGGTGAAAAATGCTCTGTGTATGGAGGATCCTGCGTTGCGTTCTCACCTCTTCGTGCACCCCAGGGCCACGGCACGCAAGTGGCAAAGTCACCATCATGGAATTTATACATTTTAAATATATGGTCATACATTCTGAGACCGTGAGACCTGAGACCGTGATACCTCCATTCTGTAACAATGGGGCTCTGGTAATACGTCTGAACTTTAAAGAGTCTCATGATTTCATCCCCAATTATTCTCCTTGGCATTGACTTGAGAATAATTGGGGATGAAATCATGGGTTCACTGAACAGATAAACACTGACACATAATGAAAAATGTTTCCAGTAAACAAATAATCACTAGTCATATCTCGTATAAATAAATATATTGTACATCCCCTATATTTTACATTCCTTAACGGACATGCTTGGCTGGGAATGTTGGTAAATGCAACTTATTAATGTGTAGTGCCTGGACAAGCAATCTGTTGAAAAAGGAATGTTTTCTCCATATTCAGAACCAATCCACAGTCTATCCGCAGACCCATCTCCTGTCAAGCGTTCACAATCTTACGGATCTTTACAATGAAATATAACAGAGGGAGCTTATACCCTCCTGAGGAATGCTGTATGATTTCAATTACCACCAATTGAAAGGAAATAATTATTGTTTTTATGATCCTGACCACCCAACTTGAGCCCTAGATATTTTCGAGTTAATTACCGTGGCGTACAGCTGCGGGTTTTCTCCCAATAAGAATAGTGATTATGTCCTGTGATAGACCTAATAAAAATCAGTTTTATTTACATTTATGGGGTGGAGGGGAGAGATTACCCAATTTGTGGATGCAATGGAAAAACTAGTAGCTTGAGTCCCTAACATTCATTCTCAGTCGCATGCATTCAAAATATACTAGGTTGCTTGAAAACAGTAATATTCTTGGGTGTATAAATAAATAGCATTAAAATACATTTGCTCCTATTATGGGAAAGTCTATATTTACTTTTCCAAAGTTTGTGAAAGTGACTCTTCTGGATAGATCTACCACCCACTTTGTTCTGTATGGTATGAAATAAATTATAATAAATACTTATTTTAGAAAAAGGAAATCACTGTGCACTTATAATATATTATCCGTGTGGTCCACTGATGTCCACTTCAATCAGGAAGAGGCTGACATTTTGTTGGCGAATCTCTTAGCACCCACTAAAAACTAAATGGAGAAATGCAAGTACAATGATTCTCATTGAAATGAATAACAATCTTCTATATGTTAGCTGGGTGGTGTTTGTATTGCCGTTTCGGGAGAGCACAGTGCATGCGCAATACTTTAATCTTGCTGAGAAAATCGAAATCGATGTCATAGAGACAGGCAGTGTAGGAAAGCTGACTTAAAGACTTTACAAACACACAACAATGTAAGTAGCTATTAAATCAAACGTTCCTAGAGTGGGGATTTGGACTCCCAGTTCCTGCACTTTGGTTTCAATTTAAATCTTTTGGATCCATTTTTCAAATGATCACAATCTGTTAGAGAAACGATTTAATCGATTGGTCTATAAAGATTCCAATAGATTTTAGTGGCGACTTCAGTAGACAAACCATTTGAACTGTGCCTGTGATCAATTGAAAAACGATCCAAAAGAACTAATTCAAGGCCATTAAACTTATCGCAACTGTGAGGGTAAAATCAGCAAATTCAATAAATATGATGGAAACACATTATGCTGAATTACTAATTAAAGGTTCAACTAGATGAACTCGAGCCTCTTTCAACCTATATTATATTATATTATAATTATTATTATTATCTATTCAATTACCACTTTTCAGAACAAAACAATGACAAGACTTACTGTCTCCCAATACCTAGTTGTTTGGCCTCTTTCACATCACATTAACTGGCTGAAAGTCACATTGGGAAAACTAAATAACAGAAGACGGACGTTTGGTAGTTTGAGAGTTTGAGTAAGGTAATAATAATGTCACTTTCATATTTCATATTTGAAAAATGTTTAATTCATATGAATCCAAATTCAAAGGAAGCCGAATGCAATACTTGCATTCCAGTCTCCATGCCCTCTTGATGGCAAAATGTTTTAAAATTGTCTGATACCTAACAAAATATCCCTATTTTGTGCTCAATTCCCACTGTCCTCCATATTGTTGGTGTCTCTGAGTGTATAACAGAGCTCTACAGCAATAATACTCCCAGTAATGTGTCTGAGTGTATAACAGAGCCCCACAGCAATAATACTCCCAGTAATGTGTCTGAGTGTATAACAGAGCTCCACAGCAATAATACTCCCAGTAATGTGTCTGAGTGTATAACAGAGCTCCACAGCAATAATACTCCCAGTAATGTGTCTGAGTGTATAACAGAGCCCCACAGCAATAATACTCCCAGTAATGTGTCTGAGTGTATAACAGAGCTCCACAGCAATAATACTCCCAGTAATGTGTCTGAGTGTATAACAGAGCCCCACAGCAATAATACTCCCAGTAATGTGTCTTAGTGTATAACAGAGCGCCACAGTAATAATACTCCCAGTAATGTGTCTGAGTGTATAACAGAGCTCCACAGCAATAATACTCCCAGTAATGTGTCTGAGTGTATAACAGAGCTCCACAGCAATAATACTCCCAGTAATGTGTCTGAGTGTATAACAGAGCCCCACAGCAATAATACTCCCAGTAATGTGTCTGAGTGTATAACAGAGCTCCACAGTAATAATACTCCCAGTAATGTGTCTGAGTGTATAACAGAGCCCCACAGCAATAATACTCCCAGTAATGTGTCTGAGTGTATAACAGAGCTCCACAGCAATAATACTCCCAGTAATGTGTCTGAGTGTATAACAGAGCCCCACAGCAATAATACTCCCAGTAATGTGTCTGAGTGTATAACAGAGCTCCACAGTAATAATACTCCCAGTAATGTGTCTGAGTATATAACAGAGCTCCACAGCAATAATACTCCCAGTAATGTGTCTGAGTGTATAACAGAGCTCCACAGTAATAATACTCCCAGTAATGTGTCTGAGTATATAACAGAGCTCCACAGCAATAATACTCCCAGTAATGTGTCTGAGTGTATAACAGAGCTCCACAGTAATAATACTCTCAGTAATGTGACTGAGTGTATAACAGAGCCCCACAGCAATAATACTCCCAGTAATGTGTCTGAGTGTATAACAGAGCTCCACAGTAATAATACTCTCAGTAATGTGACTGAGTGTATAACAGAGCTCCACAGCAATAATACTCCCAGTAATGTGTCTGAGTGTATCACAGAGCTCCACAGTAATACTACTCCCAGCAATGTGTCTGAGAGTATAACAGAGCTCCACAGTAATAATACTCCCAGTAATGTGTCTGAGTGTATCACAGAGCTCCACAGCAATAATACTCCCAGTAATGTGTCTGATTGTATAACATATCTCCACAGCAATAATACTCCCCAGTAATGTGTCTGAGTGTATAACATATCTCCACAGTAATAATACTCCCAGTAATGTGTCTGAGTGTATAACAGAGCTCCACAGCAATAATACTCCCAGTAATGTGTCTGAGTGTATAACAGAGCTCTACAGCAATAATACTCCCAGTAATGTGTCTGAGTGTATCACAGAGCTCCACAGCAAGAATACTCCCAGTAATGTGTCTGAGTGTATAACATATCTCCACAGTAATACTACTCCCAGTAATGTGTCTGAGTGTATAACAGAGCTCCACAGCGATAATACGCCCAGTAATGTGTGAGTGTATAACAGAGCTCCACAGCAATAATACTCCCAGTAATGTGTCTGATTGTATAACAGAGCTCCACAGCAATAATACTCCCATTAATGTGTCTGAGTGTATAACAGAAGCTCCACAGCAATAATACTCCCATTAATGTGTCTGAGTGTATAACAGAACTCCACAGCAATAATACTCCCAGTAATGTGTCTGAGTGTATAACAGAGCTCCACAGCAATAATACTCCCAGTAATGTGTCTGAGTGTATAACAGAGCTCCACAGCAATAATACTCCCAGTAATGTGTCTGAGTGTATAACAGAGCTCCACAGTAATAATACTCCCAGTAATGTGTCTGAGTGTATCACAGAGCTCCACAGTAATACTACTCCCAGCAATGTGTCTGAGAGTATAACAGAGCTCCACAGTAATAATACTCCCAGTAATGTGTCTGAGTGTATCACAGAGCTCCACAGCAATAATACTCCCAGTAATGTGTCTGAGTGTATAACAGAGCTCCACAGCAATAATACTCCCAGTAATGTGTCTGAGTGTATAACAGAGCTCCACAGTAATAATACTCCCAGTAATGTGTCTGAGTGTAAAACAGAGCTCCACAGCAATAATACTCCCAGTAATGTCTCTGAGTGTATAACAGTTCTCCACAGCAATAATACTCCCAGTAATGTGTCTTTGAACTACAATACATGTGTTTAGATATCAGTCTGTGTAAGTAAGATACATTGTTCTTGGTATGAATTAAGACAATAAGCATTGTATTCAATAAACAGCAAGATGCAGGGTGGCAACAAACATATAATTCAGACTAAATTGACTAGGTTGCTGAGGAGACAGACGGTGATATTCTATCTCCCCAGCTCCTCTCCTGTCATATCAAGAGTTGAGCTGAAGTAAAGGCAGTAGCTGTAAATAAATCACCGAACATAATTTACTAAAAATATGATTATACGATACACATAATACTAACGTATGTGTTAAGGATAATAATGCAGGATTGTTTGTTCTGCAGACATTCATAATGCACTCGACCTTTGATCTTGTGGTTTATTTTACTACATATCCTCTTTTATATATCTAAAATATTATACCCCAAAATAATAATCGTAATATAATACAGAAATATTTCAACTGGGTAACTGGGCAACAGATCTGACACTTCTTTGAATTCTAACACCTTATCACTGTTGCGGCTTATGAATTGATATAATATTTTGCATTATAGCCTAAAAACGCTTCCACTGGCTGAACGTCAAGTGTCATGACTCATGATATAGCGTTAAATCCAACTGGCTCCATGTTTAGGATTATAGCGCATCCCTAGTGATTTATTTCTATTTTATTGTTATAGTTACTTTTAGCATTTGTATATTATATGTTTATTATTAATCAAACTCATGCAGAGCAATATATCTTTCACCGAAGCTCCCGGTCCTGCCATTATAAGACCACATTTATCTTTTTCCAAACACGTTGTTGGTGATCAGATTCATATTTCTCGAAGATTAATTGCCAGCGGTAACAATAAAACATGGCAGACTGAAAAGTACACGACCAAGAAATGACGCTGGACGATGTTTGCTGTGCTTAGAAGGATATTAGAAGATATATCATAAAAACAGACTGCAAGATCATGAAGACCAGAGATTTTTCATAGGAGAGAAATGATTTTCACAGACCTTAACTAAATAAATAAAACTAGCTTAATGCTATAAAAAAGTAACTCATTATTTTTATAATTAATTACAAGCTTTCTTTATGACCAGTTTCTGTTAACATAGTGTACAAACCATACATACGGTGTTAGTTACTAAAATGAGAATTCAAAGTGAGTTAGAGGGTCACTCCAGACCCCTAAAGCAGTTCATAGAATGTTCTCTTGTTATGTTACAAACAGTGCAGATTTCAATAGAAATTGGCACATTTATAAATGAATCTGTTCTTAATTTTCAATATTGAAGGATTGTATTTGTAGTTTTTTTATTTTTTCACATGCGCACAGTGGAACGCAGGACCGTGACTTACATGTGACTCTGGGTGCCGGATGCATGCAACCAGGTAATTGTCATCCAACTGGGACTTGAAATGCAGCATGCGTGTCACTATATGGACTTATTAGCATTCTGGAATACCTGGATATTGAGAGACAAGACTGTAAGATGCCGGAAAAGGCACGATTTTCAGTTTCCGCTCTAAGGATTGAAATACTGGAAGGTAATTGGAACTGTTTATGCACTTGTAAAAGACTCAGTCAAAACTCGTTGTACTTAGATTTTATGTCACTGCGTTATTTAGTTTTTTATTTAATAAATTCGTTTTCTAGCTAGTGATATGGTCCGGTGTCCTGCCTGATACCAGATTCCTTGGACCAGATTGCTTGTGGGGAAGATTGGCCATTTAAACTACAAGCTTCTTAAGCCGGAGACTGCTATATGAAGGGTACAATGAATGCACAGTGGAGGAGGGGACACATAATGTACAGGGGAGGAGGGGACACAGAATACACAGGGAGATAGGGGACACAGAATGCGCAGGAAAGGAGGGGACACAGAATACACAGGGAGGGAGGGGACACAGAATGCACAGGGAAGGAGGGGACACAAAATGCACAGGGAAGGAGGGGGACACAGAATGCACAGGGGAGGAGGGGACACAGAATACACAGGAAAAGAGGGGACACAGAATAAACTGGGAGGGAGGGGACACATAATGCACAGGAAAGGAGGGGGCACGGAATACACAGTGAGGGAGGGGACACAATGCACAAGAAAGGAGGGGACACAGAATGCACAGTTAAGGAGGGGACACATAATGCATAGGAAAGGAGGGGGCACAGAATACACAGGGAGGGAGGGGACACAAAATGCACAGGAAAAGAGGGGACACAAAATGCACAGGGAGGGAGGGGACACATAATGCACAGGGAGGGGGCACAGAATGAGCAGGGAGGGAGGGGACACAGAATAAACAGGGAGGGAGGGGACACAGAATGCACAGGGAGGGAGGGGACACAAAATGCACAGGGGAGGAGGGGACACATAATGCACAGGGGAGGAGGGGACACAGAATACACAGGGAGGGAGGGGACACAGCATGCACAGAAAAGGAGGGGACACTGAATACACAGGGAGGGAGGGGACACCGAATGCACAGGGAGGGAGGGGACACAGAATGCACAGGAAGGGAGGGGACACAGAATGCACAAGAAAGGAGGGGACACCGAATGCACAGGTAGTGAAGTGTCATAGAATGTACGGGAAGAAGGGGGACTCAGAATGCTGAGGGGAGGAGGGTAAAGGAATGCACAGGGAAGGAGGGAGCATGGAATGCACAGGGAAGAAGGGGGCACAGAATGCACAGGGGTGGAGGGTTCGTGGAATGCACAGGGAAGAAGGGGGTACGGAATGCACAGGGAAGGAGGGTGCATGGAATGCACAGGGAAGGAGCGGTACAAGGAATGGACAGGGAAGGAGGGAACATAGACAGCACAAAGGAGGAGGGGGACATTTAATGCATAGGGTAGGAGGGTGCGTGGAATGCACAGGGAAGGAAAGAGCATTTTATGTACAGGGAAGGAGGCGGCATTGACTGTATAGAGAAGGGGGCATGGAATGCACAGGGAAGGAGGAAGCATTGAATGTACAGGGAAGGAGGGAGCATGGGATGTACAGGGAAGGAGGCAGCATTGAATTTACAGAGAAGGGGGGCATGGAATGCACAGGGAAGGAGGAAGCATGGAATGTACAGGGAAGGAGGAAGCATGGAAAGCACAGGGAAGGAGGAAGCATGGAATGTACAGGGAAGGAGGAAGCATGGAAAGCACAGGGAAGGAGGAAGCATGGAAAGCACAGGGAAGGAGGAAGCATGGAATGTACAGGGAAGGAGGCGGCATTGAATGTACAGAGAAGGGGGGCATGGAATGCACAGGGAAGGAGGAAGCATTGAATGTACAGGGAAGGAGGCAGCATTGAATGTACAGAGAAGGGGGGCATGGAATGCACAGGGAAGGAGGAAGCATTGAATGTACAGGGAAGGAGGCAGCATGGAAAGCACAGGGAAGGAGGAAGCATGGAATGTACAGGGAAGGGGGGCATGGAATGCACAGGGAAGGAGGCGGCATTGAATGTACAGAGAAGGGGGGCATGGAATGCACAGGGAAGGAGGAAGCATTGAATGTACAGGGAAGGAGGCGACATTGAATGTACAGAGAAGGGGGGCATGGAAAGCACAGGGAAGGAGGGGGCACGGAATGCACAGGGGGGCACGGAATTCACAAGGGAGGAGCAGAGGATAAAGGAGGTTCGAAGTGAATCACATTGTTTAGAACTGAAAGTGATTTCACATATTAGACCACAAATAGTTGTGATGGAATCTGCTATATTGTCCAAAATGGGAAATTCACTCTGAATTCCTGACAATTCTTACTTTAGTGACTGGTCTGCAATGGCTTCAACCAGTTTAAATGGAGGACATTCAAATAAGGATAAAAGAGAATTCTATAGCAATAACACCAAACTGAGATTTCAGTCTGAGACTCAGTATGATATAAATACAAATGATTTTTATATGAAGTTATTGTGATTTTCCAGGCACTGATTTTATAACAGTCGTACGGAGCCGATATTCCTCATTCCGATGACATTTATAGAACTTCTTTCCCAAACACAGCAACAAAGATAATCAAAACATGTTTATTTATATTAATCAATCACGCCCTCTGTACTCTCCAATTATTGTATTTTATCCCTTCGAGTCAATAATTCAGAAACGATTAAAATATAATTTGTACAATGTGTAATATATATCCCACAAAACCTCTGCAAATACACAAATACACAGAAAAAACATGCTTTCTGTTACTGTTTGTGATTTTTAATAATTTGATGCTCTTGAACAGCATTTATGCATAATATTGTTCCTTTGCCTTGTTTTATATTGTTATAGCTCATTCTCTGTTTAACGTGTGTTACAGTTACACTAAGCACCAATAGCATTAGTGCTCATTTTCCACCTCTAGGGGCTGAGATCGGCTAATGCTGAAGTTACGTACTCGTTAGCCAGACAGCAGCAGAGGGGCAGGCCTGTATGCACGCAGAGAGTCCTGTTGTTATATCAAACCACCTGCTAATTGGTTGAGATAAACTAGGGTACTGACCCCAATGAGCTGAGGTGGTTATGGTGTTAGAATGCCTCTTTACTGATTCGCTGCACCACAAAGTGAAAGGTCCAGTTTTATTTTAATTGTTGCAAGGTCCGTGGAAAACAAAGCATTAAGGGTACAGCTAGCACAGACCCCAATGGCTTTTACCTAACTTGCAACTGTCTAAATATTGATGGAAACGGACTGCCCAATAAATACACTGGCTGAGAGTGCTGGGGTTCATAGCCACTGCAGACTTACTAATAGTAAACCAGCTGGCTGGATGAGAGTATTGTTATTAGTAGTTTACAGCATATGCCATCTTTGTGGACTACACTGCAGATATTTGTCGCTGGGCATCATAGGAATGGTAGTCAACAAACTTCGAGGCCACCGCTGCTCCAGACATTCCCTCTGTTTTTTGCTAGAGCTCCACTTAAAGTTACCGGCTAGGAACAGTCCTATAAATAGCAGCCAATAACCTACAGATTGCGGCAGGCTTAACAGACTTGCCCGTCCTGTGCCCATTCTCTCTATTTTTAGCCTTTCTCTGAATGTCCTTGAGATCTACAATATGCTGGTCTGCTGTCAGATCTCCCCCTGTCCAGCTTGCTCTCAGATGGTCATTTTACAAGCTTTGATGCTTAATTTAGAATTCCAACGTGAGGACCGTTTACAGCTAGCAGCCTGGCCCAGCTCAGTTATAGGTTTAGAAGATACAAAGCATCCATTGTACAGACAGGAAAATCTGCCAACGAAAGCCAAGCGCTGTCTAAAACAGGAATTCTGTTCAGGGGAGCAAGGTTAAGATTTTAATGAAGAACAAATAATAGAATTATGTACATCTATACAGGCTTACATTTTTAGTTTTAAAGAACAACTGTTTATTTTGGTGGAAATGAAACATTCTAATAAATAGCTAAACATTAGTTATCAAATAGTACGTTTTTTTTTTTTTCTAAAGCTGTCGAGGAATAGACCAGTATAAGATTTAAATAAGAAATGTCCCAGGGTTCCCTAAGCGCAGCCACAAATGTCACTAACATGATGCAAGGAATTACGGTAATTGACAGCGTGGCATAAGTGTGGCAAGTCGAGAACATGGCTGCCACTATCATCATGAAAGTTCTCTATTAAACAGTTAGAAAGCATGGGGGTGACAAGAGGACATGACAAGAGGAAAACCACCCCCGATAAAAAAAGGAAACAGTTCCTATTAAAAGTTTGATCTAACTATGATGGCGCAATGGAAAGAGTCACCCCCTCTGTGTGAATATCTTGATATGTTTAATTAGTTAGTCCAGGAGTCAGTCGAGGAATGGGGCAGTGATGCTTTCTAGACAGCAGGAGATTTTACGCTAGGCCTCCATTTAGTTGTAACCAGAATATGTTTAATGCAAATCTATCATAGACATCAGGTAGGTAAATTCTCAGTCAGAAGGCACATTTGCAGGGGAATATTCACTTGTATGGAATAAAAAAATTGAAAATTATCTTTAAATTGACCCACAGAGCCTGGATAAAAAGAGGTGTTTTATTTCCAATCCGATTTTAACTTACTTTAGAAGTTTAAATTCCTGTTTACCCAGTCAACATGCCACAACCAAAAACTGGTTTCACTTTCAATCAGATCTTACAGCACGGTGAGTTTACTTGATAATATCTTATTCCCTGCTCTGCTTTGTAAATTAAATGTTAAACACACTGGAGTTTCATGCAGGCTCTAGCAGGCTATTAACAAAGCCGGAGATAAGGCGTTTGAAAACAACACACCGTGCAATAAAATAAGTTTAAACATTAGATCACTCTTTACAGGAAATGTTCAGGGAGACAGTGTAAGTCACATGCAGGGATTTGGACTAGGGCTATTACTATAAACAACATGGTTTAACTCCTAAATGGCAGAGAATTGAGCACTGAGACCGCAGAGGCATGATCTATACACCAAATCTATTTCATTAAGCTAAAGTCATGTCAGTGCTTATAGTGTCCCTTTAAATATATGTTAAAGGTTTAGCAATGATATAAGTTGCGTACTGGCACATCCAGGGCACACATTGAATATGGGGATCAGAATAAGGAAACAATGTTTCTATTTCTCCCCTTTCTATGCTTTATCTATGCTGACTGACATGTGGAAAGCACAGAGCTTATAACACCTACAGAGCGGTAATTAAAAGATTTGAATAAAAGGCTTGGAAGTGTGATAGGAGAACCAGGACTGTTACTTCCCGCCTCACATACCCATGCACAGTGGCGTACATACCGCAGTTGCAGGGATCACAGCTAGGGCCGGGCCTGTCGCTCCAGGGGGCCCGGCTGCCCTGCGGACCCCTGGAACCGGTACCTGCCGCCATGTGTTGCAGCCCTGGCCCACGCGGCAAACCGCACGTTCAAGGGGCCCATCGGGTGGGCCATGCTGTTAGGGTCACCTGATGGGTATGGATTTACAGGGCATCACAGTGGGGAGGAAGCGACTGACGTCACTCTTCCCAGGTATCAACGAGAGCCCACGCGGGAGGAAGGAGAGGGAGTCAGAATGGGAACTCTGACTCCCACCAGCCTGAGCCACCACTGGATCCCAGGGAAAGTCAACCTCCTGCACCTAAAAGGTAGGAAACAGGAGGGTGACTTAAACATTTTGCATATGTGTGTTTTTGTCTGTCTGTGTGTGTGTGTATGTGTCTGTATGTATTTGTCTGTTTGTGTTTGTGTGTGTATGTGTGTATGTGTGTGTCTGTCTGTGTATGTATGTATGTGTGTATGTGTCTGTATGTATGTGTGTGTGTTTGTGTTTGTGTCTGTCTGCATGTATGTGTCTGTCTGTGTGTATGTGTGCCTGTGTGTCTGTCTGTATGTATGTAAAAAGATATGGAAGGGCTGCGCCAAATAAGGGTAGATAGTCCAGTAAAGTATTGCTAGGGTGCCAATAGATGGTCTAGGATACTTGATAGAGTTCCTCTGTGGATTTGTCTAGTGTAGACCGTTCCGTATATGTAAATACAAGAGAGGTAGAGGCGACTAATGGTATAGTATGAAAGTTCAGGGTGTGATAGGTAACAAAATGTAGATAACTCACATTCAAGAGAGCTATGGCCAGCTCTGGTGTGGATTGCGTACAGCGGTATAATCCCCGCTTATGGGATATGTAGGGAGGGGGTCTCCGTCAACACCGTCTGGTAGTCCAGAACTCAGAAAAGAAAGACAGAAAGCGACAATAGTGCTCTCAATTTTGATGTGGTTCAGTGTGCAGATAAGAAGAGGTAAACAACTCACATTTGAGGGAGCTATGGCCAGCTCTGGTGTGGATAGCGTACAGCGGTATAATCCCCGCTTATAGGATTTGTAGCGGCGATACGTCCGTCAGCACCGTCTGGTGATCCAAGGCTCCAATATAGAAAAATAAAAAGCAGCAATAGTGCTCTCAATTGTGATAGGTTAAGAGAGTAGTAGAGGAAATAAAATAATACTCACAAAGATAGAGCAGAGGTACTGCTCTATGGCTAGGCGCTGGTGGTATGATCCCCACCTAGGATTTCTTGGAGTACTGGAACTTTAAAATTGCCAGTGGAAGTAAAAGTAACCAGGAAAGGTTAAAATGCCAGGAATAGGTAAAACAAAGTTTAAAGTGCATAGAGAGTGCAATAAAAAGAGGATTGGTACAATAAAGTAGCCAAAAAACTTTTATTGATCTAAAATACACAATAAAATACAGAATTAATTATTTTTGTATCTATCCACCGAAGGATCCGAGGGGTTTTCCTTCATTTGGGTTGCTGCCTACCTTGACTAATTTTGTGATTACTAGCGCTGAATTCTTTTTGTGTTTGTCTGTATGTATGTGTCTGTCTGTGTGTATGTATGTATGTATGTGTCTGTGTGTATGTGTGTATGTATATGTCTCTGTGTTTATGTATGTGTGTCTGTATGTATGTGTCTGTGTGTGTGTCTGTCGGGGGAGGGGGAAAGAATCAGTTTCGCACCATGGCCCCATGGATTGTGTGTATGCCACTGCCCATGTATAGTGTAACGGACCGTTTCAGCAGACAAGGGGTTAAAATCCGTTTAGGCGATATGCCCCTTTCTGAGAGACAGGCACAGCTACTGCAGAACACCAAACTCCCGAACTGGATACAAAATATCACTCCAAACTGGAACCTCACGAATAGCTGCTAGCAGACGAACAGGAAAAACATATATCAGCTTACACTCCTAGCAATCAGTCTCCAACAGCATACAGTGAATCCCCCCAAGAACGAGACACGGCTCCGTGTTGAGGGTCAAGCAGTGGTCTGTTTATTGAGGGCTAACTGCCCCTGTATTTATGCAGGTCTCCCACCTGGTGGACACTCCCCTAGGGGACCAAATGGAAGACTGTAACACAGATAGACATGTATCACATTACAGACTCACAGAAGCAAAACATCCCCACAATGCATCCTGGCTTCCTCCCTTCTGCCCTGGAGATAATTGGAGAAGTAATTCAATTATCTCCCAGGGCAAAGGCAAAACTCCATTACACATGTGGGGACCCAAATACAGTAATATGCTTTAAAATACATAAAGTTACTTTTTATACATTAAACATAGACATGTCACATATCCCCAGATAGCTCAGGTCTGAGTGCACATTATTAGGTGAATGGCACTCAGACCACACAAATATAGTTTAATCGCCATGGAGCCAAAGTCTTTAATTACACGAATTGGCTCCATGGCATAGCTATCTGGGTTACCACAAATTCACATGAAACAAAATACCGAATGAACGGCTGTTCGGCTACATCCCCACGAATAGGAACCAGGAGACTGAAGGCTCAGCAGTGTTCGTGCAATTAAGTGTCCGTTTATAGTTCCACCGCTGGCCGTACGGGACTTGTAAAATGGCCGCCGCCACGTGTTCGGTCTACAAATAAAGACCACCCTGCCTTTGTCAATTAAGCTGCGGTTCAGGGTGGTCAATTGGCGGCACACTCCAGCTCCCAGGTGGTCGTGCAATCGTTAGTTTGTTTGGTAGATAAAATCTACCGAACACCCCGGCAGAAAAGGCACGAATAAGCCTTTCTGCAGGGAAAATAAGTCTTTTAAAATCTGGTCCATAGTCCAAAGGCAGCAGGCGGGCAACCAGGCTCCTCCAATGCAATGTGGCGAGATTGGTCTCGTCACATATAGCATAATACGCACGCATTGCCATCACAGCTTGACATAGAAAATCTTTGAATCTAATGATTGTCTATGACAACATTTTGATCGGTGGGTTGGTAAGCGTTGTGCTTGGCCTACAGTCCAGTTTATGGAGAGCTTTGGATTGGATCGTCATCCTTGAAGCACACCTCCAAGATGACATCAGTAGAGGAGGAGCGTCGGTGCTGGAGAAAAGTTAAGTAAAATTACTTTTATTATTTGGCTGTGCACTTGGGTGGGGGACCTGGAAATAGATTTCTATTCCTTGTGCTATGGTATCAATTTAGAAGATTAGTAGAGGGCTAGCTGTGCATGCTTTCATTGCAAGTAATACAGGGTAAAACAAAACAAAAAAGACTCAATTTCATCATGTTCAACCTTTCAAACATCCCCCTCATTGATTTTGATGAAAAAAGAAGGAAATCCATCTTAAAGTAATTTCCAAGTGTGGTTTGAAAAGCGATAACAATCTTTTTTTGAAACAGTTACTCCATCATCCATGACCACTTTTTGAAATTGTCAGAGAGCAAGCAGTGTGTGTGTTCAGCTTCAAACGCTGTACATACAGGTAAAATTGCCATTTTGTGGGCTAGTTATAATGTGAGTTCTGTGCATAAACAACATCTGTTGTCACGCTGGTCACAGATAGACAGATAGACAGACAGATAGACAAGCCAAGAGAAAGATAGACAGACAGACAGACAGACAGATAGATAGATAGATAGACAGTGATAGATAGATAGATAGATAGATAGATAGACAGTGATAGACAGTGATAGACAGTGATAGATAGATAGATAGATAGATAGATAGATCATCTATATATATAGAGAGATGATAGATATAATCACTCACTTATTACATATATATTTATATATGAATGGAAGAAAATGACACTGTACCATGACAGCAGAGGCGTGGAAGAGAATCAGCCTGGCACAGGATTTCAGATAAGTGTGAAGTATTTTATTAATGTTTTTAATTGAAACATTTTAGGGGGACCTAAAGAAAGCGATAAGAGAGGAAACATAAAGCACACAATGGGTTTCGCCAATAGTGTGTTGTAATTAGCCTTTAACTCTAAAGTGATTTATCCTTGGACGGGCTTCGTGGAGATCTATGTGTCACTTGTTGTGGAATAGAGATGCAGTTGGTAATAGATACAACCAGGTTTATTTTGAACTATCATAAACACGTTTAGTGTACAGTCAAGTACACAAATATCTGGCAAAGAATTATGAAAAATACAGTCCAAAACAAGATTGATAGCCAGATTTGGACATTTCTGTTCTAATGAATCATATATTCCCCTTAGTTACTAATTGTATATTGGACAATGATTAAGCAACACATTTTAGGAAGTAAACATTTTTCTTGGAAACATTGTCGCAGGACAAGTACTTTAAACAAACAAGCGTTGGGTCAAAGTTAGAGAATTTATTTTGTTGTGTCACATGGTAATAGTTAATATTCTGAAAATTGCACCCCTGTTTATTCATCGTTCACTCTCTGTGTAAAGAGAATGTGTAGAAAATAGGGAGTTCCCTCGTTGAGGTTTGCCAAAGCTGGTGGTTGCAAGAACTGTGGTTTTAATAATGGTTGACTAGTCTTTAAATTTAACAAAAAACACATTTGAGTGAATTCTAAATATCCGTTAACGAGACATAAAAAATCTGACAGTTTTTTTTTAAATGGCCAATAGGTTTTTGCTCTGGATGTGATATAATGGACTCTCCGTAGTTCTTAGACCTTAGTCATTCTTTTGAATTCATTTTATAAATCACAAATATACTGAAACTTTTTTGTCAAGAGTAATTTCAAATAAATGTTGAGAGACGTGAAGCCAATAAGGATATCTTTTATATTGTGAAATTTTGACTAGTTTTGTCTTTTTTTTAATATGTTTTTTAAATCACTCAAAATACATATGGAAAGCATTAAATACTAGCTTTATGGCAAAAAAGGCAATCTTTAAATATATGTTTAATAAAAAAAGAATAAAAATAAACTGTACGTGTGACTTCTTAGTCCAATTTAAATAGAAGAACAAGGGTTTCTGAAACAATGGCATTTATTTACTAAAACGCTATGTGTGGAAAGTTGACCACATATTTCCAAAGAGTTCCATCTGGCTAAGTGATCAGTTCCGTCTTTCTACTTTTCAACAGTAATGGAGACCAGGTCCTTCAGCGTCAATGTGAGTGAGGTTTACCAAATGTGTCAACAAGTGAATAACACTGGAGCTGAGAGGGTCCTTTACTAAACACATAATTACAGCAAAGAAAAATCTCAATGAGGGTGTAGTTGGCAAAGTAACTGATCAGATGCAGTTTTGTAGGGCTCCGTATACAGCCTCTCAAAAAAGTGAACTATACAAAAGAAAAAACTACTTTTGAGAAGATCTTTCTGCGTTCCCCACAAGATGACATTATGGGACACATACACAAGCGACATCCATGCTCAGAGTGGCATAATCTACCCAATATCAGACTCTGCACCTCCAACACTTTCCAAGATGACGCCCGAGGTCCAATGCGGCTAGGAGATCTCGGAAGAGTCTAATGAAGATGAGGAGCCTACTAGCACACTTCGAGATCAATGTGATTCACAAGAGAGTTCAGTAGTGCCCAGCTTAAACAGACTTAGGGCCATTTGGAGAAGTTCACCAGTCAGATTTAGCAGCTGAAACAAATGGTGGTCTCACTAGAGAAGGTACAGCCATCAAATACTTATGCATATGGGGAATACCAAAGCAGTAGGAGAGGAGGAACTGTGCAGAGCCTGGTTGCTTCTATGGTTCTCAAAGGAAGCTCTGAAACACCATAAATCACATTAGGGTTCAACATACGCAAGTTCACTACTGCACATTCGGGAGCTTCCAGAGACATCATAGCCATCACCAGAGACATAATAGCAAGATCAGGGATGTGGACACAGTGCACTTTGAGGGACATGCAGGAACGTTATACAATGATCTCCCATTTTCATGGAAAAAAGAAGGTTGGTTAAAGTTACCAGAAAACTATGTGACCAATCCATGAAATATCACTGTGGAGCAAGGGAATTCCTTTTGATTCCTGATGGTGAAGAAACACTTACCCTCACATCCAACCAGGATGCGGGAGCACTCTTCTGTGCTTTGGGCTTGACGGCCTCATCAAAAGTGGACAGAGTAACCCAAGAGACAACCCCACCAGAGACTACCTGCCCTGGAGAGGGCAACGCGAGAAATAGTAAAGGACTGGGAAAGGAGTAAAATGTGTAGGCTATTTTCCAGGTCTTAGTAGGCCGGCAGCATCAACTGTAGCTAATATTATAGTCCGAGCCTTATATGCATCTATTATTGTATAGCATGCACATATTATTCTAAGTAGCCTGTTAAGATACAGAGCTCGAATTACATAACTGCATAATATTACACTTGCTCAGGCAGGTTTTCCAATTTTCCTTCTCTCTCTCTTTATTATAGTCTTATTTTGAGCAAGTTGTTTGAAATTCTATACCCATATCTAGTGTATTGATTTATGTCTGTTATGTAACTCTCAGATAAATGCTAATAAAATACAAATTAAAAATTCTGATCAGCAAAACTGAAACTAAACTAACGCAGCTATGACAAGTGCCCCTAAATAATGTGAATAGTCCCATAATCCTATGTACCCCTTAACCCAAACAGGCACCTTTAAAATTATGTCATTAAGATTCAAGCTGTAATGATAACCAGCTCTTATAACCAGAACTGCTGCTCCATTGTAGCCTTGCGAAAATTACAGTCAGTTCAAATTTGTCATTTGAATAGTTTTCTGTAAACTAGTTACATGCATGCTTAGCAATGTTTAGAGTTACATTATAATATCTCTAGGACTGTTAGAACCCCGTGTTTATATATGACACGTATGATTTCTGTGTTCTGTCACGTAGGGTTTGAAAGCACTGCATGACATAGCGCTTCAATAATTTAGTCCTGAAAATATATTAGAGGTTTTATGCACCCCAGACTAATGTTACCCTTCAGTTTTTACAGTTCCATTTACATTAGACTCTAGAACTCAATGCCCGCAATCTAATGTTACCATCCAGCTTCTAGATTTTCATGTACTCTCGACTTTAGAACCTGCACCCTCGGCTAATGTTTCCCTCCATTTTCTAGTTTTCCATGTAAATCCATGTACCCTAGACCCTAGAACTTGATAAACCCAGGCTAATGTTACCCACTATTTTACAGAGCTCCATGAACCTTAGACCCTAGGGACTTAGTACACAGGGACTTAATACACCCCAGACTACAGTAACCCTCCATCTTCTAGATTTGCAAGTACTCTAGACTTTAAAATCTGCACCCTCGCCTAATATTTCCCTCCATTTTCTAGATTCCCATGTAAATCTATGTTCCATGTACCCTAGACTCTAGAACTTGGTAAACCCAGGCTTATGTTACCCTCTATTTTCCAGAGCTTTATATACCTAGGTACTTAATACACCCCAGGCTAATGTTACCCACCATTTTCTAGCTTTCTATGTACCCTAGACTGTATGCACCCCAGGCTAGTATTACCCCTTAATACTGTAGTGTTCAATGCACCTCTCAGACTCTACACCCCATTGCACCCCAAACTAAACTCTACTGCTGTAGACACTCCAGGCTCATGTTAACCTCCAGATGTTAGAGTTTAAAGGAACACTAAAGTCACCTAAATTACTTTAGCTAAATAAAGCAGTTTTAGTGTATAGATCATTCCCCTGCAATTTCACTGCTCAATTCACTGTCATTTAGGAGTTAAATCACTTTGTATCTCAATCTCTAAATTGAACTTTAATCACATACAGGAGGTTCTTGCAGGATCTAGCAAGCTATTAACATAGCAGGGGATAAGAAAATCTTAATTAAACAGAACTTGCAATAAAGAAAGCCTAAATAGGGCTCTCTTTACAGGAAGTGTTTATGGAAGGCTGTGCAAGTCACATGCAGGGAGGTGTGACTAGGGTTCATAAACAAAGGGATTTAACTCCTAAATGACAGAGGATTGAGCAGTGAGGCTGCAGGGGCATGTTCTATACACCAAAACTGCTTCATTAAGCTAAAGTTGTTCAGGTGACTATAGTGTCCCTTTAATAAACCTAATTAAGGATATAAGTTGTTAATAAAGAATACAAATGACCAAATGTTCTAATTGTTACTATATCCACAAGATAATTAGCAACTATGGAGCATCCAAACCTCTGCCACTAGCCAGATATGTGCTTTAGGAAGCCTCATAGGGCTTTGACAGGGAATGTGTTAAACTCCTTTTTGTGAACTCAGACTATTTAGAGCTGTATATTTCGACAGACTGTTTTCTCTTTGTTTGAATTCTGTACTTAAAGCTAAGTGCAGCCATCCACACTGCAGTGATTAACATGTCACAGATGCTGTTTAGAACATTTATATTTATTCCCAATCAAACTTTCCTATTAGGTGGATACTTTGCAAGTAAAAATATTCCGAGGGCAATTTATCAATCAGGATCTGGCTTTCAGATGATGTTAAGATAATCATTGTGTAGTTGGAGCTGAGAAAGGTGCCATTCCAAACGGAAAAAGAAAAAATGTTAAGAAAACAACAGGAAATGAAGCATTCTCAAAGTGTAGCTGCTATTGTTCATATCATTTTATTTTAGTCCATTACAATGGAATCATTGCTTAATGCAAGAAAAATGCTCCCTCCAGTACTGGCTATATATATATATATTTGTGTACGGCACATTCCGAGGACGTAAGGAAAAACAGGGTTTAAAAATAAGTAGTTCCTTAATAGCAAGTCAGTTGAGGTGTGCCGAAACTGACGTAAGGTTAGGCCTGTAAAAGAGGGCCCACCTAGGAATATGATAAAATTGAGGGTGCGGTGGGAGGGGCACTTCCGAGATCGTCGAAGACAGGTAAGCAGGGGCTCACTGAGTTTAAATAGGGAATTTAAGTGCCTCCCACAATTACAGGCCAAGCCTTCTATTTGTGTACGGCACATTCCGAGGACGTAAGGAAAAACAGGGTTTAAAAATAAGTAGTTCCTTAATAGCAAGTCAGTTGAGGTGTGCCGAAACTGACGTAAGGTTAGGCCTGTAAAAGAGGGCAAAAATAATAACCATTGAAACAAAATGCGTTTATTAAGCGGTACATCATTTAGTCATATCACAGAAAGCCAGCCTTATCTCTTTCTCTGGATTGGGAATGTATCTGTTGTATGCAGATGATTTCCACCTCCCCATGTTTTTAATTATGTGTGTCGGTACATGATTACCTGAGGCAGCTGTGGCTGCTCCAATGCGAAAAGAATGGCCCGAGAAAGAACGTGGGTTTTGTCCCAAGCGGAGTAAAAGGGTGCGTATGTAAAGCATGAAGATTTTAGTGGTCAGGGGTTTCCCTAGTAAAGCTAGAAGTGGGCTATCAGGAGCGGAACTGACTTGGGCTGCTACTAGCCTATCCAACACACGGACGGGACACCATTTGGTTGACGTGGGATAAAAGTTAATTACCACTGGTGGGCCTGTTTGGCTTGTTTTGGTACGGGTAACGGACAAAGTGTAGTGATCTAGATTTTTAATTAAGTGTTTCTTTTGGAGGCACGAGCTGAAATCAGAAGCTCTCTCTACAGTGAACTCTTTGGGTCTCAAGAAACCATAAAAGGCTAGATAAGCCGCTGATTTGATAACGAGGTTTGTGATATGTTCGAAAGGGGACGTGTCGAGTACATCGGACAAATTCTTAAACAACTTACTATCTATGGGAAGGCGTTTAGTGGGTATGTGTACTGACAAGTTGTGAATGCCTTTGAGGACACTTTTAAGAGGGTAGGAGGATAGGAAAGGAGACTTGTTGGGAAAGGAGGTTAACATGTAGTGTTGGATTCCCGTTAAGTAGAGTTTGATTGTGTTGTAAGATAGATTAAGAGAAAAGTGGCAAAAAGTTGTGAAAGCAACCATGGTTTCAACAGAAAAAACATTTATTACACAGTAATTACGAATGAAACACAAAAACAGTTCATAAGCTCTGTAATAGGTTTTCCTCGTGTTGAGGGATAAACCCGCCTGAGCAAGCGTGCCGCTCAGATGTAGGAGAGAGCTTAATGCATTACCAGGTCTTCGAACTTCGGAGGTACCCTGGGTCGCTGGGAAGCAGTAGGATGTAGCCTGAAGAACTCCTGCAAATTGAAGCGTGACAGAGCATCAGCGGCAGTATTTTGTATACCTGGGACGTGAAGACAGGATATGCAGAACTGGAGATTAGCTGCTAGCCAAGTGAGTCTCCTGACTAGGTTCATGATCGTGAGGGACTGAGAGCGGCCCTTGTTGATGATGTTACAGGTAGCTAAGTTGTCACAAAAACACCTGACTGACTGCCCCCTCCACTCTACCCCCCACGTGTAAGCTGCTGCTACGATAGGGTAGATCTCGAAAAGAGAGGAGGTGGTACTGAATCCCTCGAGTGACGTGGTTTCGACCGGCCAGGAGTCGTATAGCCACTCGTCTCCAAAAATGGCCGCATATCCTAAGGCCCCTGAAGCGTCAGTCCAGAGTACTGGGGAATCGTCGGAAACGGGGGGAACAAACAGCGACCTGCCGTTCCACGAGGAAAGGAACAGCTGCCACATTCTCAGGTCAGCTATAGCCGACTCGTCTAGGGTTGTAGTGGAGTCATCGTCAGGGAGACCGTGCAAAAGTGAAAGGATCCTGGAAATGAACGACCTACCCTGTGGAATTATTCTCATGGCAAAATTAAGTGAGCCTAAAAGTGACTGTAGCTGTTTCCTGGTGCAAGTGCCTAGTGACATGCAGGTGCTAATGTAAGATAGAATACGGTCTACTTTCTCCTGGGGTAGGCTGGCGTGCATAGTGACAGAATTGAGTGTAATCCCCAGAAAAGTAATTTCGGTTTTGGGACCTTCAGTTTTGTCCTGGGCTACGGGGACACCTAAATCTTTGAAGAGCGTGAGCAAGAGATGAAGGCTGCGTGGAGTGCAGTGGTGAGGTTCTATGGCGAGGAAGTCATCTAAATAATGTATCACCACTGGGCATCTGCAGAAGTTAAGGAGAAGCCATGTCAAGGTTTCGGCGAATAGGTCGAATAACTTGGGGCTACTTTCGGAGCCGAAAGTAAGCCTGGTAGCGAAATAGTAGTTGTCTAGCCACTTAACTCCTTGCAGATGCCAGAGTGATTTATGGATGGGAAGTAACTTAAAGGCGTTGGTAATATCTGACTTACTTAACCAGGCCGCCTTCCCGGAGTTAATAATCGCCTGAATGGCATCATCAATTCTAGCGTACTGAAGAGAAAAATCTTCTGACGGGATTAGTGCATTCAGGCTAGGTGTGGGAGAAGCGTGTGGTGCAGAAAAATCAATAATAAGCCTCTTTTTGTTGTTAAACTTCCCAGTGGCGATACCTAGAGGGTTAGTCCTCCATGAGGAGAAAGGAGGAGTAGTGAAAGGGCCTATCATGAAGCCGTTATCCACTTCTTTCTGTAAGAGAACTTGTAGGGTATCGGGGTCTGTGAGAGCTGACTGAAGGTTGGGGCACTCCAGGATGCCTGAGGGGAGAGAGACAAAGCCTGTGTGAAACCCGTGAGTGAACCCTGACGTGAGAAATTCCACCAGATGTAAAGAAGGATGATTAGCCAGGTAACGTTGCAAACTTGGAATGTTTATTGGAGTAGAAGCCTTTTTAGGGTACAATTTGTTAGGGCACATCGTCTTGGCATGTGCCCTGAAACAAAGCGAGCACACATGCAGCAGCCTACAAGCACTGTAACTACAACCCCCAGCATTAAAATTATTGCAGACCTGAGCTTTTCCCAAGAACACTATGGGCCTGCCTAACTTATCTCTAACCTCCTTCTGGCTGGAAGTTGACTGGAAATCGGAGTTGGCGCTGCTGGTAGAGGGGATAGCTACATTCTCGGGACAGAAATTAATAGAGTGAGCTGCAGATGAGCAAATGGCACAGGAAGGGGTTTTGAGACCTGCAAAATGCATGAGAAATAATTCTGTATCTAACTGACCCCAGTCCGTGACCGTATTATACTGGGACAACGAAGCGGCTGACCTAGCGGAGAACGACTTGTGATAGTCGTAGAAGGCAAAGCCCCCGTACTTATAAGCCAACTCTATCACCTTGTGAAGGTACAAATCCAGCTCCTCTCTGCGGAGGGGAAAAGCAGTACAGATAACGTCTCTGTATAGGCCAAATGCCAAGACAAACTCAGGGATGTTAAGTTCCTATTCAACCTAGGGTCCCTGGCCCTCATCACTACTGATAGGTCCTCAAACGTGTATGCCCTGTTTTCAACCACGTCTTGAGCCGCTATCAGTAGCGAGGCCAAGTTAACATCCTTTCCCTCTATGATGTCACGTCTGAGAGACTGCGGTATCAGGTGAATAGGATTAATAAGGTTGGAAACTTTCCTAGCCGGTGGAGGGTCACTGTTACCTCCTAGAGTGGGCGTGGGTTGGACAACCGGCCCGGGCATCTCGGGGACTGAAGGGACGTTATTAGCCTCCAGGTTATCCAATCTGTTATTGATGGTGGCAACTGAGGACACCAGGGAGGCCATCATTGCGTGTAATTCAGCCAGGCTATTAAGTACGTTAACCTGTGAACTAGGGCCAGGCCTTTCGTTATCCTCAGTAGAGTTCAATAAACGAAACAGTTCATTCTTCCTAGCTGAAGCCGGATAAGGGATATTTCTCTTTTTAAGTTCAGCAGTAATCTTAGGGATAGTCCAGGAGCGATAGCTGGAAGCTGGACTTGGAGGGGTTGGTTGCGTTCTCTGCGTGCCCGACCTGAGCGGGGTGCTGGAAACCGACAGATTGTCTTCTAACACCGAAGCGTTGGACATTCTAAGGGGCAGAGAGGGCGAGTTTAGTGTTGAAAATTAAAAAGCTGGAGGGACCCCACTTACTAGGCTAGTGCCCATAGGCGAAATTGTATTAGCTTAGCTTTTGTTGGTGGCAGATGAGGCCCTAACTACTTGCCAAGCGGCTATGAGAGGCACTAACTATGATTTGGCGCGTGGGGCCTTGGTGCCACTGAGGTGGGTGGCGGGGTGTTGGCCTCTCGGTGACATGAAAAAGAAGCAATATGATTGGCCGTGACTGGTGAGGCCCTAACTAATTTGAAGCAAGGCTATAGCTATGCGTTGGGACGATTGGCCTGAACCTCGGAACGTAAGGGCTGACCTATGCCTTGCGGGACCTCTAACCTTATAGGCAAAGAGCCCACGGGAACATACCTAAGTTGGCGGGAGAAATTACAACTAGTCCTCGAACCCCCCCCCCCCCCCCCCCCCGCCAGGACACACCAATAACATACCTGCTGAGGAAGGAAACTTTACTTGACCTAATAAAGTATAATCCTGCAGGGAACCAATGGAACTAAAGGAAAAGAAACGTGACCTATTTATGAAATGTACTATTTAACTACAACATACACACAAGAACTGGGTGACACCGAGGCCTACCTCTTAACAAAGCTGCGAATACGTACACCCGCGAAGGGCCACTTGCGAGAAGTGTCAGTACTAGTAAGAACTACAACAAAAACAGGACAGGAACAGCCATTTAACACAATGGAACAACATACCCCCTATTTACACTATTTAGCTATTGATGACATTAAGGGGACCACATAACTACTTTAAACACCGAAGTTGAGAATACTGGGCACTACTAAACCGCTTAAACCCCTTTCATATCAAACGTAACTACTAAGACTTAGCTTAAAACGTGAACACAGCCCTGAATACGGAACATAATGAAGATAATCGTACCCCCTGAACGAAAACGTATGGCAACCCGTTGTGGCTGAAGGAGACTACGAGGTGTAAGTGTAACTGAACGTGTTACACTGACCGAAAAAGCAGGAGCGGATTGAATCCGAGCCCGTGAGCGACAGGGCTAAACTTACGATTCTGATGCCGTCCGAGAGAGGCAGGAAGCGGAATACTCACGAATACAGCCACCGGGCGTATGAACCGGGCTGCCGGCGGGCGGGAATACTGACGTTACGGATCTGCAAACCGGAAGTACCCTGAAGCACTTCCGAGATCGTCGAAGACAGGTAAGCAGGGGCTCACTGAGTTTAAATAGGGAATTTAAGTGCCTCCCACAATTACAGGCCAAGCCTTCTATATATATATATATATATATATATAGCTGTGAATTTAGATGCACATATTGGTGGCACAAACAAGAATAAAGGTTTATTCATTATTTTCTGGCTTGTATCAAAATGTAAGCTAGCATAGCCAAGTTGGGACTGGAATAATGTTTCTATATTTATTGAATAAACTTAATTGGAAAATTCATAATAGGGCTGAATGACAGTGAATGTGATCTGCGTTACTGTAGTGTTGGCTGGGAGTTATACCCCAGAGCACGCCGCCGTGGCTGTCATCACTGTGTTAAAGACAGACAGGGAAGCAAGCTGGCACACTAAGATGGTTCACTGTTAATGGGATCATGCCAGTTTTCATGGAAACGTGTACAGGGTGCGTGATACGTGGGCATGGTGATGGCTGATAGGATGGGGATATTGAGAAATTAAGGGATTTGGGTTCTTGATGAGTTGGCTGGTAAAGTAGAACATTTTTCCATACTTACCGTTATTTTCTTTTCCTGGCTATTACACATGGCAGCATCACATATGGGTAAGCTCCTCCCAGCTACCAGGACAGGAATAGTTAAACCATTAACTGTCCAATAATAACTCCCTCCCCTCTAGGCCCCTCAGTCTTGTTATATAGCTCCAGTTGAAGAATCCAGAAGGCACGGAGCGTGTTGCTGCCATGTATAATAGCCTGGAAAATAAAATAAGTGTAAGTATGGAAACTATTTTCTACTTTCCTGGCCATACATGGCAGCATCACTTATGGGTATTACCCAAGCTCCGAAGAAGGGTGGGATTTAACCAAAGGCAGTTAATACAGTAGTCGTTATTGATGTTGAAAATAATTCAAAGTATTTAATAATTTTGGCCTGCCGCTGAGTCAAGAAAACCGTTCCCAAAGCGAGAATCGACTGAGGAAGATAAATCGAGTTTGTAGTGTTTGACAAATGTAATTGGAGAGGACCATGTAGCTGCCTTACAAATATCCTCAATCGGCACCTCCACTCTTGAAGCCCATGAAGTAGCCAGCTTCCTTGTTGAATGCGGTTTGATGACACTCGGAACCTGGTGGCTGTTGGAAGTACAAGCCCTTTTAATCACTAGAGATATCCACGGTCTCAATGTTGTAGTGGAGGCTGCTTCTACTTTTTTGCTGCCTGAAGGTAGAATAGAAAGCTTTTCTGACTTTCTAGAATCATTTGATCTCTGTAAGTAGGCTGTTAGGATTCTCATCACATCCAATTTACTCCATCCTAATTCTTCCTCGTTTGCTGGATTTGGAAAGAATGAAGGTAGAAGAATTTCCTGTTGAATGTGGAATCTAGAAACTACTTTTGGAAGAAAGTCAGGCCTGGTAACATGTGTAATATTAAGCCTTCAAATACAAATGTATATAATGTGCATGCACTCCTCTTGCCTCACTGAGGCAGATATACATAAAACGGAAAAATAAATATTTTTTCACCCTTAGGGGTAGACTGCAAAAAATATAGCTTTCCCCTGCACCAGAAAGTAAGTGGCTAGGGGAGAGAGCGGGGAGTCACCCTGAGGGCAATCCCCGGTACCGTGGCGGCGGTCGGGTGATTACCAAGCCGCCGTGATGGAAGATAGATGGCCGCCGCGGATCTCGCGATAACCGCGAGATCCAAGATGGCCGCCGGCCGCGTGGGGAAGGGGTTCCCACTCGCGGCCACTAGCGAGACGCGGAACGCGGCAATGCAAAGTATAAACAGAAGCAAAATAACCCCGGCCCTTTGGAACTGCAGCACCATTCAAGAATTTCAAACTCAAGCTGATAGCCTGCGAATACAGTTCAAGGATAAAGGCTATCCCAATCGGGACAAGTTCTCTCTGCTTGTACCACTTGATATAGATTTCCAATCCAGACCTTCTTGCTTCTGGCTACTGATGTTAAGGCTGCAGCTGGATGCAATCCCAGCCCAATTGGAAGATATTGTTTAACCAGATTACAGTTCATTCTTTTTTCCATAGGTTCTTTCAGGTACGCCATGCTATCAATGGGAAGTAGGGTCTTCTTTGCTAACCGGATCACAGCAGCGTCAATTTTTGGAATGGTTTCCCAATGCTTTACTTCCTCTGATGCAAATGGGTACATTCTTTTCACTTTCGCTTGCAAAGTGAGTCTCTTTTCTGGTTTGGACCATTCAGAATGCATCAACTCTTTTATTGTAGAGTGTAGCGGAAAAGTAGGTCTTGTAGATCTCAAATCTTCAAAGAAGACATCTGAAGCTGATATTTCCTTGCTATCGTCTGGAATTTGTAAGGTGCTTCTAACCATATAATTCAGTCTACAGATTTGTTCCAGTATTGATAGCACTCCTCATCTTCTGAATACGGATCATTTTCCTCAAGGCTAGATCCTGAAGAGACAGAAGCTTCTCTATACCTTTTGGTTGCCTCTTTTGATGCTGACTGAAAACCTTCAGAGATGGCATCAGAACTTCGCTACTTCTTCCATAAATTGGAAGCACAGGTTCTTCCCCTCTGGGGCTTTTGCAGCGATTGGTTTTCTGTGTCCTCTTTCTTAGAGACGAATCCTGAGAGGTTCTAGGACTGAAAAGACAAGGACAAATGTTAATACTTCCAGGCTGTCAATGCACTCTTTTTGCACCCCCATAAACTAAACTCACCTTTTCTTCTATATACACTTCTAAGGGAGGTGGGAGAAGAATCCATCTAATTTAAATAAGGTTACAAAATTAGAATAATTTTCAATAAATATTTAAATATATCTAAGACAACCTTAGTAATTTATAAGATATAACTAACCTTGGAAAACAATGCAGGAAGCAAAGGCAGCCTACACTTACACCAACGCTTGATTTTTCAAAATTTCCCGGGCAAATCCTAGTCGTGGTTTACTTTTATACCTAGGTTGCTAAACACTAGGTGGCTCCTGCATGGCTATTAGCACTTACAGCGCATGCGCGAGAGACCCAAATGAAAAGATTGCGCCCGCCATGTTGGATGTGTTGCCGGAGCTCCCATCGCTGGAACCTGAATGCCAGCCACATTTCAGGAACCATGGTGCCACAAGTAACCTCTCTGTAGGCTTTAGAATCATCTACCAGTAAGATGGCTTCCCACACTCCCTTAGTAAGGGGTTAAAAGGAACTGTTAGACACAAGTCTTGTCCATGCTGCTGGGGATGATAGGATTGGTGGTTCAGTGCTAAAAAGAGACTCAAACCAGTTAGTGCTGCCAGTGCAGTCTGTTTACTGGTTTCTTCAGGGGGAGAGAGGCTTAACTCCCCCTGGAAGAACCATGTTAAACACGGTAATGAGCCCAGAAAGAAAATGATTTAGAAGGGATTCCAAGTCGCTGTCTGTCAACTGGGACAAAAAGTATGAGGTGTCTATTATTGGAAAGTTAATTGTTTAATTATTCCTGTCCTGAAACGTAGGAGGAGGACCTCACCCATATGTGATGCTGCCATGTATAATAGTCAGGAAAAGGGTTTATATAATTAAACAGGCAAGTACAAGGTCATACAATCGTATTCTACTGGAAAACCACCTTTCAAGTAATTTTCTGTTATGTACATACACAATCACATATTCAGATAGAGTATATACATAACACACACAATCACACATGTAATCATATACATACATACACATACATTGACTGCTTGAAAATGTAAATTTATGTTGAAATCGGCACTGTTTACAAAATGAAAAACATGTAACACTCTTCACACATAAAGCTGTTCAGCAAGCTAAAGTGCTTTAGGAGTCTGGAGTGTCCCTTTAACCCAGGTTCTGGCAAAGAGTCCTTCATTTGATTTTGTACCTGGTTTAAGTGCAGGCAAGTTGTGAGAACAGCTTGGGGAGAGCTCAGGGTACTGAAGATTATAAAGGTGGTCCTCACTGTACGACCTACCTGTTTCACGATGGCTCGGATCACAACCACCTCTGCCACCCCTCAATTGTATTTCCCTAAGCCCATGTTTAGTCTGCTTGGGCTAAACCAGTCCCTGATCATTTTATCATAAGAATAAATGTAGAATGTAGTGGCTAGGCCCCTGCATTCGTTGCTCCCACCTTAGGTTAGTCCTACAATCACAACCTTCCATGTTTCATGGGAATCTTACGAGTAAAGGCAGTTAGACCCAAAACCTGTTAGTTTTTCAGTTTGGCTCCCTCTTTGTGATGCCATACATTGTACTTGTCTTGTAGGTGCCAATACAATTTTTATCGCTTAGGACAATGCTGGCTTTTTCCTTTTAAGTCTGGCAATGTCTTCTTACTAAAAAATATTAACATACCAAATAACAGAATGTTTAAATGTTTTAATTCGAAAATTACAATATATGGTTAAGTGTTCCTTTTTGTAGAGTACATATCCAATTCTCTTTAATTGCAATATTTAGTAAATAAATGCAAATAATTGAAAATCTCTTCTATCTTTAACTAGGCTCAATTGTAATTCTTCCCCAAAATATCGAGAATCAAGCAGCAAGGAGAGACCCCACCACTCCGAGAGTTTAATAAACCTTCGCAGTTTGATGTAGCTGAGTATAGATGAGAATTGTTCGCATATGGATTGTGTTCAAATGTCATAGTGATAAAGACAGTGTCCAGCAGGTTTCTTGGGATTATGGGAATAAAAAGTAATACTGTGAACCAAGAACATTGCAAATGAAATAATTTCCTAGGAGAAAAGCTGGAAAATTGTATCAAACACTTTTTGCTCTTGATTATGACTTACGTTATTAACAGAAATAGCAGATTAACATATGAAATTAAAGACATAAAAATTGTCCGGAATAAAGAAAACTCAATATATTGCCATATGAAAGATAGTGTCCCCTCATTTAGGAAAAGCTTAATATTGTGTTGCACAATGGTGAGATTAATTATGAACTACATCAGAAAATAATCCACAGATGTAGCTGAGGATGGCAACACCAGGCCACTAACTTTGTAATTTGGAACTATTCGGCAAATACATTAGGTTTATTTGAAGACTCGTTTTGGGCCGAATGTAATGCAGCCAAATTTGAGCCGATTGCATGTTTGGCAGAATTCCCGAATTCCGAGACAAAATCTAGCCGAATCATGAACTAACAGAAACATTCAATGCTGAATATATTTGGTGGTGGTGGAAATATTCTAAATTTAAAAGAAAAAGAGATGATTGATTGGCAAATAGAGGAAAAATTGGATAAATCTATATAGTGTATATTTAATAAATATTTAATATATAAAAATATTTTAAAAAATGACTGCTCCATCTGGTTTTTCCACTATTGTTTACTTTTTCTAATTTGACCTTAGAACCAAATGGCAGAAAAAAATGCTACTACCAGTGTACTGCTAAATGTATAACTATAAAATGTTGAATACCCTGAAAAATGTACTATCTTTGGAAAAAATTATTTGGCAGAACTGAAATGTCGTGATGTGCCCAAGTCTAATAACCAGCGGCATTCTAGGCAGACAGAAAGCCTTCATGTCTGCAAGGTCAGTAGCATATATAGCATTGATTGTTGCTCTTGGAATGTTCTCACACTACATGCTATTAAGAGGGTCAGTTGGATTTTTTTAAATAAAATCGTGCATTTTTTGGTCATGTGTCTTGGAACCTGCGTTGGCTGTCCCCAATGCTGTCAGTAATAGACAATCCAGTGTGATGTCCTTTCACTGGTTTCCTGCAAAGCCTACACATCCACCTGTTATTGCTATAAAAGGGAAGGGCAGGCATGCAGTCACTACAAGCTGAGACTGCACAATAAACAGACAACAGCATTAAATTAAAAAAATATCAGCAAAATAAAAATAATTGCAGAAAATGATGATCTGCCACACACAATGTGTAGCATTAGTGTGCAGGAAAGGTCTAGATCTGCTTCGGCCAACATCACACCGTATGACGTCACGCATCCACAACCACACATATACAGAGATCAGTCATTTTCTATACTTACTAAATAAAGTATGAATATCTAGTGGAATAATGTGTATCTCTTATACATAAACTATCTGTTGAACTTCTTCACTAGCAAGTTTAAAAATATAGCATAGCAAGCATATAGCAAGCACATAAGAGATGGATACATAACAGTTTCACATGTAGATTGTTGTCCGAGAATACGTAAAATCATGGATACATGAATTAACATTTGTTTACAATAAAATGTAGAGATTGTACAATATACCTTATCTTATCGATATTCTTCCCAGCTTCCTATATATTTATAGCAAGGCAAACATCCTATCCATGCCAGCTTTGTTCTGCCTGTTTGTCCAGAGACTTAATTTTACTCCTCTCCCTAGGTGCTTCCATAATGCAGAGTGGAGGAGAAGGACACGGGCTGTTATTTGGTATTTACAGTAAATCTGCAGAGATGCAGAGGGAGATAATGAAGTATTTGCCAAGAAATGAGTTCCACTGCAGTTTAAGAAACAGTACTGGACCCAAGAACAAGGTAAATGGTGCTTGTTGGGCTTTGCAATGAATAATCAAAGGTAAAACTTGTTGAGAAAAAAATTGGTTAAGATAATTCTACAAAACTATATGAATAAAACTCAATACAGGCAAAGTCTCTTTGAGAGAACTTTCAAGACAAACAAGACACGATGATACAAAGAAGTGAAAATTTAAATAAATAAATAAATAAATAAAAACATATGTTAATGAAATTACATAGTCCAGTAATTATTAAACAACCAGTGAATAAAGTTGTTGAACTGTAGAACTTTGGACTGATTGATCTACTCTCGCACACTGTAGCGGTACTTACCCTTCCGGGTGCCGGCCGGGGTCCTCTATTCAAGCCGCGCGTGGCTCAGCTGCTGCATGAGCCGCGCGCGGCTCATCCGACGGCTGGAAATGGAGGGCGGGCAGTGACCGCGAGAAGCGGTCACGTGTCCCGCCTAACACTAAGAGCGCGCCGCGAGTCTCGGGCGCGCTCTTAAAGGGACAGTGGGAGCCTAATTAGAAAAGGTCTCCCATTGGTCCCTGTCATGCCACACTCACCATACAATTACCTTTTGGGGGTGTGGATATGACAGGGACCAATCATAATAGATGTTTGGCTATATATACTTACCTCTTTCCCTTTGTTCCTTGCCCTATCGTGGTTTCTGCTACAGTTCCCTTTAGCGCTTGTGGTGTTCAGTTGTGTTTCTTCGTTTTGACCTTGGCTTTGTATTCTGACTTCGTTTACTCTTTATCCTTATCTGTTCTGTTTGCCGGCTTGCTGTTTACTGTGTACCAGACCCCGGCTAGTCCTAGTTTACGCTGTCTCTCTGTGCCCTTGACCTCGGATCGTTCCTGACTCTGTACTTCTCCTATATACGTCGAGTCCGGCCACTCTAAGGACCGGTAGACGTATCTTCCCTCTGTGTTGTCTTCTGTTTAGTTGGATCCTGCGTGTTGGGGTATAATCTCGTTACATTACGATAGGGCCATGGACCTCGCAGATTTAGCTCAACAGATGGCATCCCATGAGGCTAGATTTGTAGAGCAGGATCACCGTATGGATCAGATAGCCCAGGCTCTCCAGACGCTCTTATCTAGAACCATTCCAGCAACCACACCTAACCCTCCTACACCCCTTCTTCCTGAAGTATCTACTTTGCCTAATACTTCGGCCCATTTAACACCTCCTCCTAGGTATGGAGGGGACTCTAAGACATGCAGAGGGTTCATTAATCAAATATAATTCCACTTTGAGATGTATCCACATTCATTTCCCACAGAGAGGTCTAAAGTTGGGTTCCTTATGCACCAACTTACCGATAAAGCACTTGAGTGGGCAAATCCTATTTGGGAAGCTAATGGACCTATGGTGCATGATTTCAACAGTTTTCTTACGGCTTTTCGTAGAACCTTTGATACAACGAAAAGGCAAAAAAATGCCGCAAGAGCATTAATGAGAATTAAACAGGGTTCTAGTTCTGTGGCTGACTATGCTATTCAGTTTCGTACCCTTGCTTCACAGGTAGATTGGACCAACAATGGGTTAACTACTGCCTTCATGGAAGGTTTATCAGACACGATTTTGGATGAGGTAGCAGCTAAGGAGCTTCCTATTGCATTAGAGGACCTTATTGACTACCTCATTGATATAGATAATAGGATTCGTGACAGGCTCTATAATAAGAACAGGAATAGACGTTTTGTTACACCTATTAACCCCAGAGTTAATATACCGGAGAGTGTTAAAGTATCTGATGAGGAACCCATGCAATTAGGGGTTGCCAAACTCTCTGATACTGAGAAATTACATAGGAGAAGGGACGGACTCTGCCTATACTGTGGTAGGAGAGACCATATGGTAAAGGAATGTCCTTTGCTTCTGGAAAACTCTCGCACCTAAGACCTTATAGGGGACTGGCCTTGGGTGTGATATCTAAGTCTCCTAAATTGCCTCCTAACCATTTGCTTCTCCCTGTTGCTTTACATATGGGAGAGAGTTGTATAGCTGAACACATATACGCTCTGGTTGACTCCAGGGCAGCTGAAATTTTTTTTAGACTCTGGTTTTGTGATACCCTTGGCCGTTGAGGCCATAGATGGTAGACCATTAAGTTCGCCAGTTGTAACTCATGAGACTGTACCGTTACACATGTACACAGGGGTTTTACACTTTGAAACCATTCGTTTCCTGGTCATCACCTCTCCCTCTTCACACTTAGTGTTAGGGTACCCATGGTTACGTGCTCACAATCCCATTTTTGACTGGGAAACAGGGCAAATAAAATCATGGAGCGAAGCCTGCCACGAGTCTTGTACTATTGAAGTCACACCTTTGAATTCCATTAATGTTCCTACCACTCCTCCTTTGTCTACGGCTATACCCTCTCAGTACTTATTTCTAAAGACTGTCTTCGATAAAAGGGAAGCTGACAAATTACCGCCTCACAGACCCTACGATTGTGCTATTGACTTATTGCCTGGCACTATACCTCCAAAGGGCAGGGTGTACCCTTTATCGGTTCAAGAAAACCATGTCATGGAGGAATATATTAAGGAATCACTAGACAAGGGATTTATTAGGAGATCCTCTTCTCCGGCTGGAGCGGGGTTCTTCTTTGTATCGAAGAAAGAAGGTGATTTAAGACCGTGTATCAACTATAGAGGTCTAAATAAAATCACCATCAAAAATGCATACCCTATACCATTAATCACGGAATTGTTTGACAGGCTCAAACATGCTACGGTATTCACCAAACTGGATCTTAGAGGTGCATACAATTTAATACGTATCAAGAAAGACCACGAATGAAAGACAGCATTCAACACTAGATCAGGCCATTATGAGTATACTGTTATGCCATTTGGGCTTTGCAATGCCCCAGCAGTATTTCAAGAATTTATTAATGACGTCTTAAGAGACTTTATTCACACATTTGTAATTGTGTACTTGGATGAAATATTAATATATTCTACAGACTTACACACTCATCACAGACATGTTACGACAGTTCTGAAGACCCTTCTTGCTAATGGTCTTTATTGTAAACTGGAAAAATGTCTATTTGACCAATCAGAAGTCCAGTTTTTGGGGTATTTGATTTCTGCTAAAGGTTTTCGTATGGATCCCCAGAAGCTTGCTGCTGTCATAGAATGGCCTCTACCACAAGGTCTGAAAGCTATTCAGAGTTTTCTTGGTTTCTCTAATTATTATAGACGTTTTATCAAAGGTTTTTCGTCTATTGTAGCACCTATTACCCGTATGACAAAAAAGGAAGGCAATACTCGTGTCTGGTCTTCCGAGGCACTTCAGGCTTTTGAATTTCTTAAAACTACGTTTGCCTCTGCACCTATCTTACAGCATCCTGTCCCCTCACTGCCCTATATTCTTGAGGTTGATGCTTCCGGTATCGGGGTAGGTGCTGTCTTATCCCAAAGAGAGTCGCGTGAAAAGCCATTGCATCCCTGTGGCTTCTTTTCCAAACAGATGTCCAAAGTGCAAAAGAATTATGATGTGGGTAATCGCGAACTCCTTGCTATTATATTAGTACTTAACCCCTTAAGGACACATGACATGTCTGACACGTCATGATTCCCTTTTATTCCAGAAGTTTGGTCCTTAAGGGGTTAAAGAATGGAGGCATTTGCTAGAAGGAACCAAGGATCCTATCCTCATATTAACGGATCACAAGAACCTATCCTACCTTAGTGAGGCTAAAAGATTGTCTTCTAGGCAGGCTAGGTGGTTGTCTTCTGTTTTTGTCCCACTTCAATTATATTATCACGTATAGGCCGGGTGATCGCCACACTAAAGCGGACGCTCTGTCCACACAGTTCGAAACTGCTGACAAACAGGCGATTGATGTTACTCCCGTCATTCCCCCAGAAAGGATAAGAGCTACTACTATTATGTCTATTTCCTCGTCCCTCTTGCAGGCCATACAAGCGAAACAAAGAATGGCTCCTAGCGAGAGGCCTACTGATAAACTATTCGTTCATGTTCCCGAGAGACGTGATATTCTGTCGTTATATCATGACACTAAGACTGCTGGACACCCTGGTATTTCCAAAACGGTGTCGGCTATTTCTCGGTATTTCTGGTGGGATTCCTTGCGCAAGGATGTCACTGACTATATAGGTGCCTGTACCACTTGTGCCTGTATGAAATCTTCTCGTAGGGTTCCTTGTGGGCTGTTGCATCCGTTACCCGTCCCCGAGAGGCCTTGGTCTAACCTGTCCATGGATTTTATTGTGGAATTACCTCCTTCGAATGGTAACACTGTTATCCTAATGATAGTTGATCGGTTTTCCAAGATGGCCCACTTTGTGTCTCTTCGCAAGTTGCCCACGTCTAGGGAACTGCCACTTATCTTTGCTAGAGAGGTGTTTCGGTTGCATGGCATTCCCATATCTATTGTGTCTGATAGGGGTAGCCAGTTTATTTCCAGGTTTTGGAAAGCCTTTTGTTCAGAAATGGGTATTACACTCTCATTTTCTTCCGCATACCACCCCCAATCTAATGGAGCTGCTGAACGTGCCAATCAATCTCTGGAGCAATACCTTCGTTGTTTTGTGTCCCACCATCAGAATAATTGGTCTGACCTCCTTCCTTGGGCTGAATTTGCTCGGAATAACACTACTCATGATTCTTCCGGCAAAAGTCCTTTTTACGTTGTTTATGGCCAGCATCCCGTTGTTCTTCCGGCTGCTTTCTCCTCACAGGGGATGCCAGTTCTGGATGAGCATTTAGCTGGTTTACGTAATACTTGGGAGCAGGTTCAGCGTTCTTTGGTGGATTCCGCTGCTCGCCAGAAGTTGCAGGCTGACAAGCATCGCAGGGCGGCTCCTTCTTATGTCGTGGGGGACAGGGTTTTGCTTTCCACGCAAAATATTCGTCTCCGGGTGCCTTCAATGAAATTGGCTCCCCGCTTTATTGGCCCTTATCGTATTTTGCATAAGGTTAATCCTGTCTCGTATGCCTTGAGTCTTCCTAAGAATCTGCGTATTCCTAATGTCTTTCATACTTCCCTGTTGAAGCATTACGTACGCAACCGCTTTACACGGCATACTCCTTCTCCCCCTCCTGTCTCTGTGGAGGGTCATGTGGAATTTGAAGTATCTGCCGTTCTTGACTCTCGTTTCCTTAGGGGTCGACTTCAATACCTTGTACATTGGAAGGGCTATGGGCCTGAGGAGCACAGTTGGATTTCCGCTGATGCTGTTCACGCTCCTCGCCTGGAGTGTTCCTTCCATTCTTGTTTTCCTGCCAGGCCTGGCCCTCCCCGCCCGGAGGGTGTGTCCTCAGGGGGGGGGGGGGTACTGTAGCGGTACTTACCCTTCCGGGTGCTGGCCGGGGTCCTCTATTCAAGCCGCGCGCGGCTCAGCTGCTGCACGAGCCGCGAGCGGCTCATCCGACGGCTGGAAATGGAGGGCGGGCAGTGACCGCGAGAAGCGGTCACGTATCCCGCCTGACACTAAGAGCGCGCCGCGAGTCTCGGGCGCGCTCTTAAAGGGACAGTGGGAGCCTAATTAGAAAAGGTCTCCCATTGGTCCCTGTCATGCCACACTCCCCATACAATTACCTTTTGGGGTGGATATGACAGGGACCAATCATAATAGATGTTTGGCTATATATACTTACTTCTTTCCCTTTGTTCCTTGCCCTATCATGGTTTCTGCTACAGTTCCCTTTAGCGTTTGTGGTGTTCAGTTGTGTTCCTTTGTATTGATCTTGGCTTTGTTTTCTGACTACGTTATCTTTTTATCCTTATCTGTTCTGTTTGCCGGCTTGCTGTTTACTGTGTACCAGATCCCGGCTAGTCCTAGTTTACGCTGTCTCTCTGTGCCCTTGACCTCGGATCATTCCTGACTCTGTACTTCTCCTATATACATCGAGTCTGGCCACTCTAAGGACCGGTAGACGTATCTTCCCTCTGTGTTGTCTTCTGTTTAGTTGGATCCTGCGTGTTGGGGTATAATCTCGTTACACACACAAATCATTAAACATAACACTTTAGGCCTTTTATTTGGAGAACATTTTGTACAAAACATCTAAAAATGTATTTAGAAATAAATCCCATTAATCTACAAACAGATGTCCCTTATTAAAGAGACACTCCAGGCTCCCACACATGTTAGGTGCAGTGTGTAGGTTAGGTTACAGTTAGTTATACTGGGTGAGTTTATATTATTAAAGGGACACTCCAGGCTCCCACACACGTTAGGTGCACTGTGTAGGTTAGGTTACAGTTATACTGGATGGGTTTATATTATTAAAGGGACACTCCAGGCTCCCACACACGTTAGATGCACTGTGTAGGTTAGGTTACAGTTACTTATACTGGGTGGGTTTATATTATTAAAGGGACACTCCAGGCTCCCACACACGTTAGGTGCACTGTGTAGGTTAGGTTACAGTTACTTATACTGGGTGGGTTTATATTAATAAAGAGACACTCCAGGCTCCCACACACAATAGATGCACTGTGTAGGTTAGGTTACAGTTATACTGGGTGGGTTTATATTATTAAAGGAACACTCCAGGATCCCACATACGTTAGGTGCACTGTGTAGGTTAGGTTACAGTTAGTTATACTGGGTGGGTTTATATAATTAAAGGGACACTCCAGGCTCCCACACACGTTAGATGCATTATGTGTAGGTTAGGTTACAGTTAGTTATACTGGGTGGGTTTATATAATTAAAGGGGCATTCCAGGCTCCCACACACGTTAGGTGCACTGTGTAGCTTAGGTTACAGTTAGTTATAGTGGGTGGGTTTATATTATTAAAGGGACTCTCCAGGCTCCCACACACGTTAGATGCACTGTGTAGGTTAGTTTACAGTTAGTTATACTGGGTGGGTTTATATTATTAAAGGGACACTCCAGGCTCCCACACACGTTAGGTGCACTGTGTAGATTAGGTTACAGTTATACTGGGTGGGTTTATATTATTAAAGGGACACTCCAGGCTCCCACACACGTTAGGTGCACTGTGTAGGTTAGGTTACAGTTATTTATACTGGGTGGTTTTATATTATTAAAGAGACACTCCAGGCTCCCACACACGTTAGATGCACTGTGTAGGTTAGGTTACAGTTATACTGGGTGGGTTTATATTATTAAAGGAACACTCCAGGCTCCCACATACATTAGGTGCACTGTGTAGGTTAGGTTACAGTTAGTTATACTGGGTGGTTTTATATTATTAAAGGGACACTCCAGGCTCCCACACACGTCAGATGCATTATGTGTAGGTTAGGTTACAGTTAGTTATACTGGGTGGGTTTATATAATTAAATGGACACTCCAGGCTCCCACACACGTTAGATGCATTATGTGTAGGTTAGGTTACAGTTAGTTATACTGGGTGGGTTTATATAATTAAAGGGGCACTCCAGGCTCCCACACACGTTAGGTGCACTGTGTAGGTTAGGTTACAGTTAGTTATACTGGGTGGGTTTATATTATTAAAGGGACTCTCCAGGCTCCCACACACGTTAGATGCACTGTGTAGGTTAGTTTACAGTTAGTTATACTGGGTGGGTTTATATTATTGAAGGGACACTCCAGGCTCCCACACACGTTGGGTGCACTGTGTAGGTTAGGTTACAGTTATACTGGGTGGGTTTATATTATTAAAGGAACACTCCAGGCTCCCACACATGTTAGGTGCACTGTGTAGGTTAGGTTACAGTTATTTATACTGGGTGGGTTTATATTATTAATGAGACACTCCAGGCTCCCACACACGTTAGATGCATTATGTGTAGGTTAGGTTACAGTTAGTTATACTGGGTGGGTTTATATAATTAAAGGGACACTCCAGGCTCCCACACACGTTAGATGCATTATGTGTAGGTTAGGTTACAGTTAGTTATACTGGGTGGGTTTATATAATTAAAGGGGCACTCCAGGCTCCCACACACGTTAGGTGCACTGTGTAGGTTAGGTTACAGTTAGTTATACTGGGTGGGTTTTTATTTTTAAAGGGACACTCCAGGCTCCCACACACGTTAGGTGCACTGTGTAGTTTAGGTTACAGTTAGTTATACTGGGTGGGTTTATATTATTAAAGGGACACTGCAGGCTCCCACACACGTTAGGTGCACTGTGAAGGTTAGGTTACAGTTAGTTATACTGGGTGGGTTTATATTTTTAAAGGGACACTCCATGCTCCCACACACGTTAGGTGCACTGTGTAGGTTAGGTTACAGTTAGTTATACTGGGTGGGTTTATATTATTAAAGGGGCACTCCAGGCTCCCACACACATTAGGTGCACTGTGTAGGTTAGGTTACAGTTAGTTATACTGGGTGGGCTTATATTATTAAAGGGACACTCCAGGCTTTCACACACGTTATATGCACTGTGTAGGCTATATTACAGTTATACTGGGTGGGTTTATATTATTAAAGGGACACTCCAGGCTCCCACATACGTTAGGTGCACTGTGAAGGTTAGGTTACAGTTAGTTATACTGGGTGGGTTTATATTATTAAAGGGACACTCCAGGCTCCCACACGTTAGATGCACTGTGTAGGTTAGGTTACAGTTAGTTATACTGGGTGGGTTTATATTATTAAAGGGACACTCCAGGCTCCCACACGTTAGATGCACTGTGTAGGTTAGGTTACAGTTAGTTATACCGGGTGGGTTTATATTATTAAAGAGACACTCCAGGCTCCCACACGTTAGATGCACTGTGTAGGTTAGGTTACAGTTAGTTATACTGGGTGGGTTTATATTATTAAAGGGACACTCCAGGCTCCCACACACGTTAGATGCACCATGTGGGTTAGGTTATGGTTAGTTTTTCTTGGTGGGTTTATATTTTTTTTGTGCACAAAAGTAACAGTAAGCCTTGGTGTGCCACAACAGCGACATCATGATATGGTAATAAACATTTGCAATGCAGGTTGTGGTAATCGATAGTCAGGCACATTTTTTAGGTTAGAGAGATCAAAATTGCAGCAGTACAGGTTCTCGATTAACGTAAATGATTTAGTCTGAAATGCACATTCCTATTATAAACAAGCTGGTCAATGAAATATGTGCTAAAGTGTGTAACAGTAGCGTGACATGAGTCTGTGTACATTGTATGCTATCTGCGCTAGCGTTATAGGGTTATGTAAAGTTAACCATGTAACATTCCACAACGTTAGCAAGAGTCGCCTCATGCAAGAGAGAAGAGAGTTAATTAGTTAGGTCAACTGCTCGATGTATGTGAGCAGGTTTGGGCCTTGAGCTAGGGCAAATGGTGTGGAATACCCCAGGAGGCCATCTGTATGTTATGTGGTAATAAGCAGTCCTAGGCTTTTCAAGGGGTTTTGGTGGGCAGTGAAGAATGACAGTCCTGCCAGCCGAAGTGAGTCTCCTGGGGGGGGGAGGGGCTGCTCAGTAAAGCAAGTGTACAAGCATGTGTGGGAGTACTGACCCGCGCCCTGTGCTTGAGACTCTTGTTCGGCATTCCTGATGTGCAGAGGAGAGGCAGTGCGGGTCACATGTTCACCCGGTGAGTATCTTGGGGTCCTGGCTGTGAATATGGCTGATTGGTGCGGTCGTTGCCCATTGCCGGTTCGATGTGGCAGTGTAGTGGTTTCTGCCAGTTTGAATCCGCTTTGGGTTGCTGCATTTCGGCGGGGCTGTTGTGCCGTGGAAGTCCCCTTAGCTTTATGGGCTTTGTGCGGTCTGAGTTTAGTCGCAGCCTTTCTCCATTTGGGTGTAGTTGGGCCTTTCTTGCTAGTGTCCATTTTGAGAGTCAGGATTGTCCCATCCTTCTCTTTGCCTTCACGTTTCGGTCTCTGCAGCGTACCACCAGGTGAGGCTTCCTTTTGCGGGGACCACAGTAGAGCCTCCAGCTTCTTCCATACTGCCCTGAATATGCACTCGTACCGGAGCTCAGCTTCCCTCCTGATCGAGTACATGGCAGTGGAGTGTGGGCCGAGCGCCATTTTGCAGGCCTAGCTCGCAGCCTCTTGACTTCGTGGTCCTGTCGCTTGGGCCTTGTGTGGCCGGTTGATTTTGTGGGGTTGGACTGGGATATCCCCCGCCGGTCCAAGGGGGGAGGGGATGAGGGCTCTGAGTCTGGTTTCCCTCTGGTCCCGGCAGCAGGAGAGCGGCCGCCTCTCCCGCACCCGCCAAGCCAGTAGGTCTCATTGGTGTGTATGGCGTAGGTCGGGTCGGTTGTCGCTGGAAATGCATCATTTTGTTTGTCCCGATTTCCCCCATCGCTTGGTGGGCCTTATCTGACTTTTAGGTACCATTTCAGTAGGCTTAGCTAGCTTTTTTAGGTGCTGTTTGCAGGAGCTGTTAAGAGTTGCTGCCGCTCAGCTCTGCGGTTCGGCCCTGCACCCTGGTGGGTTTATATTATTTATATTATTTATTTATATGTTCCCACACATATTAGCTGCACTTGGTTTGAATGTATAGAGTGCATGGTGCAATCTTTGCAATTTATTGATGTTCTAGTCACAAGACTCTGTTATTATCTATGCAGTCATGTGTTACTCCAAGCACCATGCCTACTTCACTGAGTTTAAATTGTCATGGTGCCTGGATTCTGTATGGTAAGAATTTTTCTATGTAACGCTGCACATACAACGTTTAACCCCTCTACTGCTGGGTGTGTAACTACACCTCTGGCCGAGTCATTGGGGCTTTATTAGACAGCCCAGACAAGAGTTCCAGGGGAAAATGTAGCACATTACACCAGCATGCACAGCTAGAGGCAGACAGACATCTCATGGCGACATGCCCCAACCCCCTCTGAGTCGCCCTTTGCTTTTCCTCACTGACGTCCATCCTACTTTGGCAAAGAGGAGCGTTATGAGCTGAGTCAGATCAGTCAAGGAAAAACTTGGCCCTTGAGGTGGAAAGTAGGTGAATTTTAGTGATTTAATTTTTTACATTTTCAGATGGTTGACCAGCGCAGCAAGGGTTACTCTGACAAAAACATGTTTTTAGGAAAGCACTGTTATTATGGTTGTAGTAATCCTTTAGATCCTAACAATATAAAACAGTAAACAAGTAAAATATGGCTTTGTGCGTGTATATATATTTGTATTTACAGTATATATGTAATTAGGGAGGCGAACGGTGAACTTGCTAAGATACTGCTCAGAATGTTGAATGTAGCTTGTTTTCCTCTTGGTATTCTATCACAGAATCCTAACTTCTAAACGAGCAAAGTCCATTTAAAAGCTCTCCTGTGAAACCTACTCTATTTTTATTACTCTTCTATTTTACCATAAAGACAAATCCTGTTGAGGAATTTTTAGAATAGACTCTCTGTTAGCCAATGAAATCAACCCCACTGAACTAGAATCAAATATTATTCCGAAAATGTGCAGACAGTATGCTATAGAAAGCAAGGGGCTCTCTGTAAGTCCTGAGATATTTTAGGAGTTTTACAAGTTTGCTTTCTTATAAAACACTGTGGACGTTAAGAGTACAAGTCTAAGGGCTGAAATCCTGTTTGAGTTGGTTTATAATTGGTGCTAGCAATCCAGAAATAATAGACATTGTAGCTTTTTCAAATAGCTATCCTGGGAACGAGCACAATCTTGGGGAGTAACGTACAGAGCCTGTGTCTGTGTCTGTGATTAGAACAGATCTTTTAAACCCCATGTGAACACACTGGTTTTAGTAAAATACAAGTAATAGCTGTCGAGTTGTGGTGGAATAGTATGAGATTTAGATATTTATCAAACAACAGATTGACGCTAAATTGCATTAACAACTGTGCATTTGGTGAAAAATGTGTAAAGGTGCTCTGTAACCATACTTGGAAATAAGGAAAATCATTGTGAGTTTCAAACCTCCTCTAATACAGGATTGCACAAAACCAGCCCTGTATCAAAAGTGCAAAACACTCATAAAACGTTGTGAAAGGTCCAGATTGTGGTGTCAGTCGTGCCACCACTCCCTAAAATATTGCGGTAGGCTGCCCAGTCCATCAGTATCAGCTGCCCCCTATCATATAGTGCTAGGGGGGTGTCTGATCCTGTGTTATGTATTTTGCCAATTTCCCATAAAATAATCCTGTGTAATGTCAAAACCTATGGCATCAGTTGGGCCACTTTCTTTAGAGTTAATGAAACCCACTCCCTTAGAACTAAAGAGCTCAATAATGAAATACCCTTCTTGCACATCTTGCCTGTAAATAGACTTGAGCAAAGTCAGAAAAGTCGGTTCAGACTAAGCATTTTTAGGGAAAATAGAACATTTTCGAGATGTTCACATTTTGCCCATCTGACGGTTCGGCTCGGCAGAATTTTGGTAACGAAAACATGGTTCAGAAATGAATCAAATGAACCAAAATGGTGTAAAAATAGGATAATCAGTGTACTGGAAAATATATACATAATATAATATATTTCACAGTACTCGGACAGCAGCATTTTCCTGTGATTTGGTTCACAGATGAAATGAGAAAAAGGATCCGATAAAGGGAAAGACAGGAGGAGCAGTAAACAAATTCTTTATTTATATATTGAGGTATATTATATATATATATATTCATGAAATATATAAATATGTAAATTAACCATCAATTGTATATTTTTTGGTGTTATAGGCTGAATTCTGAATGTTTGGTCAGTGTGCTAGTCATTTACTCAGGTATACGTCTGAATGGTTTTTCGAAGATACTGAATTCAGCCGATCTGATTGTGCAAATCTAACCAGAATATATCACGTCCCTTTCCTACCTCTGTGTTAGCGTAGAAGCTATCAAGTTTTGCCTTGTGCTCAAGCACCAGGTGTTTCTGGGACGTAGCAACGCACCTGGTGTAACAGCTGTAAATCCAGTGAGATCGGCGGGTTTGTTCCAGCCAATCACATTGCCTTAAGGTTGTGGCATAATGGTCTTAATTCAATTACAGCTAAGCACAGTCTGTACAATTCAAGAAACTAAATCCACATATTTTCCTTTGAAATTGAGTAATTTTATGCAACCTTGAAATATGACTTGCTACAGTTATAATTAATGACACTAACACTGCCTAAACAGTTCCCTAATGTGGCTGATTAGTAATCCAGGTATTCTTTCATCAATTCATTCTGGGAATTACCAATAGTGATCAAATATTTGTCAGGCAAAGCTCTCTTGGAAAACCAATCACCACACAAGCCAGTTGAATGGTGCCGTCAAATTGCTCTTATACTTAACCCCCTTACTATTTGTGGCTACAGCCAAAATTTGATTTGCTGCCAAATCCCAGTGTCACTTTTCTCTTGGCATTGAGAATCTGTGGGATGTGTTTGTACGTTTCATGTCACAGTTATGTGTTCTGAGATTTTAATAAGACACTGTTTAATTGCTGTTAGACTAAACAAGTTGGGGGTTAAGCATTTTATTGTACCTCTTTATTACAATAACATCACTGTGCTGAATTCTTTGTCGTTACTGGTTCAAAGAAAAAAATATGTTGCAAAATAACACTTTTTTTTTTTTTAATACATTCAATTGGTTTATTTCGTCGGATGGAGATTTTTAAGAGTTTAACAAAGTAATTAAACAATAAAAAAAAACATGTTTTCCAAGTTTCCCAGATGTAGATTTAGATTAATTAGTTGCGGTTTTTCAAACACTCTGCCATTTCATATATTGTGCAGAGACAGTGAAAAAAATGCAATGACAAAGATCGACATTTACATCACCATTTCTAAATGATTGCATTCCTTCAGTGGGGTGTAAAATCAAACATTAGTTCAAGCAGATTCATTATAATAATCTGTCACAGTATGCAAAGAGAAACAATATATTCATTATGCTTTCATGGACATTCTCCCTTTTAGTTTTTAACGTCAATATTTTCTATTGCCTTCAGGAGTTGATGTGTTACAATAATTTAAATTTGTGTCACCGGAAATGTATAACAATGCGATAGGATAGTAAAATAGGAGACACGCAGGTCTCGCAACAGCGGGAGCAGCCATATAAATATAAAGAAATGAACACCAAAACAATATTAACAATTAGAAGGTAGTACAGTAGCAACATTGTTAACTTTGTTACGGTACATGTAGTAAATATGCAAACATCTGTATCTTATAATCGGTTGCGAAGGGGTAGGTTTATCAACTCTGTGTGAGCCAGGTAGTGACTGTGTAGTGTATGGTCAAGATACGCCAGTCATCATAATGGCCGTGTACAGCCAAGGAGTATCTTTGAAGCGGATAGGGGCTATTATAACATCTGTGGTAAGGCTGACCTGAAGATATAAATCGGAGAGGGGACTCGTCGTCCTATATATTATTGAGGAATAGTGGGTTTCTATTGGGTCCCATTGCCTCACGCGGGCCCTGTTTTGTCGTGCGGGCGGTAAAATCTGTAGGTTCAGTCTGTAGTAGAGGGCAGCGATGATTTAGCGGAGCATCCGCATAGCACCTGAGGCCCCAGGCCACCATACCCTCCTAGTAGACTGTTGTTGAGACTAGTGTGCACGGGCAATGGGGACAGATTATTGCGTGGGGTCAGGGAAAGAGAGCCAGTGGTGTAGAAAGGAGAGCACAATAACAGAAGGGGATATGGAAGAGAGAGAGGAGGAAAGAGAGAGAGAAGAAGGGAAAAAAAAAAAAGGGGAAGGGGGGAATCTAGAGGAGCACCCTCGTCGTGCCCATGGTAGATTCGGGACCAAGGTGTTCCGTGTAATGAAGTGCCACTCGCCCAGGGGCGCAGATGGATGAGGGGGGAGGTGTAGAGGGGCACCCCTCACGGGCCACGCCCCGGCCCATCCCCCCCACCCCGCCCCGCCACGTAAGACAGCCACGGCCGCCACCTCTCGACATGCTTCTCCTCCATACCTATCAATGAAGCGTGGATCGATTCCGCCCTGTATATCTCCTCCACCCTTTCCACCCATAGACCAATCATCGGGGTTACATCTTGCTTCCAGTGCAATGGGATCAGAGCCTTGGTGGCGTTCAACAGGTGTCGGACTATACACCCCAATGGTGTCTGGTGTAGAGTGTAGTAGAGCCGCCTCTCTATCGAATCTACCGTCCGACCCCAGTATTTCCTCCGTTCACCGTTTGATCTCGTCCCAGAATGGCGTGATGCGTGGGCATTCCCACCAGATATGTAGGATCGTTCCGCGTCCCTCCCCGCATCTCCAGCATGTGTCGGGTACCGCCGGAAAGATCCTGTGTAGGCTGTCGGGCGTTCTGTACCAGAACGATAGGAGCTTATAATTGGTTTCCTGATAGCCGGAGCTAGAGGAGCATTTGTGGTGCAGGACCAGGATCTTTTCCCATTGAGTCGCGGTGAATGATGTACCCAGGATGCGTTCCCAGCGTCGGCGAAAGGTGTCCGCGTTCTCCAGATGGCCTGTAAGGAGATGCTGGTAAATGAGGTACGTGGATTTGGCTAGGTTGGTCCTTCGGTCACAGAGTGTCTCAAACCACGTCAGGTCTCTATGTAGGGATTCTCTGTGTGGTAAGGTTTGGTAAAAGTGTGTAATTTGTGTGTAGCGGAAGATTTGCATTGCGGACGGTTGGTCATTGTCTATCAATTCCCGTAATGGTATTATGCCTGTGTTATTCAGCAATTTATGGATGGAGAGGGATTCTTCCCCTCCCAGGATACTCCAGGATGTCGGTGGTAGTCCACCTCCTATGTGTGGGTTATATGACAGCTGTATCAGCGGGCTCGGCGTTGGAGACGTTGCGGTAGTTGGAGGCGTTGGAGGCGTTGCGGTAGTCTTCTGATGTTGTCCCATGTTTTTAGTGTTTGTGCCACTGTGGAGGGGCAGTCATGGGGCGACGTCGGAGGTCTCTTCGAGTTCCATACCGTAGTGAGAAGTGACGACCCCATGTGGTTCTTATCCAGTTCAATCCATTGTTTGTGTGCTGGATGAGCATGCCATTCCAAGACCCGTTGTAGCACTGTGGCATGATGGTATTTGCGAAGGTCCGGGAGTGCTGTTCCACCCCACGCTCGTGGCAGGCATAGGATCTCATGTCTGAGTCTCGCCTGTCCTCCGCTCCACACAAATCGTATCATAGCGGTCCGGAGCGATTGAAAGTACGCCGTCGGTAGGGCCAGAGGTATCGTTTGGAAGAGGTATAGGATCCGGGGCAGTATATTAATTTTCAGGATAGCTATGCGGCCGAACCATGAAATATATGGGTACGACCACGTCTATAAATCCCGGCTTATTCTTTGTAGCAAGGGTAGGAAGTTCGTCCGGTACATGTCTCCCAGATCCCTATTAAGGGCGAAGCCCAGGTATTGCATGTGGTTCGGGCACCATCTGAACGGGAATTGGCGCTTCAGTGCGTTGACCTGCGCCGGAGAGGCCAAAATGTTAAGTACCTCGCATTTAGGTATATTCAGTTTAAATCCCGATATCTCCCCGTAGGATTCAAATGCCAACATCAAGTGAGGTAGGGTGGTCTCGGGATTGTTGATAATGAATAAAAGATTGTCCGCATACGCCGCCACTTTGTGGGTAACGTCCTTGTTGGGAAATCCGAGGATCTCATCTGATCTGCGCACAGCTTCCAGGAACGGTTCAAGGGTGAGGGCGAAGAGCATGGGAGAGAGCGGGCATCCCTGCCGCGTCCCGTTCCGGATCTGAAAGGGTTCGGTGAGTGCACCGTTCACTCTTACTTTGGCGCTTGGGCAATGATAAAGCGCTCCTATCCACTTCATTATGTTCTCCCCAAAGCCCATCTCTCGCAGCGTAGCCGTAAGGAACGACCAGTTTACCCGGTCGAATGCTTTCTCAGCATCCGTGGAGAGCAATAGGAGGTTATCATTTGAACGTCTCGCCAGATGTTGGATGGATTGGACCCTTAGAGTGCTATCTCTGTCCTCACGTCTGGGTATGAAGCCTGTCTGGTCTGGGTGGACCAATGTCGGCAGTAGGCCTCCGATCCTGGTGGACAGTATCTTGGTCTATATCTACATTGAGTAGGGAGATCGGTCTATAGCTGCTGCAGAGTTCGGGATCCTTCCCCGGCTTCGGGAGAACCGGGATGGTAGCTGCCAATGATTCCTGGTGGAATTGAGCGTCTCCGATGAGAGCGTTGAATGCATTAGCGAGTTTTGGGATTAAGATGTGTTGGAATTTCTTATAATAGTCTAGGGTGAAGCCGTCCGGACCTGGTGCTCGACCTGTTTTAGCTTCTTTGATCGCTCCTGCTACCTCCGCCTCTGTAATCGGTATCTCCAAGTCCTCCGATTCCCCTCGTTGCAATCTCAATCCTACATAGGTTTCAATATAGTGCTGCATTTTTTCGTTTCTATCCGCTATCTCATGTGGCTGTGTCGGTTGCGGGATGTTATACAGTGAGGAGTAGAACGTCCGAAATTCCGAGGCGATCTTATCCGGGAATTGTGTAGTTGTATAAATCAGCTTGCCGTATTCTGTTGACCTGGGCTAGTCCCTGTGGACCTTTAAGCATCCTGGCCAGTAGCCTCCCTCCTTTGTTAGCATGTTGGTAAAAGAAGGCCTTCGAGCGTTGCAATGAACGATAGTGACGGGTCGTCATTTGTGTCTGTAGCTGTCTCCGAGCTTCCAGTAATTCTGCGTATGTCGACTCGAGGTGTGATCTCTTATGTTGTGTCTCGAGTGTAGATATGCGGTCCACAAGGTCGGTCATGTGTCGCTGTGATTCCCTTCTCTTTTTGGAGGCGATGTGCATTAGTGTGCCCCGGATGACGCTTTTATGCGCCTCCCAGATCGTGGTCGCGAGTTGGTCCTCCGTCGTGTTGAGCGTAAAATATGTATTGAGTTCCTCGGACACCTATTCCCTGATTGTCGGGTCTAGCAGTATAGTTTTTACTGATGATTTTAAAAAAAAAAATTCAGTTTTTTGGGTTTAGATCATTCAGTACTGTCGGTGGCTGAGCTGTGTACATACATTTAAGGAAGTATTATTTCTGACATTAGGAGGTGTGGCTAAGGAGGCCGGCTTATGATGCAGTATGCTGCAAAACATTTTTTTTGTGCAATTACTATAAAGATAACTATAAAGATTTGAGCATGCAAAAAATACAGCATGTTAATGAGGCCAAATCCACATTGAATGCATTAAACTTGAATTGATTCTCCTAGTGTGAAAGCCTTCCAATGTATTGTGTTAAAATTAAAAGTTTTTTTTCATTTAAAGTTAATATGGGAGGAAGCATTTTTCATATGCTTCCCCTCCTACTTCACTTTAGACTTGTGCATTTGGTTTCAAACATTCATTTAAATTTTGAGTAATTGGCAAGTAGGATTAAAAATAGATGGTAAAAAGAGAAGGACCGGTGAAAAATCTATATTTAAGTACTGCGGTTCGTCCAAATAACTTTTCCTGGAACAATCGCATGGACACAATTTCTCTGAACCGAAACATCACCTGAAGTGAAAAAAGAAATTGGGACAAATTAATTTGGGCAAACCAATTTATTTTTCCGTGCACATGTCTACTTCACTTACATTTTCTTGTCCAGGGGTCAATAGATACCTTAAAGCAGCACACGTGATGCGAGCCGTCTTGTGCAATGCCCGTAGAAATTACAGGCTTAAAATGAGACATGTAGAATACAATTATACCCTGACTAGAATTGATGTTAAAATGTTTCAGATGTTTTAAGTGTATTAAAGTTGTGATGCATTTCTCGAACACTACATTTTCAGAAGTCTGTAGGAGACAGATGGTTTGCTCACCTAAATTTTGTACTAAAGAATAAAATGCTGATATAATATAAATCACAAATAGTAGAGACAACAGCAATACACATAATGCCTGGGTATTACAGAGATTGTATCAATTAATTATGGACAAGGCAAGAAAAGAAAAAAAACATCTGCATCCATTCTAGAAATTAGCCATCTATAACAACGAGGGTTTTATGAAGTTTTATCAAAGAGCAAATTGCCACATAGAGTGTTAGGTTTGCAGTTTTCCACAGTCTATGCCAACAATAAATATTTTATAGCACAGAATTCTTATCTTCTTACAAATATACTGTGTTACTAAATATTATTGAGATCCTACTTTGCAATAAAGTTTTAATAATTTTGTTTTTCAATATGAAAGTAAAATGAGAGAATGTGATCTAATCACATACAGAGAGATTTAAAGTAGCCGAGTTGGGTCAAAGTTTAGTTTGACTTTGTCCTAAATGGGAACTGTCACATCATTAAATAAAACATTGACAAATGTGTTAGGTATTTTCATGATATGCTCTCTTTTCTTGGGCAGGTTTTCCTGGTACTATAGTGTCCTGAGGGTGCCCCCACCCTCAGGGCCCCCCTCCCGCCAGGCTGGATGGAGAGGAAGGGGGTTAAACGTACCTCTTTTTCCAGCACCGGGCAGGGAGCTCTCCTCCTCCTCTCCGCTTCCTCTCCTTCTCTTTGGCTGAAAGCGCATGCGCGGCAAGAGCTGCGCGCGCATTCAGACAGTCCTAAGGAAAGCATTATCAATGCTTTCCTATGGACGCTGGCGTCTTCTCACTGTGATTTTGTGAGAAGCACGGAAGCCCTCTAGCGGCTGTCAATGAGACAGCCGCTAGAGGCTGGATTAACCCATTTATAAACATAGCAGTTTCTCTGAAACTGCTATGTTTATAAAAAAAAAAAAGGGTTAACCCTAGCTGGACCAGGCACCCAGACCACCTCATTAAGCTGAAGTGGTCTGGGTGCCTATAGTGGTCCTTTAAGATTTAGCATTTGGCATCCAGTTCAGTCCAGGCACAGTCAGGGCACATGATGCAAATGAGGAAGGGAAGTAGAAACATTGTTTCATTTGCCCTCATCTATTTATGGTTTCTCTATGCTGACTGCCAGGTGCAAAGGACAGAATTTATTACAATGATTGACATGGAGCTAAGATGGAGGCACCCAGTTGTAGGATAAAGATGTGTGGATTTCAACATTTCATTTTATTTATTTTTTCACATCTCACAAATACCTAATTGTTAAATATAGGAAATATTTAAACTTAATAATAAAAATCCTGTGAATTGACAGTTCTCTTTAATGGTTAGGTAGAGATTAATTAGTACAAGCAATTTGACTTTGCAATAAAGTTCTACAAGGTATAGAAATGAAAGGTTGTCAATCGAACAGTGGCATGTCTTTATACAGGCAGTCTAAAAATGGGCTAATCAGTGTGCTGCAAAATATATACATAATATAAAAAAAAAAAAAAACCATATACATAATACACTGATCAGCTACAACCATTGACAGGTGAAGTGAATAACATTAATTATATTCTTACAATAGCACCTATCATGGGCTAAGATAATTAGGCAGCAAGTGTATAGTCAGTCCTTGGATTTCATGTGTTGGAGGCAGGAAAAATGGGCAATATCTGAGTGACTTTGTCAAGGGACAAATAGTGATGGCAAGAAGGCTGAGTGAGAGTGTAACGGAGCTCCGTGTACTCCGATCGAGTACCCTCCGTTGATGGATGCTCCTAGCGCTCTCAGAGGACTCCAAGCACTGCAGACGACACCACAACCACCGCAGGCTCCACAACCGCCGTAGCTTAACTGGAGCCGCGCCGTCTTCCTTCCACCCTGGATCGGCTTCTGTCCTCCAGGACCGTGTGGGGAAGACCTCTCCTCCAGGAGAGCGTAACAGGAACAAGCTCTTAAAAGAGCTAAGTGATTGAAAGCTCAGGGGAATATGCAGAGCATAGCAATCCCCAGTGTGATACAGCAATTACCTCCAATAACGAGACAAGGCTACGTTTTGAAGGGTCAAGAAGAACTGAGGACTGGAACACCCAGCCTGCTTTTTATTAGGAAAGGGTACACACAGGACACTCCCAGGGGGAGGATGAAATTGACCAATCACAGGCATGGTAACACCCCCACGTCTCCTCCCCTCAGATAAACACATAACATAATTAAAACGTACATTATTTTACCCAAGTTCTGGATGTACCCAAAAAACAGGGGGTACAGCTTTAAATCTGGTATCCCCAGATAGCCCTTGTTCAGGGGAACAATATGTCCAAAAATCAGCCCATTCGGATGAATAGTTCGGGAGATACAGAGTTCCAAAGTTTTGACCGACCGCACAGACCAACTAGCCGAAAATAGTTCCATGAGTTTTGGCCTTGCGGTCGGTCTCCGTTCGCATGAACAAAAGATACGAAATTCTTGCCATCCATTCGCATCTCCGTGATCGCTAGAATCCCCATACTAAGTTAAGTATAACTACCGAACGGCCGGTCGTTCGGTAGTTTCCGTACGAAGTTCTGGATGTCTGGAGGTCTTAGCGGTATTCGCCTGTTTGCGCTTCCGATTTTAGTTCCATGCGTTCACAGGCAAACACCGCTGTTCGTACGCAAGATGGCCGCGAACACGTGTAAGTCCAGAAATGGCGGCCATCTATTCGGTACACAAAGGATTCGTATAGAATCATCCGAACGGTTTTACTACCGAATCCCAACAAGGCATTTAAACATATTTTATGTGTCCATAGTCTCTGTACAGCCCATTTAAAGAGCCACAGACAGCACAATGAAAATTCATTAAGCCCAGATATAGTTTTTAACGTATAATATAGTCCAGGACCATAGTCGCAGGGGAGGAGGCAGGCAAGCAGGCCTCTCCAGGACAAAGTGGCGAAGGGCACTTCGTCACAGAGAGCATCTTCAAAATGTCAAATCTTGTTGGGTGTTCCTGTAATGCAGTGGTTAGTATCTACCAGAAGTGGTGCAAGAAAGGACAACTGGTGAGCATGGGACCCCAAAGCTCATTGAGGCACATGAGGAGCGAAGGCTAGCTCGTCTGGTCTGATCACACAGAAGAGCTATTATAGTTCAAATTACTGAAAAACATAATGCTCTCCATGATAGAAAGGTGTCAGAACACAGAGTGCATCGCAGTTTGTCCACAGCCAAAAGCACCTTCAATGGGGACGTGAGCATCAGAATAGGACCATGGAGCAATGGAAGAAGGTTGCCTGGTCAGATGAATCACATTTTATTTTAGATCAGTTGGATGGCCAGGTGTATGTGCATCATTTACCTGGGGAAGAGATGGCAGTACAATGGGAAGAGGTATGTTGGGTTCTGGCATTCAGGTGGATGTTACGTTGACATATATACGACCTACCTAGAGATTGTTGCAGACCGAGTACACCTCTTTATGACAAAGGTATTCCCTGATTAAAATGGCCTCTTTCTGCAGTATACTTCACTCTGCAAAAGAGCAAAAAATGTTCAGGAATAGTTGAGGAACATGGCAAAGAGTTCAAAAGTGTTGGCCTCCAAATTGCAGCAACATCAATTCAAGTCCAAGGAGGCCCCACCTTGCAGGACTGGAATAATTGGCTTCTAATGTATTGGTGCCAGATACCACAGGACATGTTCGGAAGTCTTGTGAAGACCATGCCTTGACACATCGGATCTGTTTTGGCAGCGCAAGGGGGACCTACATGATATTAGGCAGGTGGTTTTAATGTTATGGCTGACCAGTGTATTTTGCAGTACACTGATAGGATCATGCATGCCAATTAGTTCACTGCAATAAAGCAGTCAAAATAGATGTCCATGATTGGTTTGAGCTAATTCTCCTAGCTTAGGACCTAACCTATTGTGGCTCATAAACTATGTTTAAAAAGCAGGTTATGGCAAAGAATTCCTTCAGAAATGTGAGCAGAATCCAACAAGTAGAAAACTCAGTATGTTTCCATACTGCTTGTCTTTCTCCAAAGACTTTATAAATACATAGTTGTTATACTATCTGGATATATATATCTGGATATATATAATGGAAACAGCCCACAGGTTTCGAAATCATAGAACCACTCAACCTTCCACCTCTGCAAGGACCTCATGTCTATTTTAAGATATTCTCAGCAGCAGATTAAACAGCTATTCCATGTGTTTAAGGATTGGTTAACAAGGGCTCGGGGGAACTGCGTTTGATTTTTACTGCCTCAAGGCAAAGTATGAGAACAATGTGTAATTGTCACAATGAAATAACCACATCAGAATTTAATGGCTACAGAGCAGTGTTGGTTCTACATTCTTTCCATTTACTTGTGATTTGTCTTATCCGTTTCCTTTGCAACTGTCTATTATGGTGAATTGAATTAAAGGCAAGTTCTCCAGGAACTTAAGCTATTTAATGGCAGTAATGCATTAAAGGAAAGGTATTGGGACTTTTTAGGTCTTTTGGGGTCTACTCGCTCACATTGATGTTGGCCTAACTGCTCTCCTGAGTTGATAATTAATGGATAGCATACGGAAAATATCTTGTTAGGGTATACACAGCTGCAAAGAGAGGATGGTCTGCCGATATAATAGAACACAACCGAAGAGCAAGCACCCTGCTTCGCCCAATAAAAATCCTTAAGAGTTGACCTAGGAGTTGTTCTTAAAACACGTTTGGGTTCTCAGCCATTTTATTGAGTCCCCACTGGCTGGGACAGGTACATCACATTTATGTAGACAACTATCTACAAAATATTGTTTCCTCCTAGCAATACCGTCTTCCTTAGTGCAGCAGAAACTCACTTGCATTATGACAAGTTCTCCCTGCCATTTTGCCTGCATCTGAGTAACACTCAAATTGATCTAAGTATTGGCTAAATGTGAAAATAGACTGCCGTGTAAGGCAGCTCAGTCATCATTGTACCAAGCCATCACACCATGAGTTTTAACACACTTGGAGCTTCTGACATTTTTCTTTTGGGTATAATGAGAACACTGGATAGTACCATCATGCAGGTCAAAAATTAACATGTTATGATTGGCTACTGACATCACCTGCTGTGTGCAGCCATTTGTTAGTTTTTATGCATTTAATTTGTATATACATACATCTATGACGGACACCCTGAATGTTAGAGATATGCAATACAAGGCACGTTTACAATCACTGAATTATAGTTTTACAAGGTATCCATTGTTAGGTTTAAATCTCATAATGAAGAGCTACATTTGAGCAATGCTGCAAAAATGCATTTTTTCTCTGAAAGGAAGAATCACGAAAATATCACTATATTAAAATTCACTTCTTGAAAAGTGACTCGGTTGTGAACAATGTTAGTGGGCACTGTAACCACCTCATCTCATTGAAGTTGTTACACTATGGGAATCCCCAGCAGTCTATCTCTCCCTGTGCTGCCTGGGCTAAAAAGTAAGCATTATTCTAAGGTGCAATGGGCAGCTGTGATTGGCTGAGAGTGCCAGGTAATTGCTTTGAACCCATCGCAACCGTTCATTGCTAAAATGAATTGGTAGGGTTTAAGGTAGAGTGTAATCTCTGTGTAGCCATGCCTGAGCAGGGGGTGGCCTCATTCACCTTTAAACTGCTTGAAAATAGTTTAACACTGCATGTAAGGACAGTGCCAGGGTACTCCAGACACTCACTATTTTGAAGTTGACATTTTCAAATCTGTTTTTCCAAACAGAGTAATTTAAAAACCAGGTGAAATGAACGTTGACATTGTGCTCACCGATATAGCTCTATGAATTAGAACGAGATGAAGGATGACTACCACACGAATGTGCTTTTAGAAAATTGTACACGATTACCAATATATGAAAACAAAAGCATTGTTTTACAACTGATGAACAAATAAAACGTAAGATGTGTTAAGACAGTTACAAGTAACACTGTACACATGCCATCAACATCTCCGATATTTTACATTCCCTCTGTGTAAATTTCTGACTTGCGAATTGTCGATCTGGTCGCGGTAAACTCTTGTTCCCAAATTAAATGAATAAATGGTCTCAATCCAATTTCCCAAAACAGGTGTCCTCATTAAAATGTAGTTGGCAGTCAGTGCTACTGAAATTAAGGATGGGATGGATTTAATGGAAAGGGAAATGAACAGCTCATGGGACTGGTACCGAGTTCATGTCTAGGTCAATCGGTCATGTCCGTGTTTAATCAATAAAAGTGATTTCCATGTGAAAGCTGTTTATTCATCCATGTAAAACAAGTTGGATTGGAGAGCCTTTCTCCATGCTTAGTCCAACCAGTTAATTAATGTTTCAGACCACACATTTCACTACCGTTCTCGGTAATTATTTTTCTCAAGCTTAGATCATGCAGTCTACGGTGATATTAAATGTCAGCTGACAAGTCAATGTTATATTCCACAAATACTATTTTGTATTTGTGCTCTGTTTGTATTTTACTACATCATCAATGGGTTATTTATCAGTCATAGGGATATAGATGTTTCAAAGCTTGTTACATGGCAGTGGCCAAAATTAATGGTTATATTAAGGTGAAACCCGACTAAGGGATCTATTCACTAAAAAGTGAGCTATGGTAATATGACTGATTTGCAAAACTGAAGTTGAAATAATCGCATTAAAAATAATAATCTCTTTGGTTGATATGGAAATTCTTTACAACTTGGCTAGTTTATAGGTTTATATTATTAAAGGGACACTTAAGGCTCCCATACACGTTAGGTGCACTGTGTGGTTAGGTTACAGTTAGTTATACTGGTTAGGTTTTGTGACAAACGCTCCTTCCCACATATGTTTGCCACGGACTCCTAGAGGAGTGTAGAAGCTGGCCACCTGCCCACTGACTGTGATCCAGGTCTGGGACACTGTTTGGGAGTTACTCTGCCCAGCTGCCATTAACATCCCTTCCTGGGTGCCCCTGGTTCGGCATTTTCCCTTCATGCGAATGGAGCTGAACGCTGGCTCTCTGGCAGCCGTTCGCATGAACCAAACCAACGAATAGTCTAAGCGGTACTTAGCAGCAACCGCTATGGAACGAAATTCGGCATGAGGACTTCGTGCAATCCTGGTCACCTCAGCAGGACTTAGCCGCGAATGTTATGGAACGGTTTCGGCATGCGGTGACCTTGCGGTTCTCGGACAAATTGGTTCGCAGCTTTGAACCACTTTGAAATCCACCAGAACACCGCTTTTTGGAGGGAAGGTTCCTGAGACTAAGGGGAACAAACGCTACCTAAGAGCCAGGTGAAGCACCCGGTATTGCGGCCGCTTCCGAAAGTTAACTGGGAAAAGCACCAAACGCCCTGGAACTATTTTGGGCATTGGACCATGTGTGAGGCCGGTCAGAAATTTAACACGGTGGCGTTTCCCCTACACTGCATGGATCTGAGCACTATTTGGAGAACTTGGGAACTCAGATCAGGGCTATTTGGGGATGTATTATTTGTGGGGTGATTTTATGGTTTTATATTTTGGGGTATTTTTATGTTTTATAATTTTATGTTTGCCTCTCTGCTCCTGGGAGATACAGTTAGTTATACCGGGTGAGTTTATATTATAAAAGAGACACTCTAGGCTCCCACATATGTTAGCTGCACTGTGTAGGTTAGGTTACAGTTAGTTATACTGGGTGAGTTTATATTATAAAAGAGACACTCTAGGCTCCCACATATGTTAGCTGCACTGTGTAGGTTAGGTTACAGTTAGTTATACTGGGTGGGTTTATATTATTAAAGGGACACTCCAGGCTCCCACACACGTTAGATGCACTGTGTAGGTTAGGCTACAGTTAGTTATACCGAGTGGGTTTATATTATTAAAGGGACACTCCAGGCTCTCACACACGTTAGATGCACTGTGTAGGTTAGGTTACAGTTAGTTATACTGGGTGGGTTTATATTATTAAAGGGACACTCCAGGCTCCCACACACGTTAGATGCACTGTGTAGGTTAGGCTACAGTTAGTTATACCGAGTGGGTTTATATTATTAAAGAGACACTCCAGGCTCCCACACACGTTAGGTGCACTGTGTAGGTTAGGTTACAGTTAGTTATACTGGGTGGGTTTATATTACTAAAGGGACACTCCAGGCTCCCACACACATTAGATGCACTGTGTAGGTTAGGTTACAGTTAGCTATACTGGATGGGTTTATATTATTAAAGGGACACTCCAGGCTCCCACACACATTAGATGCACTGTGTAGGTTAGGCTACAGTTAGCTATACTGGATGGGTTTATATTATTAAAAGCACATATTAAAATATTGTAAGGGAGGAGTTTGGCTACTAAGAACTCAAGCTACTGGCTGCCAATAATAGTTCAATTAGTACTTTGCTTGATGTTAAACCACAATCGAGGAGAAATTAAATGCCTCATTAAAAAAAAAAACTTTGTTATAGAAAAAAAAAGCATTTGATCTGGGAGTTATTAAATTCTTCTAAAGGCATAAAAAAAATTCCATTATTTTAATATGCTGTCAAATACCAAATGCAGCTTTAAAAAGTTCACAGAATCAGAGGAAAGTTCACCCAATTATATTTTAGCTGTAATAAAATGTTTTAAAACAAAACAAAATAGATGAAAAAGGAAAAAACTCACAGACAACTCAATTTTGTTCGTATGTTTGTATTATTATTATTTTTAAATTATACATTTTCTCCTATATTCTGTTTTCCTTTTCAGTTTAAAAATAGTTCAAAGGATCATGAGATACTTGTTTTAGAAAGTGGTGTGTTTGTTTTATTTAGGCTTCGATACTGTCTTGGTGTGTTAGAGAAAAAGGAACAATCTAAGCACCAAAACCAATATTTAATATAGAGATTTTGGTGCGTAGGTGAAGTCCCTTTTCTAGAATAATATAAAACATTTTGTTTTGTTTTCTACATTTTTTATTTCAGTCTGCAGAGTAAAGCAGACAAGTTTGCATAGACATTTAACAAATGTAGAAGCGACGATAATATATGGATATGGATGTTACTTAAAATGTCGATGAGACTGCACTTTTTTATATTAGAAAGAACACTAGTAAAGTGATAGTCAAGACAGGGACTAAAAAGATGTGGTTAAGAGAATAAACTGACTCCACTTAAAGAATTACACGAGTATAAAAACCAGGCTAAGCACATGGCTAAAACAAATACGCCTCTAGTGACTGACTGGCAGACAGCCGCTACACCCACTTCCTTCTGAAGAAGTTTGGTTTTCGAAGGTCTTCATGTTCAGTGTCACCATGCACAGAGCTTAGACGCAGTGATTGTTCTGCATGCATTGTAGATAATAAAGAAATGTATTCAGAAATTCATATTTTACGAACTGCAGTTCATTTAAATTTGGTTCAGTTGTGTGTCAGTGAGTGTGTGTGTCTGTTAGTGAGTGTTAGTGTGTGTCTGTTAGTGAGTGTTAGTGTGTGTCTGTTAGTGATAGAGTGTGTGTTTGTGCCTCTTAGTGAGTGTGTTAGTGTGTGTATCTGTCACTGAGTGTGTCTGCCATTGCATGTATGCGTGTTTCAGTGTGAGTGTGCTTGTCTGTGTCTGTCAGTGTGTGTATACGTGTCTGTCACTGAGAGTGTTTGTCTGTGAATGTGTATGTATGTCAGTGCGTGTCTGTCAGCTAGTGTATGTGTGTCTGTCAGTCAATTTGTGTGTCATACTGAGTGCATATATGTCTGTCAGTGAGTGTTGTATATGTGTTTGTCAGTGTGTATCTGTCAGTGAGTGTGTTCCAGTGTGTGTGTGTGTGTCTGACACTGAGTGAGTGTGTATGCATTTCTGTCAGTGAGTGTGCATGTGTGCCTTGTCAGTGAGTGTGTATGTGTCTGTCGGTGAATGTGCGTCTGTCAGTTAGTGTATATTTTTGTCTGTGGATGAATGTGTGTGTGTGTGTAACTGTGGATGAGTGAGTGTGTATTTCTGTGAATGTCTATGTTTCAGTGTGTGTTGGTTAAACAGTGTGTGTGACAATAACTGTGTATCTGTAAGTGAGTGTATGTCAGTGCATGTATAAGTGAGGGCATGTGTCTGTCAGGAATATTTGGAGGGAGATATTTGGATATTTGGGGCGGGGGGAGAGTGCCTGAGTTTTGTCATGCCAAGGGCAGCACAAAACCAGAATACACAACTGACTTCAGGCATTTCAGTGGTTTTAATATATGTCTGGATTCCTAAACATTCTATGGAATTAAGACATTTTTGGGCATTATATTTTTGCAGACGAGAACTTGCTCTTAGGAGGGTTTACACAAGCAGTGCTAAGTTTCAGACTGACTTTAGCATAAGTAGCTAGGAAAGTTTTATTCAAATTCATGGACTATTCTTACATTTTGCAACTTGATACTTAGTGATTAACCCCAAAAATATTTTATGGGAACCGTTCCTACTGTAAGAGTTAAGTAATGTTGTCCATGGCAGCTCACAGCACACAAGGAAACACTAATGAAACATTAAAACCATCTGCAGGTCGCTCTTTGAAATGTAACATTTTTCATATGCCCCAGGAATGTTTTATAATTTAAACTCCTCTCCATCTGACATTTGGGGAAAAAAAAAAAAAACTTGCTTTTCTTTACTGTAATTTGCAATAAGTAAGATGAAATATACTGCATTTAGACACTTATTGAAATGGAAATACTTGCATGACGGCTGGGATCCAATTCCGTGGCAATCAATTCATATGACACGGATGTAATCACAATTTTAGAATTTCATAAACTCTTGAGATGTTGAAGATATTGCATGGGATAACTGGCACATACATTATTACATTCTTTACAGGTTAAAATATCATATTCATACATTTAATGGATGGATGGACAGAGGAGATTTAGCAAGATGAAACAGGTGCTATTCTGAGGGCCAATTACTAAACATTGAGATACATTCTATTTGTTCCTTTGGTACTTACCAGACCTGCCCTGGTCTGTCTCCTCTCTTCCTGGTTCCAGATCTCTTGCAATCACAAATGGGAAAAGGTGATAATAGATAGCAAAACATGGAACTGGAGGAGGTCATTGTTATATCTTAGGGGCATGCTGGGTATATTTGTTGATTAGTGAGGACAGTTAGTGGGGAGCAGAGTCAGTAAGGTTTTGCAATCAGAGGGAGAATTTAGAATTTTTGGGGGAGTCAGTGAAAAGACTCACCAAGCGGTACAGCAAATATGGTACAAAGGACAAAACTTAGCAGAAGCATTTATGATGGTCTTAAAGGGGGGGAGGCAAGGAAGAGGCAGGAGAGAGGGAGGCCAGTTAGTAGGTTATTGCAGTAGCCAAGATAAGAAATAACAAGGGAGTGGATGAGCTGCCTAGTGGTGCTTGAGTAGGACATTTATTGGGTAAGTGGTATGAGTGGTAAGTGGTAAGTGGTATGTTGAGTGGTAGACTTCCCTGGGCAAGAATGTCTATAGGGAGTGCTTAAAAGAACGTAAGCTAGAGGAAAGTCTGACAGTGTGGGGAAGTTGGTTCTAGAGGGTTGATGCCACATGAGAGAAGTTCTGCAATCTCAAATGGTAAAAGGTGATATTAGATAACAGAAGATGCAATGATAAGGTCATTGTTAGATCTTAGGGGCAGGTTGGAGTATATTTGTTGATTAGCGAAGACAGGTAATGGGGAACAGAGGCAGTAAGGATTTGTAGGTCAGAGGGAGAATTTTGAATTTTTGGGGGAGCCATTGAAGAGACTCAGCAAATATGGAACAAAGGCTAAGACCTAGCAGAAGCATTTAGGATGGTCTGGAAGGGGGGAGAGGCAGACGAGAGGAAGGCCAGTTAGTAAGTTATTGCAGTAGCCAAGATGAGAAATAACAAGGCAGTGGATGAGTTGCTTAGTGGTATTTGCGAAGGTGGTTGGGGCAGCATGAAGAAATCGATTGGATGTAGGGGATGGACAGATTTGAGTCAAGTGTAACTCAGAGGTAGCAGACTTGGGATGATGGGGATATAGTGATACCATCAGCAGTGATAGAGAAGTCAGAAATCATAGAAGAGCTAAAGGAGGGAATAACAGGAGTTCTGTCTTGGACATTGTAATGCTTACATGTATTTAAATGGAAAACAACTGCAGATCTCTTAGGATTTGGATTGATGACTAGGATACTAGAGGATAACACAGGTACTGTATCTTTAATTACGTATAACACAGGTACTGTATCTTTAATTACTTAGCTGTTTGTTAAACGGAGTAAGCAGCTCCTGGTATGCATGCAGTATAGCACATAGGAGGTTGCAAGTTCATGGAAACGGAGCAAGCTAAGAAATGAAGTTGCAGCAGGAATGATTAGTTTTGGAGTTCGAGGTAAGCAGGCTTGAGAGCAGGCTGCAGCAGGAATGATTAGCAGACTTGAGAGCAGGCTGCAGCAGGAATGATTAGCAGGCTTGAGAGCAGGTAGTCTCCTATTACGGATTCAAAATATGACTTAGCTTTTAATGGTGAAAGATCAGGTTTCCCTAAGTTCTCCTCCGGGGAGGGAAGATGTTAAGCAGGATGAGGAAGGTCCAGTTACTAGCCGTGGTCAAGGAGAGGAGAAGGAGGGTCGAAAGTTTTCCAGTCCGGGTTCAGTGCACAAAAAAAGGTTTAGAGGAATCTTGCTAGCCGGTTTGATTTTGCGGTAACGCTTTTCAATAATCCAGCGTCTTGAATCTGGCGCGGTCTCATTATGTAGCGTGGGGAGACCGCGTCAGAGAAGGGGGTGTGGCTAAGCTCCGTCAACCCGGAAGAGACAATGTAATACCGGTAGTTAAGACATGACAGACATTGACATAATTTTTATATGACAGGAGCGGGTCCAGGTAAAAGAGCCAGATAAGCAGTCACTGACGTGAGAAAGGACTAAGGGAGAGAGAGAGATTTGAGTGTCATCAGAATAAAGGTGACATTTGAAGCCTTAGCTTACACAGAGAAGACGTATAAATGCAGAAGAGTGGAGGACCCAAGATAGAGCCTTGAGAGCCTTGAGGTCCCCAAATAACGGGGACATTGAAGAGAAGCAGCAAATGACACAGAAAAAGACCAGTTAGAGAAATAAGAGTGGATCCAAGAGCAAGCATTTATGCAGAGACCCTCAGAGCGGAGAGTCTGTTGGAGGAGGGAGTGGTCAGCGGTGTCAAGGGTGGCTGAGAGGTCAAGTAAAATAATAATAGAGTAGTCCAAAACATAATGTAGTAGAGAAGCAGGTAAAGAAAAAATGAGATACCTCTGACTATCATGTTCAAATGTAATACTTCATGTTTAATTAAGGACATATTTTAACTGATAAGATTGAGTCCAGTATTTTTAATCCATATGTGGACCCGGCACTGTGGAAGTATTAAGAAAAATATAGTAGTGGTCAGGGCTTTTAGCAGAAAGAAGGTCATTAGTAACCTTGGTGAGGGCAGTTTCAGTCCCGTGTTGGGGATGGAAGCCAGACTTGTAGGGAATCAAGCAGGGAGTTGGAGAACAGGAAGTGGGTTGAGCGATCATAAACTAGTTTTTCAAGAAGTTTACATGGTACATTTGAGGTGGTATTTTTTAGGAGAATTAGAGTCAATGGAGAGTTTCTTGAGTATGGTGTTCCCTTTGCCTGTTTGATAGTAATTGGGATTGGACTGGTAGAAATGGATAGGTTGAAGATGTTAATAAGAGAGAAATGAGGGTAGAAGCCAAAAAGGTATCAAATGTGAATAAAAGCAAGTAGGTAGGTAGTGAGCCATGAAAGAGACAGTAAAGAAGAAACTTAAAGTCAAGAATCGTGTTTAAGCTGAATGATTTAAATTAGACATGTGCACCAGTGAAATTTTTGTTTTGTATGAATGATATCGTACTAAATAAAAATGTAATTCATCAATCCTGAATTTCATCCGCAAACCATTCGTTTTCAAATGAAATGCGTTAAAAAATATTTTTTTTTTTACCATTAGGATGAAAACAGCACTGCGCATGCGCAAAAATAAAAGCAAGCTCACTCCTTGTAATAAAAAACTATTCCTATCCCCCCTGCATTAAAACCTACGGGGGTCACTATGACCCCCATATTAATAAAAGGGAAGTTAAATCCTGCCGCGAGTAGGGGTATGTCACCTAAACAGCGAACAGCCAGTGGCTGCTCGCTGCCATTTAACACTAAATATAAATCAGTATGGGGGTCACTATGACCACCATATGGATAAAAGGGAGGTGCTGCGAGTAGGGGCATGTCGCCTAAACAGCGAGTGGCCAGTGGCTTAATAGCATATCAGACAAAAACTGACTGATGGGTACATTTTGCTTCTTCCAAGACACTTTGTCAATGAATAAAAAAAAGAAAGGAATATAAACAAATGGAAGCATCCTGACCCCCCCTATAAGACAGAGACCAGAAATATGGTGGTTACTACCTTCCCCTCACGCCGCAGGCAACTCATGCATCCCTTATGACTTAGTACATGGGAGCAGACATGGAACAAAGATCAGAAGATCCAAATCATGGCAAGGGTGATATGATAACTTATCTGCAAGGGCTACATTCAGTCCCTCGGCATTTTGCACTGGCACTGTAAATGCCAAAACTCCTCCTAACCTTTTCCCAAACTAAACAGAATTTTAAACCATTGTACATGTTGACGGCATTCTAGCAGCCTGAGATGGATGATTGAGGGTTTTGGGGACACTGTTGCAAATGCAAATTCTAATTCCCTGAATAGCAGAAATATTTATTTTAGCTCGGCAACTATTTTTTCTTCTCTAAATGTAGACATTACATTTGCATATAAGGACATACAATATTAATTAAAAACCATGTTTGGAGTCATTAAAAAGACGAATATGGCAAGAGAAAAATAATATTACTCCTCCCCAAGCTTAGCTTCCTATCCCAATTATCAAAGAACATCTTCAATGCCGAGTCTAGAAAAGCCTGTTAGACAGGTTGGGGGAGCCAACTCACAGAAAGTAGAGGTGAATAATTAAAAAGTGCTAATTCTATCTATATTTGAGATATAATCTAGAAGCTATAAGATTCATGTACGATAACTTGTTATGAATATTAAACATGAACATTGACAGAAGATGCTCCATCATTTTGTCTAGGCTATAAATTAATGGATGTATTTTAAATATCTCTCGCTACATGTGCATTTTGTACAATTATTTTTAAGATATTTTTTATATGATGCAAAAGATATAGAAACACAGAATGTTCAGACGAACATGATGAGTTTACAATCTACACTCTGACCATCCTTCAAAAACATCAGCGGTCGATCGTATACAAACACTGAGATTATAAAACTATTGTAAACTGAAAGTATAAACAATTTATTTGTAAAACAAAACTCACCCAACTCATAAAATTCATGTAAGTTGGTTTTAGTCTAAGTGACTCACTGAAACTTATTTGAAATTGACATTTAAACTTTTTAATGCTTTCGTAACAATAAGTGTTAAATCAAGATCTATATATTGGTATGACTGTTAGTTCATTTAATATTTTGGAGTGAAACAAATACACTGGGAAATCACTGGAATTTCAACACTATCGAAAAATATTACAAGACAAAGTGAATATTGTGTCATTTCGACAGCCTGTCATAATTGATTGCTGATTGAAAATAGGTGTCTTCTCACATGATGCTAAGCAGATGTCTGTGGTATCCCATTATACATATCAGAAAGATCTGTGTAGAATTCCACAATCTTCTGAGATCTTTCATAGACCCTGTTCTTCATGTTTCAGGAACTAAAGATAAAAAGACATTGTTGTGAGTAAGACAGTCTATCTCACTTCCATCTTTCCTCCGAAGCACCACGATTCAAGCATGTCAACTAAAAACATTTAAAAAAAAGTAAAGACTCCACAGTGGATATTGCCACTTTAAAGTCTACTGGCCATGTGATATTTCACTCATCTACCTATGAAGGCATGGAGGGGCCTGTACCAAAATACATAATCCGATTATGGCACTGAAAGTGTGTAAGACCATCTCTAAAGTTGCTGGGTAAGTGTTGTTGAAACAACTGATTTAAGTGGACTATGCTTTTCTGAGACATAATGAAGAATTTACGGGGGATAATTTGAAGACAATGGTTTGATGGATAGGTTAACTCTGCAAATTGCTAACCCCACCTTACCTAAAGAAGGAATTAGCTTTCATTTTCCATAGAATATTGCACAATCATCTCAACTACAAAACAGCTTTCCCTGATTACAAAGTCTCAGAGAGCCCTGCCAAATGCATTTACATTTTCAAATACCTGAACCTACCATACGATACATCATTGTGTCTCTTTATTTATTGATTGGTTTATTTTTTACTTTATGTTTACGAGCTTGCTGAATGCATTGGCAAAGATTAGGATTTTCAGTCTGACTGGAGCCATTAAAATATCCTGTTTCATTGCTGCACCATGGGAACGATTAACACACCTCCCACATCTGAGCGGGCTCCCATGTACTGCTCTCAATGTTACATTATATTCAGTAATTGCGCTGTACAATGTTTTGAACCAGAGATAGCAAGCACGGAATATCCTATTGTACAGTAAAATGATATCTTTGCTACAATTAACATCTTTCATTTGAAAAACACAATCCTGTTAACCCCATCTCTACACACATGTATACACATGCTAACTTGCTTACAGTCTAAAGCAATGCAAAATTATGTTTAACCCCAAAAAACTCAATTCCATTTTCTCATTGCATTAACACTTGTTTTAACCCTACAGATAAACATGTTTATCTGCCAGGACTCTATTTCACCCCCTTGCCTCTCCTTGAAGGGATTGTAATATTGAGCTTCCTCTTTTTCCCCACATTCTAAAGCAACCTTTGTAGAATCAAACTTCACAGCTGCATTCTAAGAGCCAAGGAGTAGGCTAGGGTGGAAGATTCTAAGCAGTGTTAACTTTGTTGACTAACAATTTTAGTCAAATTTTAGACTAAAACTAAAACAATTTAAATGACTAAAATACGACTAAAACTAAAATGGCTTTTTAGTCCAACGACTATGACTAAAACTAAATTGAAATTTGTTGCCAAAATTAATACTGCACAGAGGGGCTGTGGAAGGGGCAAAGGAGACAGACCAGGGCTTGGGAGTGAGACACCTAGAGGGGCTGGGAGGGCACAAAGAGACACAGAGGGGCTGGGGAAGGGGAAAAAGAGGCAGATAGAGGCTTCAAATAAACCTATTATACTTTAGTCGGGTCAACTAAAATTACTGGAGATTAAGGCGACTAAAAATAGCAGATAAAACTAAAACAATTCAGATGACTAAAATACAACTAAAACTACTTTCTCGTGGCATTTTTAGAAACCTTCATTCCTAAAGATAAATACTATCATGTTCCTTTAACCCCTTAAGGACACATGACATGTGTGACATGTCATGATTCCCTATTAGTACAGAAGTTTGGTCCTTAAGGGGTTAAAATAGGAATAAGATAGATATTTCATTATTTTTATTTATCTTTTAACCTATAGTATAGTATGTAGGAAGGGGATGCCATATGATCTATAAACATTTTATCTTTGCAATATTTCTTGTATATAGCACCGAACAGTTAGCTCTGCATGAAATCGCTGTTTTAATATAGGTTTATGTGCAAGCTTTGCATATTTAAAAAAATAAAAAAAATTGTAAAGTACTTTTTAGTTAAAGGGTTAAATTTGGTTAAAGAAATGTTACAAATGCTTTACCTATCAAAGAATTACTAGGAATTATCATGAAGTTCATTATGGACAATATATAGCTTTAAAAAAATTATATGAGTGAAGCTGCAAAGAAATAAAATGTGCCGTGGAAATGAATACCAGGGACAATTATGACTGCTGGCTTCTATTTAACATTCTCTTCTTCCCATTGCTTCTCCAGATTAGCTCACGGGTATAAAGGAAAAGAAAAAAAATAACTTCATATGAAAGGGATCAGCTGTTGATATTATTTTTAAGCTCCGCAGAAAGCATTTGCCCCTTGTAATCTCTCCAAATGCTCAATATCTGATCATGATCACGGGAATCCCATACAGAGATGGAGTGAATTGCAAAGCGTTTGAGTGCAGCTGGTAAAATCATTTTTAGCATCTTACTGCCCAGGAAAATAGGAGTATTTCAGTATCATAAAATAGTATAACATAATATAATATCATATCGTATGCACGCTGCTACATATAAGGAACATAAACTGTATCATTCCACTTTTCAGGCATGTTCTGTCCCCAATAGTTGCGTTTATTTTATTTTTAGTGTGCTTGTTTCACATTGGATGCAATTGAGGACAAGTTGCCTCCAATTGTTGGTGGGTTTGAGAGTTACCAGATGACCCGTGCTTCGGATTGTGTAATCATGGCGCAGCAAATTACTGGACATCAGAACCAAGAGGAGATTAACCTTGTCGTATAGAGAGTGCTGAAATGCTCAGCCTAATCCGATACCACCCAAAATATAATTTCTATGACATTTATATCCTTGCAATGAACTTTGTAATAGATTGTACACAGAGTAACTCCCTATCTTCGTATCTGGTATCAACTTGACCAAGTTATAGCAGAGAGGAAGCTTCATCAACATCATTCAGAACTAAATCGTCACACACATTTCCCTTCCATACTGTATGTACCAATAAAACAATAGTGCAGGGGACTGGATGTGCACAGATAAAGTTGCGTACAGCTGTGAATGTTTTTATTCAGAGAGGAATATGCAATATATTCGTTTTGGAGTTTGTGCCCAGAATATGGTTCTTTTATTTTGCACTTGAGAGATTTAATAGACAGAAACTGGCTACTGCACAAAAGACAAAGAGGGGTCTTCTTGGAAAAGCCAGCGAGAGAAAATGTTATTAAAGTATTTTTCAATATGTGTTTTTCTTTTCCCTGCATGTACCGTTGATCTCAAAGTATACAAAATATCAGTCCCTACACACCCTATTTCCAGGGCTTGCACAGCATGAACTATTTCACATTTTGTAACATTTTATCAGACTGGTTCTTTTAGGAAACACTGCCCCGGTAATTCTAAGATTTAAAGGAACATTCAATGCACAATAACAAACTATTCTCCGAGTAGAGGTTATGGTCCTAGCCCCTGTTTGTACAAATCACTGCAACGCTAATCCTACATCCTTCAGTGATGTCATAAGTAGTGCATTTTGTATTTACATTGGCTTCCAATATCATTCAGAATCCAATTCAAACTATATTGCAAAAGTGTTGGCAGAACCCGCACTCAATTCCTGAGCAGCCACCCGGTGCTCCGGAGCAGGACCAGCAATCCCACAACAACAAAGCAACAGAAGAAATATCTCCAGGCACTCAGGATGTTAAAGCCGCAGGCAGTTTATTGAAACAAAAAAGACAGCAATGTTTCGACCCAACAAGAGGACTTTGTCAAGCTAACACCACAGAACAGCATAAGTGTATATATCGCAAACAGCGTGTACAAAGTCAGCAAATAAGTCAATTAAAATATTAACATAATTAATTAACATAATTGGTTTAAACAACCCATGCAAATTACAAAAGGATCCATACATGTAATAAATATAATAATCCGTGACCTACCCCTGTGTATCAAAGGGGGGAGAAGAAAAAAGAAAGAAAAATAAAGTAAAACAAAATAAAAATAAAAGAAGAAATGCCAAGACAGAGGACGCTTATCCTAAATGCCAATGGAGTCACTACCTGGTAGGAGGAACGCAAGGAAGAATTTCCTGGTCCTGGAACGCATAGTGGCAACCCATGGGCACTTGAGGGAAAGGGATAAACAAAAGCCGTCTGTATAGTAATAGACAGGCGGCACTAAACATTTGCGCATGTGTACGCACAATCTCACAAGAGATAGCACGAAACTAAAGTAATCCAGCACAAATGTCTCCAGGCAATCAGCCAAATGAAGACCAATATGTGCACACATAGAGCCAAAGCTAATAAAAAGTCCTATGTATTCTTGCGTACATGTGCACAAACACACAAATAAGTAAAAAAAAAAAACACTTATTCTCAAGCGTTCGTCCCGAACAGAAATAACATTGCGTACATATGACCAGAAATCAACATATCCTTAATATGTAAACAGCCAAAGGCTGTATAAAAAGGAAGAAAAAGGCTATATAAAAAAGAAAACTATAACAATAAAAATAAAAATATAAAAAGAAAATAATAAAACAGAATAAAAATGAAAATAATAATAAAAAGAAAATAATACATATTAAAAATTAAACTAAAAATAAAATTAGAAATTAAAAAATACAATAGAGATAAAAATAAATATAAAATAAAAATAAAATAATAAAAGATAAAATAAAAAGAGGGAACTCCCAACTAGACACACAGAGGGAAATCAGAGAGTGTCCAAAAATATATATCTAAAACATATAACATATAAAATAATAGAGAATTATATAACATGTAATTCCATCTAAGTGTTTACTTTAATCATATTGGTTATCATCACCAAATAAAGGGGACATTCCACTAGACAGATGAGAATTGTCAAAAGATATATAAAAGAGTAATGTAGTCACAATATATGCATATAAGTAACATCCCTGTTATATAAACTATAGAGTGTGTGATACTAGTGTTAATAATACAAAAGAGTAAATAGCCTACATCATTTATTAAATACATGAAAAAAATTACATAGAAAAATAAAGTGCATGTGCAGTGTACACAATGTACGTTAAACAAACAAAGTGCACATGCACTTTGTTTTTTAACGTACATTCTGTACACTGCACATGCAGTATTATTAAATACGTAAAATACGTTTCATAGAATAATAAAGTGCATGTGCAGTGTACACAATGTGTTCACTCTATTCTTTTAAATATATGTCTTAGATATATATTTTTTGGACACTCTCTGATTTCCCTCTGTGTGTCTAGTTAGGAGTTCCCTCTTTTAATTTTATATTTTATTATTATTATTATTATTATTATTATTATTATTATGATTTTTTTTAATTCTATTCAGTTTTTTATTTTTTATTTTTTAATATTTATTTTTATATTTTTTTATATTTATTTTTATTATTTTATTTTTATTATTTTCCTTTTTATTCTGTTTTATTATTTTATTTTTATTTTTATTGTTACAGTTTTCTTTTTTATATAGCCCTTTTCTTCCTTTTTATACAGCCTAAGGCTGTTTACATATTAAGGATATGTTGATTTCTAGTCATATGTACGGAATGTTATTTCTGTTCGGTTTATTACTCTGGGACCCATGCACGAATAAGTGGGGTTTATATTACTTATTTGTGTGTTCGAAAAGAATACATAGGACTTTTTATTAGCTTTGGCTCAATGTGTGCACATATTGGTCTTCATTTGCACGCTCAAACGTTTAGTGCCATCTGTGTATTATTATACAAACGACTTTTGTTTATCCCTTTCCCTCAAGTGCGCATGCGTTGCCACTATGCGTTCCAGGACCAGGAAATGCTTCCTTGTGTTCCACCTACACGGTAGTGATTCCATTGGCATTTAGGATAAGTGTCCTCTGTTTACTCTTGGCATTTCTTCTTTTATTTTTCTTTTGTTTTGCTTTATGTTTCTTTATTTTTATTTTTTCTTCTCCCACATTTGATACTCAGGGGTAAGTCACAGATTATTATATTTATTATATGTATGGATCCTGTTGTAATTTGCACGGTTTGTTTAAACTAATTATGTTAATTAATTATGGTAATATTTTCCTTTCTCATTCCTCCAATGACCTTCTCTTGTTACTTGTTTGATCCACCTCTGCTAATTCTCATCTACAGGGCTTTTCAAGGGCTGCACCTTTTTATAGAAGGGTCTACCATGTCCTATTAGAGTTGTCCAACTCTCCCGACCTTCGAGAATTTACTAAAAATGCACCTCTTTACAAAAGCTTATAATCTTCCAGGGTAAGTTCTGCTATCCTAGCAGTCCTCCCATCCTCCACTCAAACAATACTTTTATAATCCACTCAACTCTTTCTCTATGTTCATCCTTCATTGCCTCCATAAACTATTCTCACTTAATTAATGAAACACTGACATTTCATACATCATCCTCTAGTCTCCTCCCCTCCAACACATCATCTTCTTCCCTCTCTTATTAGATTGTGAGCTTCTTTGAGCAGCAATTAATTCACCTTTCACTGTTTAGATTCCTCTTATTAGTTCAGGTATCCCTTTGACACAACAGATGCTGGTTAATTAGAATATATAAGGTACACGGACATAATATGAAATAGGAGCTATAATGCTACATCTGTTCTGCCCAAAATCCAAACACCTAATGGACTTATTTTAATTGGATTTCTACTTGTCCAAACAAAGCGGGAGAGTTGCTGGATAGCCACACGTGGCTTAATGACGCGGAGAAGGCATTTATTAGCTCTGTATAACTCTCAAAGTGCAGAGAGAATGATTCATGTATTATTATGATTCCTTTTAACAAAGCATAATAGTGGGTGAGTCATATAATCATGGCTTAATCTTAGCCACCTCCGGAACTGCCAAGAGGTCAAAATGACACTCAGCATAACCTGCTGTTTTATTTGCTATGGTGAGTGTATGAGACATGAAATGCTAATGGGTCATTCTAGCGGCAATTTATCTGCAATTCTGCATTGTTAAAGTTTTTTAGAAACAGCTAAAATTTAATAATAGCAAACATTGGAAAAATTCCTACATGGATAAATCTCCATATTTTCGTAAACTGCAATTATCATTCCTCATCGTGTTATCAATCCCAAAACTGAAACAGATCCATACTATCTCCACAATATAACATCTGTGCAAGAAAGACTTTCTGGATGTCTGTCTGTCTGTCTATCTATCTATCATTATTATTTTTGCCATTTATATAGCGCCAACAGATTCCGTGGCGCTTTACAATAATATAAGAGGGGGGATATAACTATAAATAGGAAACTTACAAGAAAACTTACAGGAATGATAGGTTGAAGAGGACCCTGCTCAAAGGGGGTTACATTCTTTAGGAGGTGGTGTGTAAATCACATTAGGACAGGAAATATCAATCAAACAAGGTGGGAGTGAAGCAGAGCTGGAGGAGAGAGTAGCGTGCTGCCCTTTAGGAGAGAGCAAGAGACAGATAAGCGAGGTAGAGGTTAGTCTGGGAGGCCATAAGCTTTCCTAAAGAGATGGGTTTTAAGGCACTTCTTAAACGATTGAAGACTAGGGGAGAGTCTGATGGCGGTAGGCAGGCTATTCCATAGGAAGGAAGCCGCCCGCGAGAAGTCCTGCAAGCGTGAGTTGGCCATACAGGTGCGAGCAGAGGACAGGAGAAGGTCACGGGCAAAGCGGAGAGACAGAGAAGGGGCATATCTATAAATCAGGGAGGAAATGTTAGAGGTGCTAGAATTGGTCAATGCTTTATAGGTATGGGTTAGCAATTTGAATTGACTCCTATAGGACACAGGAAGCCAATGAAAGGACTGAAAGAGGAGTGAGGTGTGAGAGGACCAACTGGAGAGGAAAATCAGTCTGGCAGCAGCGTTCATTACTATCTATCTAAATATCTATCTATGTATCTGTCTATCTATCTCTCTCTCTCTCTTTGTCTGTTGATCGACTGTCTGCCATCTATATTTTCTTTGATATATGATATCACTGTTATTTTATAATCGATTAATCTACTTTCCTTTTTACTTGTAGTAATGTATAATTGCAATCAGCATTATATCAGTAAGAGTTCATGCACCCCCACTCCCACACTCTTTCCAGATTATGCACCCTTGATATTTCCTGATCCTTGCTCTGGAAGAGGTTTCATTTTCCTTTACAAACATTCTATTTCTGACAAGCAAAGTAAGACAAAACATCTCAGCTGTATAAAGTAAACACTGTGTTTGGATATCAAATGAAACTTCTTTACTGCAAACATGGACCTCACCTTAGTCCCCCAACTGTCTTTTTAAAACATTTTATGATCAATTAAAGTAAGTTCCCAGATGTGTTATGTACTGGGAGGCATGATGCATGGCTTAAGGTTAATCTTAATATTAGTTGTGGGTTGGCATAGATAAAATAAATAACGTTTAGTGATTTCTGATTGCAGTTATGAAGGATATTAACAACCATTTTTGGAATGAGTCTACATATTCATAGTGTGTTTACGGTACAAAGAATCCACTTGTAAGAACTAGCATTGGCATCCAGTTTCTACATTTTGGAAGGCATTGTGGGAGTGTTATGTATGTGATCAAAATTCTAAATATCATGGAGAGCTTTTTAGCCAGTAAAGCCTCTGAAGTCCAAAAATATAACTGATTGAAAACTGCAAAAAATGTATGATGCCATTGCTAATCTGAAGCTCTATAAGTTGGAAACAACAAAATTAGATTTTACTGGCTCTACTTTTACATCAAAGGTTGAAAATGACGGACAGCCAATACAAGAAGCTGGCATCAAATGCATCTTGGGACAGACGTGTAGCAAAGGAGAGTGAGGTAGTTGTCACCTGGTACTGGGTTATGGGATATTGTGTAGAATTGTGAGGGAGCATTGCAGAATCTATCTCACAAAATGCTCCCTTGTGCTTCTCATATATTTATTCAGTGGAGCTCACTTTCCCTGCCCTCTCACACTATGGAGGATTGAACAGAACGTCTTTTAGTCCTCCTACCCAGTTACGATGAGCTGCATATGAGCCATGAGAGTGGTGTTTTTTTTGTCTGGATTGACAAAATCCAGTGAAAATGACTGGATTCTGACCGCAATGGCAAATCTCATATTTGCTCAAGCCAAATATGTTCAGAATTCGGTCAGGTCGAGCAAATCGTTAGCAATCGTCTGTATGCATTTGGTGTCCTGATCTGTACTTTCCTGTGATGTTGGTAATAATCGCAACACTCCTATTGTACCTCACCCCTGGGATATTTTTAAATAGTGTGTTAGTTAAAGAAATGGAAAAAAAACTCAAAAAGCTAAAAGAATAAAATCCAAACACCCCCTCACAGAAAATATATTGTTGTGACGAGGTTACCATTTATTTCCTGAGTGATAGCCAACAGCCATATTGTTTTAATGCTCAGTCTTGTTTATATTTTGGAATACATTTCAATAAAATACATATCTTTCTATTGTTTGACTAGTATACAATTAGTCTGTGGCGGGGTTGATAGGCATGAATTGCACCACCAGTTAACTGCAATGATGGCATCACATGGAGTGTTATAATTAAGCATGACTTCACTAGTTAACAGTACCAAACAAAACAATATTGTTTATAACTTTTTCGAGGTGTTGAGTGACAATTCCACAAAATGTTTGTGAGAGCCATTTAAATACTAACTATATTCTCAACTAAATTAAGCCATGCATTCCTGAGTCACAGTGGATCGAATCCACTCTGGAGAAGGGTGTTAACTGCTTGAGACATTGCCTTTTGGTGTAAAAAGATATGAAGGCCATTTTGTGCCAGCAGACAAGTCCAAACCACTTAACTGTAGTCATTTTTTACATTTCTTTTTTTTATTTATTTCCTATTAAATTACAAGTGGGTGTGGGTTGTTTTATCGTGGAAAAGACAATGTAATACAAAAATGAATTAATAAAATAGCTATGTGTTACTTCATCTAATAAGAAGCAGTTAACAACAATTTTTATAAAAATACAAAATGTACAGACAGCCTCTTTTTCCCCTCATGTAGCTCTAACTTTATGTTGTAAGCTCTTTTCATGTCAACAAATGAACACTAGACTCCATTTTTCCCTACAGATATATAGAATCTGAAATCAAAGGAGTTTGGAGTAGATACGGGACTGTGGTGTGATGAAGACAGAAACAATCAAGAACAAAATGGAATTTAAATGATAATTATTTACAAAGTAAAAAAAATGACAAACAAATTTTGCACCAGGACAATTATAGAAGAGGATTAGTCAACACATTTATATCAGAAATAAACTATGTTTCTGTAGAATTTTGAACAACCCGCAAATTAGCCTTGAGGGCACAGAAGGACCTTATCTAATATCACAATCTTTATTTTACAATTTATACTTCAAATATGAGACATTAGTAAGGGATTGTTAGAACTGAGCAGGCAGCTTCAAGGGAATACAACACAGTAAACCCATATTGAAAATGTATTTAGTTCCATTATTCACTGTTACTTGTCAGCTCCTGGTCATTAGTTATCCTTCTGTTTGCATAAGGCCCATTTTAGTTTTTCGTTGTTTATAAATATTTGCTACGAGAAGAGGCTACTATCAAAGATGTTATTAAGAAGAGGGTTGATAAATGGCCGTTTCTGGATCATTTACTTTTACAGAGCATCGGGGATAGTTTATTATGTGTTTTTTTCCAATTGCTCCTTATAGGGGATATGCTCAGGGGTACGACATAAATCTGTTGCGCAATGAGGCATTATAAGCATTCATCTCCCTAAAGCAGTTTGGGATTTCAATCTCGAGATTTTCCACTGTTAAAAACAAGCACTGAAAAGCAAGGCTAAAACAGGGATTCTGGAATTTTTAAGAAGTAAGTAAGGACAACAGTGTTGTTGTAGCTATGAAACAAACAAAAAAACAAAGAAAAATTCCATGTGCTTGATCGCAATTATCAATGCAGATAGAGGAGAAAACTATGAGTTTTTCATTATATTTCAACCCAAGCTGTAGTCTTAAATGCATAATGTTGAAAATGTATGTCTAGGGAAGGAGAGTGTGATGACGTGAGGATGAGCGCATGCTCACACGCATCAGGAGGCAGGGTCTGAGTGGCTTATGTGTGAAACCGCAATGCAAGCAATTAATGAGTGCTTCCCCTGGGTGTCCGCCATTTTGTATGACCGAACACGAGGCAGAAAGAATGGAAGCCATCTTGTCTCCCAAACGTGGGCAGCAGTACTTGGTCATCATTTGCCTGGAGTTCTTTTTGGCTAGGCACTCGTGCAAACACTGGTAAACCTTAGACCGCTGCCCGTTCCAGTTCCTGACCACCTACACGAATGACGTTCGGGAGATATGAACTCCCAAACAGGAGGAGCATTTGTATCCTGAAATAAAGAGATTCCCTTGTCTGGTGTCCGCACAAAATTCCCACGAACAGAGACCGGCCAGGACATCTAATTTCCTGGAACTGTTTTGGGTTGGCGCCTCGTGTCTGGCTGGTCAAAACCTTACCATGATGGCATTCCCGTTCTGCCGAACCGATCTGAGTGATTCTTGGATATGTTGGACACTTAGAGCTATCCGGGAATGTTATTTTCATGGGATTCTTGGGTATGGTTGAGGTACTTTTGGGGATACAGGATATTTTGTTGGATTTTCTGTTCCTGGGAGATAATTAAATTAGAGGAGTTTTCTCAGGCAATTATCTTCCGGGGTAAAATACAAAACAAAGGAAACAGTGCTAGAGAAACCAATACTAAAAAAGGGGCAGTAAACCTAAGGTAGGGTTCCCTCTAAGCCGTACTTGTAGGAATAATACAGAAGGTAAAAGGAGAAAGTTTGTGCCAAAGACAAAAGTACGTATTTAGAAGTATATCTAAAAAAGAGTCCAATATTGATGTCAAATTCAAAACACAAATAATACCAAAAAGAGTCCTAGAGCAAGTCTTGCCAGGGGGATAGCCAAAAGTCTTATGCTGTCCTCTGTAGAAGTTGGATGAAAACAACTTGAGGGGTCTGTATGGGGAAACAGAAAAAAGTTGATAATGCAATAAGTTCAATACAAAAGTGGTCTAAAGGCAACAGGGTCTAATGTAGTCCTACTCACATTTAATAGAGCTATAAACCAGCTCTAATATGAATGGCATACAGTGGTACAATCCCCACTTATAGGATACGTGATGAGATGTAAATATACAGACGTTCGCAGACCATAAAAGGGTAAAAAGAGGAGACAACTAATAATGCTCACTGTCTAAAAAATATAATAGGAGTATAATTTTCAAAGTGTCATAAAAGATCTCATATGTTGTAATACCAAGAATGTAATATATTTACTTGAAACGTAGGCATGACTTCGAGATGCCTGAAAACTAGATTGGCGGAGCACTGTCGCAATATTATAAGAGGATATCCAAACCACTCTGTCTCTAAACTCTTTTTAAAGCATGACAAAAATTCCAAATAGTTAAAATGTATAGGAATTCAAAAATGCAAACTCCCGTGGAGAGGTGGAGATATTAAAAATAGTTTTAGATCAAAAAGAAATGCACTGGGTCTTTCTTTTCTTACCCTAGAAGGTTTAAATGTAGACTTTGACCTTTTTAACTTTATATAACATTAATATGAATATATATATTTATATTTCAGAATATATTCTCATTTAATAGTTTTAATATTAAGTCTTTTTTACCTTTTCTTTTAATTTATAACTCTTATGTATTATATGTATTACATGTATTTTCAATTATTGTACAAATCACTACTAATATGTATTGCATTCCCAATAAATATCACTACATCACTCATGCCATTTCCCCTCCTAATTACAAGGTAATGACCTAAGCCTCCTTCCCTCTCTATTATTATTTTACTGGGGGCACCATATAAAGATTCTTTAATATTAAATTAATGTGTTTTTCTTTTCTTTTTCTTATCTTATAATCCAAAATCTATGACTATTTTCTCTTTTTAGGCCGACTACTATTCCCCCTTTTCAATCTAAACTTGCCCATTATCTTACAGTTCGATAAGCTGCACTAATACTACATTTCCCACTACTCCCACCGGCCCACGGCCGTTATCCACACCCCCTTCCTCACCAACCATTCCTTCCCTACAAAGCAGCTTGATCTGCTTCCTCCTATTCATAATTCCACTTGGCTTGTGGCTGATAACCACGCCCCCTATGTCTCTCTTCATTTGCAATGTATTATTATCATTGTTAACAGCCCGATCCCGACGGCTGTCAATCCACGTCACCTTTACTCTAACTGCATATCCCATACTGCACAAGTTCCGAGTCAAAAATGGTCGCCGATCACATGACCTTAGTCATGAGCACACTTAGAGGGACTTAGGAGGATGACAAGTGGGTCCTCCAACTTAGTTTGGGATGTAAGGTTTACCCCTAAATATACAGGGGGTCTGTTTATATTTTAAATGTTTCAAGTATTGTCAAGGTTTTATCTGAGAGGAAGGCTGGGTTCTAGAGTGAGAAATGAGGGAAAGAGGAAATACTGAAGTGTATTTCAATAATTGTGCAGGGGTTAAACACTCCATACAAAAGACATATGTTATATGATCTGCCTAAAAAGAAGGTATTAATATTGCATTCTTCCAAGAAACCCACTGGAAAAGAGAAGACAAAATCAGATGGGTGTATAAGTTATATGAGGATGTGTTTCATGGATCTTTGATGGAAAAAAGAGGGGTAACTATTATTTTTTCAAATAGGGTTCAGAAAGACATACAGATACATTCAGACCTAGACACTGAAGATACCAAATTTTGGTTTGTAGAGTGAATTCTCAAATATACACATTGGTTAATCTCTATCTCACAAATATTTTACCAACGAAATGTCTGAAGAGCGTAATAGAGAAATTAGAAAAAGTGGTAATGGGAACATTGATTATGGCCGGAGATTTCAACTGCGTCCCAAATGTGACTATAGATAAAAAGATCAAAGATAATAGTAAGGTTAATAAACAAATTTTAAAAAATTAACTCCTTAAATAATATTATGAAAGAAAATAATTTACCAGATATATGGCGCGTAAACCATACATCTGAAATAGACTACACACATTTCTCTAGGGTACACCAATCTTTTTCTAGAATCAATCTAATACTAGTGGGAAATAGTTTGTAGAACAAACCAATAAAATTCTGATAAAAGATAACCCCTGGGCAGATCATAGTTTTATTTTATTTAATCTCAAAGATTAAAAATTATATAGCCGTTATGCAAGGCTATTTGATTAAGCTTAAAGACAAAATAAATAAGAAAAGGGGGGCCACAAGAGAATAATATAGTATACTATAAACGATAAAAATCAATATGAAATGGAACGTATAAATAAAAATCTGGAAAGGATGAAAGTGAATTACTTTTATGATAACAATAGAGTCTCAAAATGGTTAAAAAGAAAATGTAAAAAACGGACAGGTATTAACAGAATAAACTGTAGTGAAATAGCTCAAAGGAAATGTATGACCCCAGAAAGTATAGCCAAAGTATTCCAAAATTTCTATCACATGCTATATAACATACCAAATCAAGCAGGGGAACAACAATTATTTGAAGGACTTAGATATTCCTAGGCTCAACCAAAATCAAATTAGTATACTTAATTCCCCTATAACAAAATTAGAAATGGATAAAGCCATAGATAGACTTGCTAATTTGAAGACACCTGGGCCGGATGGTCTGACCAACAGGTTCTACAAGGCTTTTAAGGAGGTATTAAATTAACATATTTCTAACTCATTCAATAAAGTTGTCTCTAAGGGCTCAGGTCCAAAGGAACTTTTTTCGCGTAAATATTATACCGTTGTTAAAGAAAGATAAAAACCCACATGAAATTAAATACTACTGTCCAATCTCTCTTATTAACGTAGACTCTAAATTATTTTCAGCAATTTTGTCAGACAGGATAAAAGTAGCTCTTTCGAACCTAGTCCATGTGGTTCAAATTGGCTTTGTGCCAAATAGACAAGCTTGTTTTAATACCAGGCATCTGATTGAAATAATGGATTGGGGGGAGGCAAATGGGATTCCTCTTCTGACCTTGTCATTGGATACAGAGAAGGCCTTTGACATGGTCGGATGGGGATATATGTTTAAGGTTTTGAAAACATTCATTTTGTGGATGGATTTTAAAGGCCATAAAAGCAATATATAAATGCCCAACTGCTAGACTGATAGGAGTGGATCTATCTTCGGAATGGTTTGACTTGAATAATGGTACCCGTCAGGGTTGTCCTCTATCACCAATGTTATGCATACTAACTATGGAGTCATTCGCCATAAAAATAAGAACCAATCCATTTATCAAAGGTGTTCCAACTAGTCTAGATGATTTAAAATTATGTTTGTATGTGGATCACACTCTAATTACCCTGATAGTCCCCATAATCTCTGTTAAATATTTGATGAAGGAAATAGACTATTTTAGCAAGATTTCAAATTATAAAATCAAGATCGAAAAGATGACGGCCCTCTTTGTAAATATAGACCTAAGGACTAAACAGAATAATTTTAATTTCACTGAAATAAAGGAAGCCTTCAATAATCCAGGAGTTATGTTAGACAAAAAAAGTGGATAGGATTGTTGAAACTAACACACTGAGGATTTTAAAATCCACTAATATCACTTTGAAAAAGTAGGGTAATGTGATGACAAACTGGCTAGGCAGAATTAATATAGTAAATGCTTATATTCTACCCATATGGACCCATTTCTTTAAAATTGTACCACTAAGTAGACCTGAAGGTTGGTTAGATGTTATCTAAAGAAGTTTTAGAAATTTTATATGGAAGGGGAAAAAAACTTGGATAGGCCTGGGATTTCTGGGAAATAGGGTTTATCAAGGAGGTGTAAACTTTACTAATATAAAATTACAATAGCCAGCAGGGTTTACAATGTTAATCTATTAACCAAAAAAGCAACGAGGAAAGAAGGGTGGTTAAGACTGGAAATGTTATCACGTAATAAGCCTGAACTGAATAAATTAATATGGAACAGTAACAGCTATTCAAGGTTGAAAAAAAATTAAAAACAAGATAATGGCTTATATTTTTATAATATGGCACAACATTAAAAAAAATTAAATGTACAGAGAAAATATTTGGTTTCTTGGAAAGAAAGATTTTAGAACTTCAAATTGAAGATATATCTCTGGCCAATTGGAAAAGCAGGAATATAAATACCGTAGATAATATTTTAGATGGGAGAAATATTAAAGCTTTTTCTTCTTTAGTCTTGGAATATGATTTTCCAAACTCGGAAATATTTATCGTATTTAAGGGTCAAATCAGTTATCATATATTTATCAAAATATATGTTCAAAGGCTCAAACAGAGCTTACAATCTTATGAAACAGGTATTTCACCCAAGGGCAAAAGACAAGTTATTGTCTAAATTATATGATTGGGTAAAATGTCAATGTTATTGATGGAGCAACCCAAGGTGATTTCAAAATGGGAAAATTAACTCAATATTTAAATTAATTTTAATAATTGGGGTAAGGAATTAGTAGAAGTAAATAAACACATTTATAATATTTCACTAAGAGAAACCTTTTATAAGGCTAGCAGCAGATGTTATTTGGTACCCACAAAACTGGCCAGGATTGACCCAGATGCCTTAAGAGTCTGCTGGAGATGTGGGGTGGCAATTGATAGCTACATACATATATGGTGGGAATGCCTGAAAATTAGAATACTATGGGAATGGTTCTATGAATTGATCAAAATAGAAAGAAAACCTCAAATGTCCCTTCTACATCTGTTCTGGCCCACCTTAAGTAAAACCCAATATTATCTTGCCGTACATAGCTTTATCGCAGTTAGCATTCTAATAGCGAGAGAATGGAAACAGAAACGAGAGATACTATTTTCCCAGTGGAAATAAATAAATCATTTTACAAATTTAGATGGAAAAGGGTATGAGTTGGATTAATAACTCCACTGCTAGAAATAATAAATTAAGGGGGAAATTCCTGCAGAAAGTGTTGGCACTTCTATAAACACTAGTTAAACAGATTGAGCCTTTCCTCACTCCCAACTTTGAATGTACATATCTATCGATTAGACACATCGATGTGACTAGATACAGAAATCACTCTCAAGTAACCGAGCCTACAATACTCCAACAGTCCTCTCAGATGCTTACGTTATATTATTGTAGTAAGTCAAATATTTTGTAAGCATGTATGTGGGATGTTTGTATGAAGTAACGGTATTGTATGTATTTCTATGTTTATTGTTCTTTTCTAAGACAAAAAAAAAGATAAATAAATACATGTATGTCTAGTGTTGGCAGGTTAGAGCCATCCTAACACCACTGTCTTAGAGCCAGGAAACCCAGGTTTGAATCCCACTCAGACCCCATCTCCAATAAGTGTCCCTTGACAAGAACACAACATCTACAGCACGGCAAGAAAACTACCAGGAATTGAAAGAAAAGAAACTAACCACAGTTTGGTTTCTACCTGGAATCCTGTTCCTACCAATGATGACATTGGCGGACATCCATTGAACAATCCAAGGTGGGGATTATACCAGCTGCACCTGAAACATAGAGCGTTTGTGTCGGCTCTCCAGAATATAAGTACGTTTGCAATTATTTCCCTTATACTTACTCAAACAGAAAACACTACTGTCCTTTTTCCTCTTTTTATGTGGTACATCTCACTACCATCCTGCTGTGAGACAACATCAAAGTGGGGATTTATACCACTATACCACAATATACTGTATTATCTGGAGTTGATTGAAGCTCCACTACACGTGAGTTGCCATTTGTGATCTAACGTATTGTGTGCACCTCACTGTACTGGCATATTGCACTATTGGTTTCTCTCTTGTTCCCTTTTATAGTTTGCCAAGAAACAATGCAATTACCAAAACCATTGCATGAAAATGAGACTTTAAAGAATTCTGTTTTGGGACTGTTTTCATATCTGGTACCCCATTTTGTTATGCGATTATATTAACTGGTTTTATTTATTTTTTTATATGAGAGTGTTTTTATTGCCTATTCTGGTTTTATATTGAATTTTTGACACGTCCTGTATTTTGCTTTTCTTGTCTGTTACTTATAGCATCTTAATATTTAGATATTTTGACATAGATATTTATCGTGGCTCCATACCCTCTTTTTGTTTTTATGCAAAAGGTTTTCATGCCAGAACTCCAAGATATACACCACTACTGATGCTCTGGAGCTGCTTTGCATCCTCTGGCACTGGGAACCTGCAGCGTGTGGAAGGCAAGATAGACTCATTGAAGTATCAGGAAATTCTAGGAGAAATGCCCTCTGTGAGGAAGCTTAAGCTTGGGCGTCATTGGACCTTCCAACAAGACGGTGATCCCAAGCATACCTCAAATTCCACCAAGACTTGCTTGCAGAAGAAGTCCTGGAAAGTTCTACAGTGGCCATCACAGCCACCTAACTTAAACACTATGGAAAATCTCTGGTGGGATTTGAAGAAGGTGTTTGCAGTACACAAACCCAAGAATATTATTGAATTGGAGGCCGTTGCTCATTAGTAATGGGCTAAGATTTCTCAGGATCGCTGCCAGTAGCTGGTGTCTGGCTATATATCTCGTTTGCAGCAACTCATAACAGCAAAAAGGTGCTCTACTAAGTACTGAAGATGCTTGCCATGAAGGGGTTAAATAATTTTGAGACTGGAGGAGTCATTATAAGTTGCATTTTTGGTTGAATTTGGGGAAAACACTTGAAGCATTCGTTGAGCTATTCCAATTGCTTTTGTTTGATTAGTTTATTGCAAACAGCTGAAAGTCTTCACATTTTGAAAATAAATCAGATTTTCAATGGGGTTGAATAATTTTGATTACAACTATATATCTGCCTGCCACGTAGATTGCAAGTTTGTCTGAGCAGGGCCTTTTCACCTCTCCCTTTTTTTTAATAAATCCTAAAAAGCATCAGATGCAGTCAATAAGAAATGGTTTCAGTGTTATTCTGAGTGAGGTTTCCTTTTGCAAGAGGTGTGTGCCAGTTGATTTCTTTGCAGGAAGACAGAAAGGTAAAAAAGAAGGAACAAAATTAGTCATCATTATATAAATTATACCAATTTTTAGATACACACATTGAAAGATATACTCCAAGCACTCTAAAAATGTATACTCATCCCAAAGATTAGAGTGAATGGAAGTCCTCTGTCACAGAGTTCCTTCTGGCTTCATACCTGGCAACATTTCAGGACAAAGATCATGTATAGACCATTTTTAGGTGTCAGCATGACCATCATCCTTTCATTTGTGAATGAATAGATACAACATGACCTCAAAGCCCCATGATAAATAGCCCAGGCTCTCTTGTTTGGCCAATGTTTCTATTACGAGGGTGCAGGGGTTGGAGGAGGGATCTGAAATCAGGGGGGGTTAAATCAATCTGTCTAAAATGCAAGCCTGGATTCTGAAATTGGCAGATATCTTTCCTGAATCTATAGTTTCTGCCCCAAAAAAGTCAAACTAAAACTGTATGAATTTACTCATTTGCTGAAACCTACATTCATTTTTCTGCATTATCCCACATTACAATAGTCACATTTCAATTGCAATAGTATGTCTGTAGATCTGTGAATAAAACACAAAAAAATTAAATCTAAAATTATGTTTTGGCAGACGTTTAAAATAAAATGGTAACATGAAAAGTGTCAAAGTGCCTAAATAAAAACCACTGACGGTCTACTTTCTACAAAGGTATACTTTTGTGTTGTCATGACTGCTATTGAAGGATCACTTCTGGGACCAAGTTTTGTTTTTGTTCTAATTTTTCCCTTTGTTCTATTTGTTTAATACTTAATCTATTATTTAGACTTATATGATATCAAAAGAAAATCCTTATTTTTCTAAACAAACATTATATAATATTTTCTGTGCATTTAATCAGAAAGTATGAAAGAACAGTAATACAAACTCAAAGGAATTAGTGCCTCTCATACAGAGAATCTTTGAAAAAGCTAAGGGGTTAAAACAAAAGGTAACAATGCCTTAATATTATTAAAACCAAAATCAGCTGCTCTCAACAACTCACCTGAACCACACTTGTCTTCTTAGACACCTGCTGCAGCCGAAAGGAGTCAGGCACTCTGGATGGAAATCCATACCTTGAGAAAATTCAACTTTTGCAGGCTTTGTTATTAAAGTGAGAATTTCAATTTCATGACCAGAGCAGGATTAGATCATTTTTCCAGTTTGACCTTGAATTTGAAATCTTGTTTGAATTTGCACTTTATTGAATAACCCTGTAGGATTAACCTACAACTGTGCTCTACCCCCACACCTTATTTACCAGGCAAGGCGACAGAGAGAGGAAAGTAAATGCAGCTCAACTATCCCTTTAAACATTCATGAAACAGTGCAATCTCTAGAGTGATACCTTCATAAAATGATTGACTACCTAACAAAACGATGGAAAATCTCTAACAGTTTTTACGGTTACCCTATGCAGAGAGACTGTATGCCAAGCATCGGTCAGCAAGCATGGGGAATGTAAGTCTGCCGCTTTAGGACATTCTTTGGCACGCAGATCAATTATGAGGTCTTGTAGTTCAGCATAAGTTTAATGTCCTGTTTCCATAGCTGTACACCAGTGAATCATCTCCCCTTCCAGCAGCTATTGTATATGTTAAATCTATAAATGTTGTACTGTTTGCACAATATCTGGTTCTTATCCTTGTCTAACCTCTGCAATTAACTCTGCAGAAGTCTACTTTGTGACTTGCTGATGATAAACCTTTGCCTATGGCCGAAACCAAAAAAGTAATATTTGATGTATTGATAGAATATACAGATGTAAGCAACCATCTGTGGTAATGCTGTCGGTGTCAAATCAAAGTATGGACAAAATTTGTAGAGTGTTTTTTCACTTTTTTATTTCTGTACAATATTATTATTATTTGCTATTATTGTTATTCTTGACAACATAGCCCACTGTACTGAACAATATGTAGGCGAACAAGTGACTTGGATGGTGGACAACTAATAACCACATATTCAATGCTTTGGTACATGCTAGCAATTTATACGTACTAACTAACAATAATAATAAACCCAGGAGAGTTACACAACTCTGAACTGCGAAACTAGCTCATGGCTTGTGGTTTTCCCATTTAGTTCTCTTTTTCTTTCTATATCATTGGGCTATTTCCGCAGCTCAGTGAAAGTTACATTACTGTAATATCCACGTCTGGTTGCTTGATCCTGTCCACGCTGTGAATGGATTGATTCTGCTTGGGGACACGTCCTCCTCCATGATGCCAACCCATAGACTTCATTGCCAGCATGCCGGATCCTGAGTGACATCACTAGTCACCACATTGTAAAACTCCCTAAGAAGCATTGGCAAGAAGCATTGGTTAGAAAGTAAGCATAGTGACCACCATCCATGCATTGCTGTTTTTTTTTCCATTTGTTTTTATTCAACAAATTATTCACATATTCCTGTACAGTTGGTATCATACAATCCAATACAGTCAGTGTTTGATCCAAAATACATAGATTCAAGAACAGCAATACATACACATGATTAATTTGTAAGGACATTGTAACCTTATCTGATACTGATGAAAAGACAGGTCCCTTGCTTATGCCATTTCTTACTACCCAACTAATAGTAATTCTGTTTGTGCCGTATGTCTCACATTTGCGCTCATCTCACATCAAAGTCTCAGAAGTGCAATTGCTCAGTTTAATAGTGGTACCGTAGAGAAATAATAAAGAAGAGGATTATAATGAAGGTAATACAGAACAAAACAAACTACATGAAAACAGGTGAAAATGAAGGCATTCGTGCTGGCCACTGTGCGAATGATAAAAGGCGCTTACCCCAAGCGGGTTGTGAAGGTAGTTCTTGTGATGTGATGGGATTATCCGGCACCATTAGATTTCCCTCAGCCTGATACTCAAACCGTTAGCACAAGTACCTCTCCTCCGGCAATGCTGTTTTTATGCTTGGAGAGAAGGACCACATATAGGAAGGCTTTCCTGCTCACCCTGTCACTCAATTCATTCTCATTGAGATCTATGCTTAATTGATTGACACCAGTTTTTAAATATAGTCTTCTCCCAATCTGTACATTTGCTAACAATACTGCTAACACAACATATAGATGAAACTTAATTTAATAAGTTAATTTAATTTAAATAAACTTGTGTGCATTAGGACAGGTTCGATTTAATAAGGGACTCTTTAAAGCAGCCAGCGGCATCATGAAGTTTACATTAAGTGCCTTCCATGTCTATGGAAACTGAACGTTTTTATGCATATTATTTACTTAATTAGCAGACAATTTTTAATGTTAAACCAAGAGTATTTAGCTGTTCATTTATGGATATGTGCACAATGTATCTGTCTGTCTATCTATAGCATGTCTGTTTGTTTATATGAAACAATAAAATAACATATTCTCACCACCGTTTGAGCCTCCTGTTGTTGTAATTATCTAATATATATATCACATACTGGGGGTTAAATCACTCTGTTTCCTATTCTGTTTTTTCCTTTTTCCACAACTTCCAATTTCATCTCTGTAATATAGCCCTGCAAGACACATGTAGATGTGTTTCAAGTCAGAATATTAAGAGAAACAGACAAGGATCAAAAGATTTGACCTTCTAGGAACAAATTGTCCTTGGCCTGTCATCAAAAATCCTCTAGGCTTTAACCAAAGCTTGTCAAACAATAACTTGACTCGATCACTCACCCATTGCAGTTTCGGGTTCAATAAAATCTTTATGGCTATTGAAACCTATTAAACGTATGCTTGTTTTGTGAGTTATGATTAAGAGCGTGACTGCGAGATGTGTTAAGTTTCGGTTAGATGTTCCTTTTTCATGTCTCTAGCTCCTTGCGTTTATGATTAATACATTTTGGAATATATCTTGAGCTGCCTTTTTCTCATACCGACTGTTTCCTACCATTTAATTGCTTTTTGTCATTGTTATTACTTGTGACATTTGCAGGAACTGTGACTAGATAGACCTGGAAATTTTATTATGGCCCTATTTTAAATTAATGACCATCATTCCATTTTGTTATGTCATTTATTCCTGACACGTGTTACCATAATTAACTTGTATTTGTTTCTGTTCTGTCTAGGACATCTTACAAGTTATCTTTGGTAATTGTCTTTTTCTGACATGCTATCTGATGTCTAGCTTAACAACTCAACCTTTGCTTTGCTCTCCCCAGTATATTTACTTTTTGATGAAGCCTTCTCTGATAACCAACTACTATCAGAGGTCCTTTGTTATTGGTTCGGCATTTCCGATACACATTTTTCCTTCTAGAGACCACACTTGCATGTGTGTCCTGCCATTAATCAGTGCTCAGGTCAAAGTCTTTTTTTGTTCTTCTAATCTTTGAGTTCCTCTCTCACTCTCTCTATTCACTCTCTGCTTAAGATGCTCATACCCCATATCTTTCCAGTATTTTTATTGTTGGTCATCTCAGGAGACATAGGAAATATCAATAGATAGTAGTAGTATTTATTAAGCACCATGATATTCTGCTTTGCAATTCTAGAAAGGGAAAGAGATGAGGAAGGCTCTGTACAAATGAGATCACGATCTATGAGGATTTGAGGTAGGCAGTGTCTTGCCCAGGGACATTGGCCGGTGAGGTGGTCTGACCAGGATTCAAACCAAGATTTCCCGTTTGTAATGTTTCTATTACTTTAAACAGCCAATATAATCATGTATATCAGATCCTCTTTAGTGATTCAAAGTCCCCTTCCCTCATCCCCATTGGGAAGAAAGGAACAGAGACACAGGATTAATACCTTTGACAACACAAGAGGAAGAATGCAAATACCCTTCCTATAAGAGAGCTTAATGCTGAATCAGTTTGTGCCATTTATAGACATAATGTGTGTGCATGCTGCAAACTCTAAACACAGTTACTGCTCATGAATCTGGATCTTTGTTAGCACACTCCCTGCCTTTAAATCAAATTAAGATGAATGTCAGCAACTGACTCCCCAAAGATCTACAACATTTCCATAGAATGAGCAATAACTATCACTGCTTTAAAATCTGGCTCTCGTGCTGCTTTAGGTGTCTGCTGTACAATAGTCCATTACACAACATAGACAGACAGAAGATTGCTGGTTGGCTGCCAAGGAGCGAAAAGAAATATATCTATTTATTATATAATAAAGGTTGACATTGATATGATGATTTAATTATGAATTATATACAGCATTAGTCACAATGATTCAGAGAGAGACTGCCCATGTTTTTTATTATTTTTTTTATGGTGAGCTGTAGAACTTTAAAATTCTTGTGTTACAGATTTGGACCTTTTTAAACAGTTACATAATATAACAATGTCTATGGTATGATAATGCAAGCTGAGAGTCATTACGAAGTCCAAGTGGGGTACATTCTATCCAAGGATCTCTGCCTACACACTCATGCCTTAAATCAAGATTTAGTTTGAGTTGAATCTTTCTTGATGTACTGGTAGTTTTTCGTACAAACATGCTTCTAGAATGAAGAAGGTAGCTGTCGTGATTTTAATATATAATACTTTCATCCATCATCTCTCACTTCACGTGGAGTGTGTCTTTACGATTTAAAGAACTGGTGGGATTTAAGAAGCATTTACAGCATGGACTGTACATTGTCAATCTGCACGTGTTAGGACCATAACTTTAGATAAAGTCATAGAAGGGGATTTTTTTCTTATAATATTTTAATGTGAAATTGCTGTGTTTACCTGATAACTGCCCTTTTGGTTAATGCCCAATGGGGAACCTGGACATGGTCTACTATACCATTATATTAAAGTTGTTAAATTTTATTGTTGTTACATTTTTTATCTATTATTATTATTATTGCTACATTACTATCAGACACTGATATTTTCTTACATTTTTGTTCAGAATTATTTTTATTAGCAAATGTATGTTGGTTCCTTGCAAAGGGAGATTGTGGGGGGTCAATGTTCTAAAATGATTAGAATCAACAGGAATATTAAATTTTATGGTTATTGCCCACACTTTACACCAGAATTGCTTTTTTTCCCCATAATCCTTATTATATTACCTTAAGAGGAAGTAAACGGTTGGGTGACTTAAATACGGAGTATAAAGATTCAGAAACGCATTCTGGCTTCTATGTTTCGACAAAAGAAAAGTAAAATCACCTTATTCTCTCTGTGTGTTCTTTTTTTATTCTCTGATATACTTCGTTTTCCTCTGTGTGTTGTGCATGTGTAATAAGCTACAGGGCCCTTAATTGTGAATAGACTATGAGTTTTCTTAAGAAAGATAAATAGCATCCAAGGCTTTGTTTTCACCAAACTCAAAATGTGTAACTTGACTGTTGGCTGACCTCAGCCTTCAATCAAGATGCTCAGTCACAGAAGCTTATTGACAGTCCACTACTACCGCCTGAAGGCAAATCGTCTCCTTTTAAATAGACCCTCTATTTACACAACAGTCAATTACAAAAATTAGAACACTCTGAAGAATTCTGAGAAGAATTTTGTTTTGGAGAAGAACAAAAGCACATCGATAGTAGAATGGAGTAATCATTTGGGACTTTTGCTTTAGACGATCTTTTTTTATTTTTTATTTTTTTTTATATATGTGTTTATTTTCACATAATTTTCATCCATATAACATACTTTAAAAATAGATTTGCTAAATTACAATGAATTATATTAATACATTTCATATCCAAAGCTATGAATTTGCATGTTTATACAATAGAAGTGTTCAAATCACAAAGATAGACACATTAAACCCTTTCATACCCATACAAAAGAAAAAAAAAATGAAACTGCTAAGTTTGCTAACAACGAGAGAGTGGTACTGGGGAATTTGTGGGGTATTTAAGCTTTTGTTCTTAAATATCTAACCCAAGGGGCCCAAATTTAATCATATTTCTCTTTGGATACTCTATCTAATGCTATGCCTGCTTCCATCCTGTATTGGAAATCCACTTGGGTACCTATGTCATGCCGATTCAAAGGACCTATGTTTATCCAGTTCCTGGCCATAACTATTTTGCTTGCCATAAAGATATGAATCATGAGAATTTTAATTTTTAGACAATCTTTTTTTTTTTTAATGAAAATATTAAGCTCTCTTTATTACAAAACAATTTAAAATAACCACAAAAAGGAAGAACTTTTATTTAAAGTGACAGTATAGGCACCAATACCTCTTCATCTCATCGAAGTGGTGTGGGTGCAGTGTGCCGGCTCCCTTTATCCCTGCAACTGAAATCATTGCAGTTTTAGAGAAGTTGCAATGTTTCCATTGCATGATTAAGACTGCCTCTAGTGTCTGTCTACGGGACAGCGACTAGAGGGGCTTCCTTCAGTTACAATACTGGACATTCTCACATTTTGCATAAGGACATTCATTGTCTTGGAAATCCCCATAATAAATTGGAAAATATAACAAATAAATATGTTTGTGTACTTATGTATATTGTTGTGTGTATATATATATATATATATATATATATATATCCTGATGAAAGCTCCATGTGGGAGCTGAAACGTTGACTTTTTAAATGGATTGAATAAAAGTTACATTTGATTTGAAAATCTCTATAAAGCCCTTGGAGTGCGGTCATTTCTGCTATGTCTACATGATCCTTGCCAGACCAGCACCGGGCACCACATGATTACACCAGGAGTGCAAGCCCTCACTATTTATATATATATATATAAATAGTGATATATATATAGTTCACACATGTTGCACACACGTAGATCCACAAAGGTATATGAACAATAATCATGTACATATGCACACACAAATATACATTGAACGTATTGAGATAACATTGTTTATGCATGGTAATTAACCCCTTCCCGACCAAAGATAGAAATTTTCCGTCAAGCTTGTCTTTTCCGTCATTTACTAACGTTAACCTCAGATCACCGCGATCGCGGGGTTAACGCTCATCTGGTCTGCCTCGGTATTCGGGGCAGACCGGGAGCACCCGATCGCGCTGTCCCTGCAGCCGTGATCACTCTGACAGGCTGTCAGAGTGAGCACATGTGCTGCAGGGACTTCTGACCCGCCTCCCTGTGGTTCCGCGTTCTGTATGAAGTGCAGGGAAACGGATCAGCAGTGATCTTCTACCTGCAAAAAAAAAAAATTAAGTTACAGTTAAATCCCTCCCCCCGTTTCCCCTGCTTTAATAAAATTACCCCTTCCATGCCAAATAATCACTGACTACAGTGATCAATTGGCAGGGACTACATTTTACTGTCATCTGATTTTTTTTTTTAACCCTCAGGGGTTAAATTTACTTTATTAATTAATTTAAATATTCAAAAATGATATATTTAGATAGCTGGGGTGGGTGGAAGTTAGTGGGGACTTGGGAAATTTGGTATTAGGCTAGCTAGAGGATAACATTAAAAAAAAGTTTTAAAAAAGCTTTAAAAAGCTTTTAAAAACATTTTTTTTAATAACGTTTAAAAAAAGTAAAAAAAATCCCACCCACTTTGCCCAGTTCAAATAAAAATTTGCCCCTTCCCTGCCAGTTGATCACTGCCTACAGTGATCAAAATACAGATCACAGTATTATGCTATATAGCATTAATTAATTTAAATATTTTAAAATTATATATTTTGCTAGCTGATGTGGGTGGGAGTTATGGGAAATTGGAGAATTTACTGTTAGTGCTGCTTACTGCTAGTTGGGGTTAACGGTAAAAAAAAAGTTTATAAACATTTTTAAAAGTGTAAAAAAAGAAAGTTAAAAAATACATTAAAAAATGCTCATTACCACTACACCTGGAACAAACTAGAAAATATGATCCCATGCTAAGGTTCAAAATATGCCTTTTGAATTATTCCGGGGTGTTTTCTTTAATAAATAGTATGTGTTTGTGGGGAAGTTTGAATAACAAACCAGCTAAACTACTCCAAAATGGAAGATGGACACAGTGTAAAACTTCAAAGTTAGAAAAAAACTGAATTGCTGTGTCTCAAATGTGCCCCTTCAACATTCATATATACCTGGCAAAGGTACATGTGGGAGTATTGCTGTACTCAGATGACATAGCTGAGCAACATATGAAGTATTATACAGTCATAGCACACATAAGGTTTGCAAAATATGCTGTGCAAACTCACTTTGTGTGTCAAAAAGGCAGAAACAATGCTAATTACCACTACACTTGGTACAAGTTAGCAGAAAAATGATCCCATGCTAAGGCTCAAAATATGCCTTTTGAAATACCCTGGGATGTCTTCTTTAAGAAATGGTATGCCTTTATGGGGTTTTGGATTATTTTGCATGCTAAAATACTCTAAATGGGACATGGACACAGCGTAAAAATTCAAAGTTTGAAAAAAACCTGGAATGGCTGTGTCTCAAATGTGCCTCTTCAATGTCCACATATACCTGGCAAAGGCATATACGGGGGTATTGGTGTACTCAGACGACATAGCTGAGCAACATATGAAGTATTATACAGTTGTAGCACACATAAGGTTTGCAAAATATACTGTGCAAACTCACGTTGTTTGTCAAAAAGGCAGAACAAAACGCTTATTACCACTACACTTGGTACAAGCTAGCGGAACAATTGTCCCACGCTAAGGTTCAAAAAATGCCTTTTTAAATACCCTGGGATGTCTTCTTTAAGAAATGGTATGCCTTTATGGTGTAGTTGGAATATGTAGCTTGCTCAAGTGCTCCAAAGTGGGACATGGATGCATCAAAACCTGAAAATTCACACTTAAAAACCTGAACTGTCACATCTCTTTTACAGCACTGTAACTTCACAAAATAGTGTCTAGGTCATACATTGGGCATATTGTATATGTGGCAATGTTGTTTTCTGTGATGGCTACTAAACCTACAAGACAAACATACCAACTTCTAAATAAATTTCACATTAAAATTGTATTGTAGTCCTTGTATTTTGTGACCTTTAACTTTAAAAAATAGCTAAAATCCTATACATATTGTGTACTCTATAAATCAATGTATTTTAAATTATTTTTTCTAAGCAGTTTTATTCAAATTTTTTGGCATTTTTTTATAATTAATGAGAATTTATCTATGTATATGTGACATAAAATTAAAGCCTGGTTGCCCTCTAAGAAATTGTATATAATATGTGTTTGAGATGAAAATTGTGTTTGAACACAAATAGCAAAAATTGCAAAAATGGATTGTGTCCTTAAGGGTAAGACAAGCTTTTCAAGCTGTGTCCTAAAGGGGATAACATACAAAATGGTATAAAGAACTCCACATTATATGAGAGAAAAGACAGAAATAACAAAACCAATCATTTAAACCCAAAATGTCAGTTTAATGGAAAAAAACAAACAGTAACTTATTTGGCTGTGTCAGGACAGACAAAAAGGAGAATTAGTCCAGTTGGAAGCAAACAGATCAGCTAAATTCTTTCCGTTTTACACACAGCTAGTCATGAAATCCTCTAAAATGATAATAAGCTGGCTTCATAGCAACAGCGAATGTGAATGTTTCAATGTTGTCCATGGACCTTAAGCTAGGGAGTTGAGCACAGCAAGTTCTCAGAGTGGGTTTGTGAAACTTTAAAGGTTAGAACTGAATTCACTATGAAGCGGATGGGGTGATTCAGCACAAACTGTGTGTCTGATCTCCTGCACACAGACATTATGTGCTTAATGCCATCACTCATTTATTTAACAATTCTGCAGTAGCAGGTTAATCCAGAACGCATTGTATACTGTCGATATCCGTAGAGAAAAAGTTTAGATCCCTCTTTTATAAATGTATTTGATTTGGTTTTAACTTCAAACAAAACACAAGAAATCGTTTTATAAACCTGAACTTAGAAAGTAATGTTTGCTAGAATGCATAGATTGTCTATTGGAACTCAATGTAACTGATAATTATCCACCAGTCGTTATATATGACTTGGCATGGTATTTTGCAGGGATCAATAATGGGATGTCTTCCTGTTGGTATTTGACCTTTAAATACATACATGACATAACTACACACAACAGAATAATGGCCTAAAGTTATAGTCATAACATACACCAAAACTACCTTAGTGGTAAGGACATAACTAAATTCTCTCAAAAAAGGTGTCACTTGGAAAGATCAAAAGTAATTATTTACTAGGAAGGTGGCTATTTATTAGACTTGTCTAAAGTAAAAACCTTTAGTACTACTGAATCATTTTCTCAGCAGATAGAAACATTTTTGGGACACCCGAAATTGGGTCGGATGTCAGTTTGACTTGGCCAAATATCAATTCGGAAACTGAATGTGAAGAACTAACCAGGAAAAGCCAGGAAAATGGGACAATCAGCATGTTGCAAGATACATATATAGTTACATAGTTACATAGCTGAAAAGAGACTTGCGTCCATCATGTTCAGCCTCCCTCACATATGTTTTTGCTGTTGATCCAAAACATAATATTATATGATGGATATATCTTGCAGTACACTTATAGGACCATGTTCACACCATTTGGTTCATAGATGTTTCACTTCTCACTTGATCTGCTAATAAAATCAACATCTAGTGTTCTCTAGATACTGTTCACTAGACATCAATCACCTTTTCCCCCATCATTTTCTTTCTTTTGTTTGTGTTACAGACAGATTATTATTGCCCTCCTCCCCCCTCCCTCAAATATATTAGTGTTTTTATGAGCTAAAACCATAACTATTCCATAAAGTAGAGGTTTACTGGGTAATTGCGAAAGATGGCAAATGCTCGGAAAGGTTTGGAGTCCAGCCACAAGGAGGCACTCATTCTATAAGAATACAGTAGCTAGGGAAGCCAAACTGAGCCCCCCAATGTTAATTCAGATCTTTACTTCAAATAATGTTCTGGAACCCACCATGCGTTCCTATGCTTTTGTTAAGGTATATGACAAGAATGAGTTTTTATTGATCTATGTAGAAAAAGAAAAATGAAATGTATAGAGGCAGGACGCACGTATTAAGAGGTTAACACAGATTTATACATTTTGAACTGATTTAAATGGATTCGGAATTAAGTTAATCCTTTCTATGTGAGAGAAGGTAGATGGTTTATTGCAGATACAAGAGACAGACGGCCATTGTGAATTTAGCCTAATGAAATGCATATTATGTATTCCATCACAGAGCCTTTCAGAATATTTTGGTCCATTTGTGTATAAGTATTTAGAGCTCTGTTTAGTTAGAAATACATTTAAGAATAACAGTGAACATACAGTGTGCTACCTTGTCAGGAACTAAAATAAGAATAAGCAGATTTGGCTAGAATATAAATACTTTCACTGTATTTCCGTGTGTTGGGGAATGGGCAAGCGGCCAGGATAAAAAAGCACGATGGTGAAGCTATGTGCAGAATGTGGAGAAGGTGTGGTTTTGCGGTTAATGTGTTGATCTTGTATAAATAATATTGGGTTTGATCCCAGCCTTAGCCACTTACAGTCAATCTGTGACATCTTGGGTCAAATCACTTTTCTGTGCATATCTCCAAACCCTTCTAACCCATCTGCCAGTTGAGAATAATGACCCGTCTATTCCTTTCTAGTGCTTGATTTTTAGACAGTCCAAACGCTCAGAAATGTCCTCAAAGGTTGAAACACCACATAACTCTCCTTAAAAACATCTGATGTTTGACTGTAAACACGATTGAATCTAAAAGGTGCACGTTTAAGAAATGTTAATTTCTTTTCAGCCACGATGAGCAGGTCTAGTAGCTGAATGAGTTTGCAGCAATTTTTGGACAGTCAACAGTGTTTTTTTTTTTTTTTTGTTTTTTTTTACCTTTTCCATTTCTTCATTTTCCTTCCCATTAGCATGCATAGCTGTTTTCATTCCATTCTCAAATCCAGTTCTGGAATATAAAGCAAGTATGTTCCTATTTGGGTGACCTCAGTGGCTTTCAAGGTTCGTGACTTGTGATGAATTATTTTTAGACTTTCCAGCTGACTGGAGAGACAGCTATCATATACAATTGTGCAGAAAAGAAAATACATTAGCCCCTGCTCTACAGTGCTTAATGATTGTTTTCCACAGAATATTATGGTGTTACATAATTAAATTAAGTTATTCATAAACATGATTCTAGCTCGTAAAGCCTCAGCAAACCTCTACATCTGCAGTGCTGAAAGTTGCCTACCACTCTCCTATAATATCCTAAAGGATTCTATGTGTGCATTGGTCGGAAAATGTAGTGCATTTTGTGATTGAATTACACCAATAGTTGGTTTTGAGTGAAACAAGATGTCATGACAGGCTTGAAGAAAGAAAATTATACCTTGCTGGGTTGAAGGTCCAGTCTCAAGCAGAATCTGGAATAAACCTTCACCAAACAGGGTCCAGAAGAAATATATGAGTAGCCAGACTGAATCCTACTGTTTTTTTGTAGGATCTGAATATTAATCTGCCTTGAAGAGCCTAAAATGGCTCAACACAGCAAGTTTCAGCCTAGCTGTCAAGGTCACTAATGGGGGTTTAGAGATACCTTTTATCATTCGAGAATTGGTGACTAACAAGCTTCTGGTCACTTAACACATTTCTAATTCCCCTAATCATTTCCTAATCCATTTACATTATAGAAAAATACTATTTTAAATCCCTTTTTATGTTCTAGTCCTTGGATTTCAATGTGGTTATATGCAATGAGATCCTATTGTATATCCCTGTGTCTATGAACGATAGAATAAGCAAGGGCAGACCATGGGGGCAAAAAGAGTGGAACACATATCCCACACATTTATGGGAATTCTCAAAATCTAATCTTCTTATCATTATAATTATTATTACATTGTTTAATTAGGATGAAGGAGAGGAAATGGTGGTTCTATCTTTCAGGACTCTTGACTTGTAATTTGGAGTTTAGAGTTTTAAGAGGAGATGGCTTCTTTCAGCTTTATTTCTTTTTAACTCATCCATACAATGATGCAAACCTTGAATACTATATATGATATTCCTATCACATTTCTATATCTAATGATATTTGTGATATTTGCATTTATTTTCCCCTCTAAAATTACTGATATCTGTTTCATGTCAAACACAACAGACACCTATCTGGTGGGGGCATTGTGAATCAGGACATATCTCCTTCTCCTACTGTTTAGTAAGATTGAACCCACCATAGACAGCATTCCTATTAACTTACATGTGATCTTGGCAAAGCAATAAATGATCACTAAAAAAAGAATGAGGAGAGAAGAGAAAAAAATGTGCGCCTCTCATCCTGATGACAGTAATATGATTATTTGCTTTTGGAATTTTTTGCTGTTTGAATTTGGTTGGCAGCCATACCTGAACTTGTCACATATATGCAAAACTAAGTTTTTTAGAAAATGTAATGCTTTTAGTGTCTGTTCCAACAGAAAATATTGCATATTAGTCAACAAGGCTGACCGCATTTCAGATCAACAGCTCTGAGAAAAATGTATCACATCTATCGCTTTTCCTGGAAATCGGGCAGGAAGTTGTTTGTGTCATATGGGATATATCTCAATCATAATGGAATTCACTCCTTGGCAGTCAATATAGGACTTGATTCTCTTGTCTCCCAAGCAGATTTTCATATGGATTACAAATGCAAAAAATGTCCTACTTATGTCTTTGGGAGTTATTAAAACATGTGCTGCCATTTACTTAAGGAGACAAAACCCTTCAATAATGGCGGTGAAGAACGCTGATAATGATTACGTGGAATAAGACGATTCATCTCTTTAAGATGAAAATCACAAAAGTAAATTGGTTGTAATAAATGCATGTGTATTGTATTGAGGTGGTTGTGTAACTTATTTAAAGTAATTATTATTATTCCATTAGGAAGAAATACTTGGCAATGCTTTAAAAATATGTAATGCTCGGACAACAATGCAATGCCATGTAGATTTTCTGCTAATAAGGATTCAAATATTCAGATATAATTTATTTCAAAACAATGTACTATTACATTTTAGAGTTTTGCATACAGATTTGGGCAAATTGCAACCTGGCGATTGGTGATTTGGTCGAATTCCATATTTCTGAAGAGCCATACATACATATATATATATACCTGAGTGATGGTCAAACATTTGGCATTCAGAACTCCACTCCCTGGCACCAAAAAAAGAGATGATAGGTGGTAAAAATATCATGACTAGGGTATAAACCAGCGGTTCCCAAACTGTGTGCCGCGGCGCTCCAGTCGTGCACACAGGGGTGCCGAGGAATGTTTCCATGGTGCTATTATTATAGCACTGGGGAAAAATTACTGCTGAGCAGGGGCCTGGTCAGGTCCCGCGGTCCTTTAAGACCACGACCGGACCCCTGTAATGTCGGCCAGCTGGGTGGAAAATAACAGCCTGTCACTTCCTCCCAGCTCCTGCAGGGGGGCAGCGCGGGCGGAGGCAGCCGCAGTGCAAGGGGAGAAGAGCACGAAGAGCTCCAGACCCCTCACTCCCACCAGCAGCAGGACTCCAAGCCATTCTCCTGGCACATAAGGTAAGCTGACAGGAAGGTGGCTGGAGATATATATAAAAAAAAATCACTTGTATTTGTGTGAGTATGTGTATGAGTTTAAGTGTGTGTGAGTTTGAGTGTGTGTATAAGTTTGTGTATGTGTGAGTGAGGGGTTTTAAACCCTTCAGCCCAGCGGGAGGGGGACCACAAAGGAGGGGGGTACCTAATTTTCCTGGCACTATAGTGCTGCTTTTATCTCTGAACCTAATGGAAGGAAAATGCACATTAAATCAATATACATTTTTACTGCTTCTCCACTTTTTCCCTCAACCATTTTTTCTTATTTGGTCTGCGAACCAAATGGTGGAAAAATGGGCCTATCAGTACATTGCAAAATATATAACTAATATTTGGGTTCATTTGAATAGTCTTTATTAAAGGTTTTACCCTTTTTTTTTCTTTTCCACAAAAGACAATACAAGTACATACATACAAAAAAATATTTGGGTTCATTTGAATCATTTCCCTGAATAGTTTTTCATTTTTCATGAACAACGTTCAAAACCGTCTCGCTAACAAGTGTCTGATGACCTGAACAATGTTTAAATTTCAGGTTAAAATTATTCGGCCAAGTTGAACACATCCACCGTGCACAAGTCTAACACACATTACTCTGCATATGTAGCGGGCAGGATTCTGGTATTTTCCTTTCCTATAAGTTCAGATGAGGATATTAAACCTTATTATTAATGCTGTTATGTAAAAGAACTGAAGATTGCGGGTCATTGCACCCAGCAGAAAGGGGGATTTTCATTTACTTGCTCATGGCTGAGTGGAAGGACATGCATTGCTTTGACTAACAATAATTCTGTGTTAAGCAGGAAATACGCCTCAATGCCTGGCCAGGATGCTCTAATGATTCTCCATTCTCTGGTTGCCACTCTTGGATACCTGGGAGCTGTGAGCATGAAGTACATTAACGAACATTCTTGTCATGGCTTTCAGCCACAAACTATAATTAAGTCAGGACCTGTTTGTAGCTCAAGTCTTCCATGGCAACATTGTCCTCGAGAGAAAGAATTTCTAGTACATTACGAAAAACAAGCTAAGATAAAATGCAACCGACAGCATCAGAATGGTCTGCTGCATAATTGTAGCTGTTACTGGATTACATGTGAAATGTTCTTCAGATGAGGATAGTAGGATTTATAGCCCTACAACAGCTGACTATCCAGTCTTTGATGACCATTCTATGGATATATTGTTTACATTGTCTAAGATCTATGAAATCTAGCAGCAAATATATACAATACACATAATACTACCCTGTATTTTGGTTCGCTCTCCCATATAGGAGGTACATAACAATCAATGAGGACAATGTAGTAAAGGCACTTAGGGTCTTTTTCAGCCAACAGTTTTATTGGAGATAAACGCTTGACAAAGATCTGAGTGTGGATCGAAACGTTGCTGTGTTTGCCGTGTTTCTCCAGTAAAACTGCTGTTTGAAAGAGACCCTGAGTGTCTAGATAACATTGTCTTCACTATATGGAATGGGGGTCTGCTAGCCCTACGTACAGTGCACCAAGGTCTACAAGTGATGAGAGTGCAGATCCCTCCTTTGTTTGCTACCCATTTTTTCAGTCACAATGTGTAAATTAAATGCTAGATTTAGCTATGTGCCAGCATTTCACATTGTGCAACAGGTGGGCATTTGTAACAATTTCGCTATAAATGTAATTTCTATGCAACTGCTAATTTTCAAAATTTAAATAAAAGTTATCTGGGGAAATTTACTAGATGCTAAATCCATACGTTTAACTGGAAGTGTCACTTTTCTAGAAATCACAGCAATACATAAAACGTTGAATATAACCTTTAACTTGTGCCAGACATTGTTTATGTGATGCTGTTTTCACTGTGTGCATTCTCGAAGTTGACTGCCAGGTACAAAGGATATATCCTAATGACCAGGAGCCGAGATGGAGCCGCTCATTTGCAGAAAAAAAGAGTTATGTTTCTACGTTCCATTTTATTTCTCACATTTCAAAAAACATAATTGTTAAGAAGTTGCTCCAAGCACCATAACCACTTATCATGATGTGTGGAGTCTGTAATTCTGGGCTGGCTAATGTCAATTCTGTGCAAGATTGGAATTATGTGCAAAATTATCTGTCTGATGTCAGCACACCCTACCGCACCTCCATTCTGCCCGTCCTCCTCTTCTGCCCCATCAGGTCAGAATGGGACTTGGCAATGGAATGGAGCTAGGTTTTAGCGTTTCTTTTATTTTTTTTAAGTTTGGGGAGGGGGCAGACCACTTCCAAAAGGATTACTCTAAACAAAGCCATTGTTCTATGAAACACTGTTTTTTGGTTGGAGTAACCCTTTAAATATAGTGGACATATAAACAAAGTATTAAAAATCCTGAGAAGCAACAGACTCCTTTAAAAACCATGAGAAGGAAAGTTGTGTTAATCTCCCATTCCAGCAATCTGGGCCCCTGGGTTTAATCTACTCCAGCCCTGGATGATGATCATTTGATAACATTTTTACCTCGTGGACTCCTTCGCAATGTAAACCTTGCATCTCCAGGAATTTCTGCATTTTACTTCTTTATTTTTTTTTATCTTTTTCATGCTCAACTGCTTACATATTTACCATAAAACAGGATTGTTATGTAATTATGATACATACATGCAATACATTTTTATGTCTACTTTTTTTCTCCATCATCATTAAATTAATGCAATGTCATTGTCAAAATTATTAAATCAATTTTACGATGCCGGCATTATAAACTTAAATTTACAATGCTTGATTTTGAGATGGGAACCTATCCAAAGTACAGTGAGGGAAAAAAAGTATTTGATCCACTGCTAAATGTTTGCCCATTGACAAAGAAATGATCAGTTTATAATTTTAATGGTAGGTGGATTTTAACAGTGAGAGACAGAATAACAAAACAAAAAAAATCCAGAAAAACGCATGTCAAAAAAGTTATACACTGATTTGCATGTCAATGAGTGAAATAAGTATTTGATCCCCTATCGATCAGCAAGTTTCTGGCTCCCATGTGTCTTTTATACAGGTAACAATCTGAGATTAGGATCACTCTCTTAAAGGGAGTGCTCCTTATCTCAGCTCGTTACCTGTATAAAAGACACAGAAGCAATCAATCACATTGCAAACTCTTCACAAAGACCAAAAAGCTGTCCAAGGATGTCAGGGACAAGATTGTAGACCTACACAAGGCTGTAATGGGCTACAAGACCATCGCCAAGCAGCTTGGTGAGAAAGTGACAACAGTTGGTACGACTATTCGCAAATGGAAGAAACACAAAATGACTGTTAGTCTCCCTCGGTCTGGTGCTCCATTCAAGATCTCACCTCGTGGAGTTGACATGATCATGAGAACAGTGAGGAATCAGCCCAGAACTACACAGGAGGATCTTGTTAATGATCTCAAGCCAGCTGGGACCATACTGACTAAGAAAACAATTGGTAACACACTACGTCATGAAGGACTGAAATCCTGCAGTGCCCGCAAGGTCACCCTGCTCAAGACAGCACATGTACATGCTTGTCTGAATTTTGACAGTAAACATCTGAATGATTCAGAGGAGAGCTCGGTGAAAGTGTTGAGGTCAGATGAGACCAAAATCTAGCTCTTTGGCATAAACTCAGCTCGCCGTGTTTGGAGGAGGAGGAATGCTGCCTATGACCCCAAGAACACCATCCCCACTGTCAAACATGGACATGGAAACATTATGCGTTGGGGGTGTTTTTCTGCTAAGGGGACAGGACAACTGCACCGCCTCAAAGGGAAGATGGATGGGGCTATGTACCATCAAATCTTGGGTAAGAACCTCCTTCCGTCAGCCAGGGCATTGAAAATGGGTCATGGATGGATATTCCAGCATGACAATGACCCAAAATAAACAGCCACGTTAACAAAGGAGTGGCTTAAGAAGAAGCACATTAAGGTCCTGGAGTGGCCTAACCAGCTTCCAGACCTTAATCCCATAGAAAGTCTGTGGAGGGAGCTGAAGGTTTGAGTTGCCAAACGTCAGCCTCAAAAACCTTAATGACTTGGGGAGGATTTGCAAAGAGGAGTGGGACAAAATCCCTCCTGAGATGTGTGCAAACCTGGTGGCCAACTACAAGAAACGTCTGACCTCTGTGATTGCCAACCAGGGTTTTCACACCAAGTAATAAGTCAGTGGGGTCAAATACTTACTTCACTCGTTGACATGCAAATCAATATATAACTTTGGCATGCGTTTTTCTGGATTTTTTTTTTTTTTATTCTGTCTCTCACTGTTAAAATACAGCTACCATTAAATTTATAGAATTATAATTTATTTGTCAGTGGGCACATGTTCAAAATCAGCAGGGGATCAAATACTTTTTCCCCTCACTATAATTACAGCATTTGTTTGAAATGCTGTGTTTTATTTGAATCTTTAATTTTAACATGTTTTTAGAACATTCCCTTGTCTCTGTTTTAATTCACGTAAAGGTAGAACTTAAAAAAAATGTAACAGTAAAAATAAATAAATAAATAACTGTAACATTTAATTTCTTCATCTCTCACTCTACATTAAACATTATCTTTGCCAAGATTGTATGCTAATTGAAATCTTTGAAATTAAAAAAAATAATGTTTTTTGACTTATTTGTAGATAATTTTGCCTCTTAGGGTAATGACACAGATGAGGCATATTATACAGCTTGATAAACAGGCACTGTGTCAAACCACAATGAACTTCAAAGGACACGACAATTTTTCTGACTTCTGGTCCATTCCCCATGCTCCGAGTCTTTGTTTCTCTTTACTCGTCCAAACGTTAACATTTCTGTAAAGACGTTGGAAGAATTCCAGAAAAGGTCAAAACGTCTTAACTTGTCTCTTAAATGCTGTTTAAACATAATTTTAATTGTGTATTCGGATATTCTAACCACATTTAAGAATAAAGGGATCTTTTTTTCAAAAGGATGTATTGTGGTGAGCTGACAACTGAAATGCACATTTCAGATCAAGATAGATGAGTTAAAATAAAATATCCAGATCTGCTCACTACAGCTCACCACTTAGTAAATAGACCCTTGTGATAATTTGGGAAACTGGGAACTGAAGACTTCACAGGGAAATTGCACATTTAATTAACCCAATGTTGCAGAGATGGTAAAATAGATAAGTGAGAGCATTTTTTCAAGTCCCTTATCAATCACAATCCCCTAATTAGTACATAAGCCCCAATGTCACACTGCTTAGAACTAACCTATTTAGTTATATTCATTTTTTCTAAACAGTGAGCATTTACCAGTCCATTTGTGATCCATAAACGTTTTCAGTCGAATTATCTTGTAGACATTTCAGATTCATATGCACACAATCCTGCCAAAAATATACAATTTAAAAAAATCTGAATAAAATAGATGAGTGCTTTATTAAAGGAACATTCCACTGTCCAAATAAAAAATAAATAGAAAAATCACTTTTTTGTATACATACCCAAAATGAAGACGTGCACATATTTAATTGTGACGTTTTTTAATTAGGGTATATCTAAAAATAGCATGTGAAACCTGCAGTTATTTGTCTGTTGCCTTTGCAAGGCTCTCCCCTTCTAACCCTTCCCAGACTTTCTATTGCTGTCCAATCACAGACTTCCAAATGCCTCTCAATGAGAATTATTTGCAAAGCAGGTGCTCCGGGCAATACCTGCCTCTAGAGTTTAGCTTCACTGAGCCAAACAAACCAGGAAGTAACAGGACAGGCTGTCTGATTAAAAGTCAGGTGGGTGTAACAAGGTTAATTTATAAAAGTGTTAATTTTGATTGAAATCTGAACTTTTTGCAAAATTATAAAAATAGGACATACTCTTCACACACAAAGCTTTTCAGCAAGCTAAAATGCTTTAGGAGACCTTTAAGTATTATTCCTGTGTGTTTTACAGTCGCAACAAAAAGTTTTTTAATGTTTTTCTCCCAATGCTGTGAAATACATAAACAGAAAAGCATAATATTTGACAAGTAATAATTGGAAAACAAATATAAACAGAGAAGAATCTGAAAAAAAAAAAAAAACAAGAGGAAATTGGGGTGACAACCTGAAACTAAGACAGTAGGCAAATAGAATGTGCAGATTTGCATGTTAATTCTGTTTACAAAGTATCAATATGATGTGATTATCAATAATCAGCTAAGCATAGGACATCAGGCAATGAATGAGGGTCCAGATTGGTTGAATCTTTCAGTCATATTGAATACAAAGGCTGGAATTGTAAGCCACAGAGAGGACACACAGTGACTGTTCTAGACTGTTAATTCTAACTCGATAATGTAGGATCAAAGCTGTGTAATTCACTTGATAAACTAATCAATTTCAGCAAAATTGTGCTCACTGTTGTGCCAAGTTAAAGCTTATGCCAAGAAAATTGAATTTAGAAGTTTTGAATGACTATATTCTGTATTACTGATAACAGTTAGTAAATATATTTTTGTTTTTGCTATTTATGGTGTTTTGGATTTTTTTTTTAGACTAACTAGTAAACAGTTCCTTATATCTCTCAATATGAGTTGTACTGACCTCGAGCTGTTTTGACTCATTTTGTCTATTATTCACACTGTTTATATTAAGACACTTGAGATGAATCAATATAGCAGTAAATGTCACCATGTGATAGATAAAAAAGCAACAGGAGTGTCTTAATTGTTAGAGTAAATATTTCACACTTGGGTAATATGGACCAATTAAACTACTGGCATACTAGTACTGATATTCTTTTTATTTCTAATTCTATTGACCACTTAAGGACGGAGACAATTGTCCACATTTTGAACCAAAACAAAACCTTTAATTTGAGCGATAGGTTTGTACCACTGTAATTTATGGGTTTCTCTTTGAGTGCCCCCATACATGTTAAATATATATTTTTTTAAAGAATAGAAAGAGATTCCATTTAGCATCCTATATGCATATCTAACACATCACGTGTGAATAAAATGTTCGAAATGGGGAGGCTGGGGATTTTTTTCTTATAGTAATTTTTGTGCATTCAGTTCAACTAATTAGAAAGAACTCAAAATAAATACACGTCAGTCCTGATAGTTCAATGCCTAATACGTTTACGATCTAAATTAATTTTAATTAATATTTTTTTTTATTTTCAGGATGTTCAACTTTTTCTTTTATTCGTTGAAGTTTACGGAAAATGTGAGTAATAATACTTTATATACAAACAGTATCTATATCAATATCAGGCATAATTGTATGTAAACATTTGCATTAGAAAAAATGAGTAACTTGGGGCAGATGTCTAAGATGGTAAGTACAAATGGTAACAGTAAATCCCTGAAAGAAAATAACAAAATTCCTCCCGAGCCTTAGTGTTGAGAGAGGACACGGGCAGCAAAGTTGGAAATTGAGAGGTGGATAGAAAGAGATACTTAGAGGGTGTAGGGATGGAGAAAGGAAAAAAAAAGAAAAAGCCTATAGCTAGTATGGCCAGTGCACACTTTTCAGGAGCGAGATGATCATGGGATTAGCATAGGGCTATGTCTGTAGTAAGGGCACAGCATTTTGTCCTGAGCCAGCGGACCCAGAGGACAGCCAATGAAGACCTTAGAACCAGACTGAAGTATTTGTCTGGCTACCAACTGAGACCGACAGTATCAGCTCTTCAACCGATCGTATATCTTCTACTCTTTTAATCCATTCCTGAGCAATGCTCTGCCTCCAGATTCCCAGAATAGATAGACAGACAGACAGACAGACAGACAGACAGATAGATATTACTAGAATATGACATAAATTGAAGAAGCTAAAAAATGCTCTAAATAAACATATTTGGATATTTGTGGCAGTTGTTCTGTTAGAACTTCCCCTCTGAATAACTTATACAGAAATACATTTTATAAACATGTGGGGTTAGGAAGACAGGCCTTGAAAAGCCTTAGGAAAAATAATCTTGCAAATATTAAATTGTAGCTAAAATAAAGGAATTGAATGCGAAGAACATTTTCCATCACCAATTGCCAACATTTGTTGCACTAGTCGAAAATTAATCTATTTGAGTTTCATGACAATGGGGGTGATCGTGGGTTTTTCTGGTAAAGAAAACATATTGTTTTGATTATTTAAAAAAAAAATAGAGTTAACATGTATTTCATAGAAGTACCGTGTGGGAAAGACAATTATAACTAGAAATACCAAGAAATAATAAAAAAATCCATGTGAATAATATAAAGTGTAATGAAGTCAAATTTCAATCTGTGAAGGTTTCGGGGACAGCTGTGATACTTATGTTTGGAGTCGAGATGGCATCAGAATGTTGTCATAGATTTACAGTCTTGTTTCACAATTAAGCTGCCTAAAAATTATAACACATCTGTGTAGAGTATTATTTATAGACCATTTTGGAATGCTCATATTTTGAAGGATGTGAAATGTAAAACGTCCACAAGTTGATAATTTAACACGAGCGTGTTCCGCTAAACCATGTAGAAACCACGTTAAGCTTATACCATGCTATGTAATGTTATATCCCGAATGATAACCTTAGGTCGATCAAAATGTAATTTTATTCACATAAATATAAATCCAAAAATGTTATGTAGAAACAACGATTCAATGTGCAATTATTATCACATCACCTGACCACCAATAAAATAGAATGCTAATGGACACTACAAGGACACTGAAGATAAATTATAGGAAAACATTGGAGTTATAAAATTAACTGGTAACAATTTGTTTCAAAATAGTAATAGACAAGGAAGCTTTAGAAACCCTTGAGTATGCACCACCTACAGACTCAAAAGACTTAAGATGACTTGTGGTCCCAACTGACAATTAAAGTTTTGCGTGTATATTACCTGGAGTTGCACTCTTCTGGTGACCATGTGAACCTTTTAGTTATCCTATTAGCAACTTTAGATGTAAATCTTTGACATAAAGCAGACACACCTCCAGTTCCATTCTTTGTTTGTCTTGTTTACCCTGTAGACACTGTGATGCTGAAGCTAGTCTTATGAAAGCTAAGTCATTCTCGTAGAAACTTCTACAATCTTTTCATTAGAGCAAACACCATTCATAGCCTTTACGAGAGACCTTTCATTTTACTTCTTAGATTTTTGCAATTATTATGACATTCTCCTTCACTAGAAAGGACTCCAGAAAGGACTTGTCTGTATGTGTTATTTATGGAACCGTTTCCCTGTTTCGATGTGTAACACATGTATTGTAAGTGTTATTTATACACTGAACAAAATTATAAACGCAACACTTTTGTTTTTGCCCCCATTTGTCATGAGCTGAACTCAAAGATCTAACACTTTTTCTATGTACACAAAGGCCTATATCTCTCAAATATTGTTTAAAAATCTACATAAATCGTTGTTAGTGAGCATAATCCATCCACCTCACAGGTGTGGCATATCAAAGATGCTGATTAGACAGCATGATTATTATTGTTATTATTTATATAGCGCCAACAAATTCCGCAGCGCTTTACAGTGGGTGGACAAACAGACATGTAGTTTTAACCAGACAAGTTGGACACACAGGAACAGAGGGGTTGAGGGCCCTGCTCAATGAGCTTACATGCTAGAGGGAGTGGGGTAAAGTGACACAAAAGGTAAGGGTAGTATTAGACTAATGACAGTTACAAGAGAGGAATCAGTCGGGAGCTATTAACAGTTTAATTGATACGCTTTTATGAAGAAGTGGGTTTTTAATGATTTTTTGAAGGAATGTAGACTAGGTGAGCATCTAACGGAGGAGGGAAGATATGCAGTGTAATAATGTGGTTATTATTAGGACTATAAATGTAGCAATGATCGTCACACCTTTCATATGAAGTGAAATGTGAGTTGCCTCTTGAATGCAATTTCTATATCCAAGTGGAAAAAATTCATTCCTCTTCACTTGATGTTTCAATTTGCTGACATGGGTTGCATTTCAGATACTCTAATCTCTCCCTCTGTAAAGCCAGTCTCTCTCTTTTCAACTGCAAAAGCTGACAGCAGAAAAGTCTTGTTTCCAGTATTTCTCGATAGTTATTAAAGATCTGAATTTCCCGTCTCAGATAATTTAAAGCTCTGATATAATCATTGTGAGGGCAAATCCTGGTGAGAGGAAATCTGCTCCACAAGATGCTGGATTTGTTCTACAGACTTGTCTAGAAGAACCGCCGCAGGGACTCTCTCATCTCCGAAAATGTGAATGTTAGGTAACTGCGGTATGGTGGAGAATGCACTCTGTGAGCATGATGTGTCTACAAAATGCATAATCATTTCTTGGTCCTCTTGTTTAATTGAATTTCCAGACCAGGAAGCAGGTTTGCCATTGGCCGAAAATCTGTCAGCTTCGAAGTCTGTAAAGAGGTCCAATGACAAATCAGAGCTTTCGGATGTTCATGGCAGATCCAGCTGCTGGAACCGATCCGATGCCTGTAGATTAAATGAATCTAATGCCTCTTCAGAGTTTTCTGGGGTCCAAACTGTAACATAGTTATGGCGTAGTGGGACTTGTTGCTGTAGGCAAGATTGTGTAAATTCAGCAACATGCACGTTGTTGTACTCAAATTCTGCTAAGAGGTCCTGTGATAAATCCGATCCATCAGAAGAAAATTACATGTCCAGTTGTTGTAAATAAGTTGACCTCTGTAGTGAGAGTGAATCAGAAGAGTCTTCTGATGTTTCCGTGGGCCAAGAAGCCAGCGCTCTCTGGTAGGCATATCTTCTTCGTTGTTTCAGTGCTATTCTGGAGTTCAACCCAAACATATTTTCCTGAGGGTCAGGGTAATCTTTAATGCACAGTTCTTCTCCTTGCCCAATGTGTGATATAACTGCTGGCTTCATATCGGCATAACCAAGGATTTGGAGCATCTGGTAATTCTCCATCATCACATTTTTGTATACCGTATACACTCAAGTATAAGCCGAGTTTTTCAGCACATTTTTTGTGCTGAAAAACCCCAACTCGGCTTATACTCTAGTCACTGCCTGTATTATGGCAATTTACATTGCCATAATACAGACAGGGGGCTGTGGGGGCTGCAGAGCGTTTGCTTACCTCTCCTGCAGCTCCTGTCAGCTCCCTTCTCCTCCGCGCCGGTCCTTTCAGCACCTCGGTCAGCTCCCAGTGTAAGTCTCGCGAGAGCCGCGAGGCATAGTGCGGCCGCGAGACTTACACTGTGAGCTGACAGAGGAGCTGCACGGACCGGCGCGGAGGAGAAGGGAGCTGGCAGGAGCTGCAAGAGAGGTAAGTAACAGCTCTGCCAGCCCCCCTCTCCCCCACCACTGAACTGCCAATGCCACTGGACCACCAGAGAAGGAGAGCTCCCTCCCTGCCATGTATCAAGCAGGGAGGGGGGACGAAAAAAATGTAAATATAATACAAAAATAAGAATAATTAAATAAAAAATAATAATAATAAAAAACAATAAAAAATTATTAAAATAATTTAAAAAAATAATAAAATTGCCCACCCCCCACCAAGGCTCAGCACACACACACAGCATTCATACACACATACAGCATTCATACACACACACTGCACTCATACACACACACACACTGCATTCATACACACACACTGCATTCATACACACACACTGCATTCATACACACACACTGCACTCATACACACACACACACTGCATTCATACACACACACTGCATTCATACACACTGCACTCATACACACTGCACTCATACACACACTGCACTCATATATACACTGCACTCATATACACTGCACTCATACACACACTGCACTCATATACACACACACTGCATTCATACACACACTGCACTCATACACACGCACTGCACTCATACACACACTGCACTCATATACATACACACACATCACTCATACACACACTGCACTCATACACACACACATCACTCATACACACACTGCACTCATATACACACACTGCATTCATACACACACTGCATTCATTATATACACACACTGTAAATAAATATTTAATTAATATAAATTTTTTAGGATCTAATTTTATTTAGAAATTTACCAGTTGCTACTGAATTTCCCACCCTAGTCTTATACTCGAGTCAATAAGTTTTCCCATTTTTTGGGGGTAAAATTAGGGGCCTCGGCTTATATTCGGGTCGGCTTATACTCGAGTATATACGGTAATCTTTTGTCTCCTTCTTTTAAACAATCCCATTCCTCTTTGGTGAAGTAAATTGCAATATCGTCATAATCAAAATGATTCTTTCCATTTGACTATTTCGAGCTTTCCCTAGTCATCGGCATGGTTAGATATATTCTGCTAATCCTGGTGGAAGGGATTCCTCTTGCTGCAATGATCAGCTTGTTTCTTCATACATGCGACATTACAGAACAGCAAACAAAGGGGCTTCCATTGTCATGGTGCAGGATCCTGATGTCAATACCGGAAGTAGCTGCTGCGAGGAGTTTATAACCTCAACAAACACTTGTTACATGAATTGGTTTTGTTGAACCCTATAAGTTACGGTTTTATCCCTAATCATTTGTAATGAACTCGAATGAATATATGTATATATATTTGAGGGCAAATTATTGGACTCAAATATTTATGTATGCACTGTTGTTAGAAGGTATACATTGTGAATACATTTTTAGCAAATGAATAGAAGCCTCAGGGTCTTCTCTATTACTTAAAAAATAAATATTGCTGAATCTCTTTTTAATAGCTAGCTATTTCCTCATTCAGACTTATATTACCTTAAATGTCCGTTTCATAGCACAAATACAGGATTCTCTCCAAACCATGTAATTTGTACATATCGTACAATTACTGAATTTAGAGCCACGGCCAGTGGGTAATTTGATTTGCATTATGTTAATGAATGATTAGGCATCAGGAGAGACAGTGCATATTTTATTATGAAAACGAGTCTTCCAGAAAATCACAAAGTGTTCTCCTCATGAATTGCATCCGTTCATCAGAAGTCCTGATGAAATCTATCTGGGCCATCACAAACACATTAGCTGATTAAAGAACATCAGTTCATGGAAGCCAGAGAAATGATTGAAGGTTCATTAAACCTTTCATTGGGCAGCGGAGGAATAATAGTTACTGATGTGACAGTATTTCTTGAGGTTGGGTCAGGTCCAAGATCATACCCCGTAATATTCAGTCAGGTTTGAGCCAACAAGCATAGGAAAAATTACTGACTCAAGATCAAAAGTTCCCAATTTGTTGGGAAACTGTGCTCACATCTGATTACTTTTAAAACGAGTAAGAGTTTCCCTGTTTAAAGTCAAATTAAGATTCATAGCCTGTAGCCACTTTCTTTCAAGGTCTTTGAACGTTTATGCTATGTGTTGTATATTTATACATACATACATACACACAAACATATTTTTGGCTTCAACAGTCTCATGGTCACAGCTAAATCAAGGAAGAAAGATCAATATTCTAAGTTATTTTCACTATATATTAACCTGACTTTTTCTAATTGTATCACTTGCAGAGGAGAATTGAAGTGTAGCATTTTATTGACAATGATAACGAGAAGCCTCTCCTAATGTTTTAAGTAATTTTCACTGATAAGACGCATATGGCACCAATCCACGAATGATTATATGAAAAAATAAACAAAAATATACAACAAATAAGGTATTAGAAAGAATACTGTCTAGTACAAAGGGATATTTGCCCGAACTGTTGAATTACATATGCTCAATTACCATGAAGCTATGTGTGATGAATTGTGGTAGATTAAAGACTGTTTGACTTGGAGAAGCCTTGGCTCGACTCATCCAAATTTACAACAAGCATAAAATCTATTCCTCTGGATTTCCTCAAGACAACCCTTTACCTGAAAAGGCTGTTATGAGGCACTTAGTTATCCTTATATGACCTCCATTTTTAATCCCTTAGTCTATGTACCTATTTAAATTCTAATAGGTGTATTCGATCTACTTTCCATATAAAGGCAAAGATCACATTGGAGATAAACATGCTGTCAAACGTATGAACTTTAACTGCATTATTTCTTTTTAGTTACTCATCCCCATAAGAATTTTTTAGAATATGTCATATTAGCAAATAAGGCCATTCCTAAAATGCCGTTTAATCTGCTCATGGTACGACTCAAGCATTCTAAAAGTTGATTTCAGTGGGAACATAATAGTAATATAATAACTTTCATTTACAATTTGAAAATTACTTAAACACAACCGGCAAACACATTTGTATCAATAGTTGAAGCAATATTTGATTATTAAGGATTACGTTAACTTTAATTATATTATTTGTAGGAAAATATTGATTCAAATGATTAACTAATGATTAAATTTCAGATTTTTGTTGTCACTATTAAAAATAGGTCATGCATGGTTGCTAGCCATATGGCAATTTGACTCAAATTTCTTTAACAAAAAAGATTTAGGAAAACAACTCAGATGAGCCAAAATAGTGATAAATTGGTTCAATCAATATATTATAAAATATATGCGTAATGTAAATACATATATACATATATATATTGCAGTACAGTGATAGGCGCGATTTCCCACCATTTGATTTGTGTTTTAGCTCCATTTTGATTTCTAGTTTGGAATTTCATATACTCATCTGATTGACCCAAATTCGGAAAATTGCATTTTGTAATGAAACAAATCTTCAAGTAGTTAATTCACATTGGCTCTTCCCTATCTTTACCGGTGACTAAAATGGCTTCTTAATTGAACAATGCACCATTGATATTTTGCTATAAAAGCATTCATAATACAAATCGCAGTTCCACGTAAACAAATACATTATTCACATATATCAATATTTTCTACATAATATGAATGAATTACAAAAATTAACGTATTCTAAATTTGTCTTTAGATTTGAACTTTTAGTTAAAGCAAAAAAAAAATATTGATTGATGTTTTTTGTGTATTTTTAAAAAATCCGGTTTGTCACTTTAATGCTTACATTTTTGACATAATTTATGTTTTTTGAAATGTAGGGATAATTAGACTAAATGACACGTAAATTTATGCTTAAACATATACATGTACTTATGAAACAAGCAAACAAAAATAACTCTTCTTGGATAAAAAAAAGTATTTTAGAAAATGGTTCATCGTTAATTAACATTGTCTAATCACTGATGTTGATAGGCATTCGTTTTGGTCCACATCCAAACAGCTAATGGGTAACATCCATCAACTACAATTTGTGACCAGATGCTTAATTTAACTACTAACTCCATCCAAAATTGTCTGTTTTTTTCATTAAGATTTACCAGTGTACTTACTTTAATGTGGGATATCCGCTCATTAGGAAATTAAATTTAAAACATTCCTGTTCATGTTTCGTTTGATTGAAGAACATTCCTAAGATTAACCCATCAAGAGCTAAATGTCTTTCTCAATTTTTTTTCCCAAGTTTTAGGTAACTAACATTCTTCATTTCCAAAAAATAAAATGTACTACAAAATATTTACTATTTATGTTTCCACTTTTGTTGATTATTTTTTAGGTAACTTTGTGATATAACGCAAAGTGGCGCATTGATGAGGACAAATTAGTGCATGGTAAGTGCATTAGTTCATTACATGAACTACAGACTTTTATTGATCATTACCAATTTACTTAAGTTTCTACATGCTTTCAAACTATAAGAATCATCATTGATACTTTTATTATTTTAATTAGTGGGAATTTAAGGAAAAATCTACAAAATTACAACTCTGAATTTTCAGTATGTTCTGAATGTACAATAATTGTAACTTCAAAATTGAATTTATAACTGCTCTAAAATTAATGTCCTAATTGAATTATTCAAGGGAGCACACACATTAAGAGTTAATACCTTTGCAATAAAATGATCACCCCTCTAATGCATGATTATTCAACCCAGATGACGATAAAATATAATTAAAGAAATTACATTAAAGGTCTGAAAATGAGAAAGTGTGAATGTCCGCTAAGTGGGCTTTTCATTAATATGTTTAGCATAATTCTCAATTATAAAATAGACGTAAACATCAGAATTTTATGATTTGAAAGATGATTCGAAATTTAAAGGGAGCTCACAGACACCCACCAACATTTATTATAGAATGGTATATTATATGTTTCAGATAGATCATTTTCCTAGTCTATTTCTTTAATATCATAAAAATAATGCCAGACTCTAACTATGTAGAATACAAGAATCCCCCGAATATGCTATTAACATAATTTGGATGGGCAAGGAACAGACAGAAGCAAAATATAATGATAAACGTGCTCATTAACATTCTTTCAGTGTAACTTATCATTTTCTTCTAATAGGTTTAAAAAGAATGCACATTTTCCTGAAATTTGAAAAATCTACGATTTACTTGAAATCCCGAAGGCAGAGACTCAAGCTCGCAGCTCTATACAGGAATCCAATGCTTGCGCAACAGATGTACAAATCGTTATAGCATTGACAAGGAAATACTATTCTTAGTAGACTTGCGCATAGTGAAAACATTTGGTTTGTCTGAATCGATTCGTCTGAAAGACATTATTATTATTTTGGGCAATTTGGTTTTTGTAAATGTGGAGGTTTGGACAGATTTCATCCAGGCGAACATTTTTTGTAAAAAGAACTTGGACAAACCAAAATTGTGTGAAAAATGGGCCAATCAGTGTACTGCAAAATATAGATATTATATACAAACAGCAAGAGCAAACAATGGCATTCTAGATATTTGTGAAGAGCTTCTTCCAGTCATTTTTAATGCTTAGAGGGAACTTACTGTCCAGAAGATAATACTTTTTTGCAACTATAAGTTGCTTCCTATTATTATAAACTCTTCCCATCCTCCATGGCTGCTACAAAGTTAAGTTAAAGTTTACTTATCTTGGTTCCAGCAATGAGAGACACTTCTGCTGTAGCTGACCGCTCAGTCTCCGTCTTTGTCAGCATACCTGCTGACGTCTACCATGATCTCGCCCAATCCACTGCTTCTCACTGAAAAGCATTGACGATGAGATACGCACGCACTGCAAAATGCTGCACTTTTTTTTCCCGATCAAATGCTTTTATGAGCTGCATTTGATTGAAGACCTGAGTTTGACCAAGTTCTGAAGGCAAAAGTGTATCTAGTGTCGGCCAGGAAGATAGCCACTAGAGGTGGATTAAATCATTCAATTACTATTTATACAAGGCAACTACCCTAATGTGGACCTAATACTAATCCTAAAATACATTTTCATATATTAGTTAGGGGCTTCTTTAAAGAGATGTTACTTTAGTGTAGCTATGAGTTTGTGGATATACGACATTACTATTTATACAAAACTGCATTTGTTTTATATTTAAGGGTTAAAATGACAGGACCACTGCACCCAGACCATTTTATTGAGATGAAGTAGTGTGGGTGAATTTAGTGTAACATCCCTGCAGAACATCCCTGCAGAATATTATTTAAAATGAAGTTCACAAACTATCTGCAGTACCGCTATTAGCTGTCACCCGGGCCGTGTATAGACATAAAACATTTTTAGTTTTCCTAATCACAGAAAGAGGCTTATAAACCCCAATTTCACCTTATGTAGCACTTATTTCCATTAATTTTACAGGAGACATATTTTCCAAAATCTGTCTATTAGTCTTATTGCTGTCATCCTCTATTAGCATCTCATCCTCTGTACTTTCCAAATTGTTCAATGTTCCTAGCTCCTCAGCCATTGCTGTCATTGCCCCCAGCTGTTATACATTCCCAGGTGCCATCTATAATATCTTATAAAAATACAATGAAAAGTGGTTCTCAGTGGGGGGGATGAAATATTTAATCTTTTCAAGAATTGTTTCACAAATCATTTTAATGTCAAGTGACTGAACAGTTCACTATTTAAAAAAAAAAAGAAAATGTGAAGAAACTACGTAGGAGTTGGATGGATTGTGGAGCCCCGCTTGCTTTCGTTGGATTATGTCCCAGAGGATCGTGTGTGCACTAGTGATCTCAACGTGATGAAAGGAGAAAATGAAGATTGAAAAGCGAAGAAGTGAACGTGAAATCCAGATTAATATGCTACTAGATAGTGAGGGAAAGGCAAATAATAACATGCAAATTACAATAAATTACAATTAGTCACAATAGTTTGGATAATTAATAAGTATATCATGTATTTATGTATCTCAAGTATTTATATTGCATATTTAGCAGCAGTATCCAGTAATCAAATGCTAATTATCATATATTGAAAGCTAATACAAGGAACTATTAATAGACATTAAACAAGAAAAAGTAAAGAGGACAGACGCTGGACATATGGAAGACAGGAAAGGTTACAGAAGAGTTTATACTTAAGTTGAGAGAGAATGGTAAAACATAACCTTTGTGGGTTTTTAGGTTGAGGACTGCATGAGTACACACTTGGACAATTATATGATAGTAAGTCTTCACAAACTAAGACCTTCTGACGCATGTCATCTTCAGTTCTTCTGGCATATGTAATCTTCTTGGAAAAAAATATCTCACTAGTATTAATTCCCAGATTTTACTAGTAACATGACGTAAAGTCATGATTTTATTAAAGACACGGAGGCGAGTATTATGCATAACTCTTTCTTTATTTCCTCAGCAGCAAAGATAGAGGAATATAAATATTGTCAAAAATGAAAGAAAAACTGTATAGGCATAACGGGTAGCCGATCACATGGTAGAGGAAGTGGCTATATAAGTCCTGTGTCTCCCACAATCCCCCTCTTTCTTGCGAAAACCGAAGACCAGGTAAGAAGAACGATGTCCTACTTGATCAGCACAGGAAACAGGAACAATGCGACAACATCAAGCTAAAAAAGACAGAAAAATATGGTAATTTCCAGACTCAAAACTGTAGACTTACCAAACAAACATTGTAAGGAGTCACAAACAATAAACTGGATTCTGAAATACAAAAGATAAATAATTAGTAAACATAATAAGATGTACCAAACCATCCAATCATATAAATAAGCACATATAATCAATACATACCTAATTGAACAGCAAAAACCCGTAGAGTCTCAGGCATCTCGTATCCCCATTCCACACCGGGAGGGCGGGAGGGAATAATACTCGCCTCCGTGTCTTTAATAAAATCATGACTTTACGTCATGTTACTAGTAAAATCTGGGAATTTTATTAAAGACACGGAGGCTCATATTATGCAAGTTCAAAGGTGTGCAACTACTCGAGATGCGATGTGTTCAATAGGTCTGAAATAGAAGTCTCTAAAAGTCGATTCTCTGGACCAATCTGCCGCCCGCATAATATCCTCCAGACGACACCCGACTGAGGAGGCTTTAGAAGCCATCGCCCCTCGTACAGAATGGGGCGTAAACACAGAGGTGTCTATACCCGCAGAGGATAACAGTTCACGTATCCAACGTGCCAGGGTAGGTGTAGAAACCGGTCGATGAGGCGACTTGAAAGATATGAACAAATCGTGTAGATCGGCAGAGCGAAGGGAACTCGTGACATCCAGGTAAACTCTGAGGCAATCCACCGGACAGAGCGCCGGACAGCCAGAAAACCTGGGATACGAAAAAGACTTGGATGCAGATTTAGTCCTCCTGGATATATCAAAAGTAACACCCTCTGGGGTGAATGCAACGGCGTCCCAATCCATGGCCCTGACGTCAGAGACCCTCTTGCAAGAGATCAAACAGAGTAACATCACCAACTTGGATGACAGTCGTTTCAAAGTCAGCTCCTGATTAGGGTACCATGAGGAGAGGAACTGCAACATCACGTTAACGTCCCAAAAGGCAGAGAAGCGAGGCCGAGGAGGACGAGCAAGGCGGATACCCTTGAGAAGACGACATACAAAAGGATGTCTGCCGACAGGGGAACCATCCAAACCCCTGTGTCCGGCCGAGATAGCCGAGCGGGAGAGGTTAATCGTACGGTACGCCTTGCCTGAGTCAAACAGGGACGTGAGGAATTCCAGGATCAGAGGTAGAGGGGCAGATACGGGATCCACTGCCCGTTCCATGCACCAACCAGACCACAATCTCCATGAAGTTCGATAGGCAGTTCGTGTGCCTGGGGCCCAGGCGTTATCGAGGAGTAGGAGAGTTGTCTGCGGAACGTCTGGGACAATCCAAGGTCCCCTGAAAGGAACCACGCTATCAGGGGTAGCTGGTGTTGTAATACTAGCCCGTGTGGGTTCCCATCCGGGTCTAGAAGGAGGTCCTGGAAGATTGGAATCAACCGAGGGTAATCGATCGACAACTCCATCAAGCGGGGAAACCATGGTCGAGATCTCCAAAGCGGGGTGATTAGCGCTACACGACAGTCGTGGTGAACCAGTTTCGAGATCGTGCGCGCTATCATGTTGAATGGAGGAAATGCGTATAGCAGACCCCGCGGCCATTCTTGAAGGAAGGCGTCGGTCGCCACCGCTGCCGGATCCGGCCTCCAACTGAAGAACTTCGGCAGTTGAGTGTTCAGTCGAGATGCGAACAGATCCATCTGGAACCTTCCCCACAACATGTCCAGGCTCTGGAACACCGAAGTGTGTAGACGCCAATCTCCAGAGTCTCTTAAGTGTCTGGAATTCCAATCCGCTCCCGAATTGTCTAGGCCCGGAATGTGTTCCGCTGTTACCGAAACGTTGTTGAAGAGGCAGAATTGCCAGAAATCTTTCGCCAGAATTGCCAACATCTTGGACTTCGTACCCCCCAGGTGGTTTATGTAGCGGACCGCTGATACGTTGTCCATCTTGAGGAGAACGCAGCAATTCGCCCGTCCTGGGGTAAGGCTGCGGATCGCGAAAGCCCCAGCCAGGAGTTCCAGGCAGTTGATGTGCAACGATTTCTCCACGTCGGACCATCTGCCTCCTGTGGAAACGTCGCCACAACGAGCACCCCAGCCGTGCAAGCTGGCATCGGATTCGATCACTACGTCCGGGATGGAGCCGAAGATGGCTCTCCCATTCCACGCCTCCATGTGTGCTAACCACCACACCAGCTCGTCTCTGGACTCTGCGTCCAAGCGTATCCGAGACTCGTAGGAGTGACCTGACCGAAGGTGTGACCCTTTGAGTCGTTGAAGGGCCCGGTAGTGTAGCGGGCCCGGGAAGATCGCCTGAATAGAGGCCGCGAGAAGGCCAATTATTCTCGCCAACTGTCTGATGGACAAGTCTGCGACACGCAGAGCTCTTCGAATCTCCTTCTGAATGGCCTTCACCTTGGAACTCGGCAGGGCGATAGTCCATTCCAGGTGTAGAAGGAGATCCTCCTTCGATTGGGACAAAATCAGAATGTCGTCCAGGTAAACAATGAGGCGAACCCCTCGGGTACGGAGGAACGCCACCACAGGCTTCATAAGCTTGGTGAAGCACCAGGGAGCCGAAGAGAGACCGAAAGGCAGGCAGGTGAAGCGCCAACGCCGCCCGTGCCATGTGAAATGGAGATAATCTCTGAATTCCAGAGCAATGGGGACCGTGAAGTAAGCGTCCTTCAGGTCTAGTTTGGCCAGCCAGTCCGACTGGCGCAGAAGGTCCCTGAGGCAGTGTATACCTTCCATCTGGAAGTGTTGGTAACGTAGGAAGGCATTGAGGGGACGAAGATTTATTACAGGGCGAACTCCGCCTCCTTTCTTGGGCACCAGGAACAGATTGCTCGTAAAGCCCTTGGCGGCGAATGGCAGTTCCTCTATAGCGCCCTTGGAGAGCATCTCCCCGACCTCCGCGGAGATCATCTCGTCTTGTTCCCGTGGAAGGGACAGTTCTCTGGGGGAATAAAACTGGACAGGCACTGAAACAAAATCTAGGCGATACCCCTTTACACACTGCAGAACCCAAGCATCCGAGGAGAGCTTCGTCCACTCTCGGTAAAATAAGGCCAGCCTCCCTGCTACCTGAACGGGAGGGAAAGAAAGGGTACTCACCGTAAGGACGTCTGCTGGTGGTACCACTGCGGGGGTATCTGGAGCCCCAAGCCCGACCTCTGGCTGGGAAGAAGGGAGGGGTCCTATGGTCCTGAAATCCCCGGGAGGGAAAAAAGGAACCTCTGGTAGCGCGGAATGCGCCTCGGAAACCCCGGCCGGGTGGACGGTTCCTGCTACGCCCGGCCCCTCCGAAAACCTTAGGCGCGAACACACGTTTCATGCTCGCCTGCGCCTTGTCAATCGCCGTGAAGGTCTTGACATACGACCCCATGTCTTTAACGAAGGAGGCACCAAACAGTAAACCCTCTTCTGTCGGGTCAGGTTCCGCCACAGTCATAGTGGCCAGTTTAGGGTCGATTTTTAATAATATCGCCTTACGTCTTTCCGTAGACATCGCCGTATTGGCGTTCCCCAGCAAGCATATGGCCCGTTGGACCCAACCTATGGCCACGTCCACGTCCAAAACTGAATCCCCAGCTTTAGCAGCATCTAGAAGCTCATAGAGCTTCGAGAGGGGTCCCAGTGTATCCAGGATCTTGTCCTGGCATCCCTTCAGGGAATTGTCAAGACCCTTTTTGGGCTTCCAGCCCGACTTACCCAGGAACTGGGCAATCTGTGGGTCAATATCTGGGGTTTTACCCGCAGCGCCCGGGAGAGAAGGGCGCGGGCATTCGGCCCGTAGTTTATTGCGGCCTTCTCTGGAAAGGGGTGTGCGGATACGTTTGGCCACATACTGGGCAATATGATCCGGGGGGACCCATTCAGCGGACCGGGGGTGACGCAGGTCGTCTGGGTCGAACAGGGGGTTACCCTGAGGATCAAGGATCGTTTTGTCATCCCCAGAGGGGCCTAATACTGGACCCCGGGCCTTGGCAGAGGACTCTGATGGGTTAACGCTCGTAAGGGGCAAATCCTCGCCAGATACATCATCATCATCAAAGGAGTCATACTCCATATAGTCGGATTCCTCCTCCACACTCCGGTCGGTATCCGACCCATCATCAAGGGCTCTAGCCCGTTTCCATAATCTAGCCTTTTTAGCTCGGCCAGGGGCTCTTTTGCGCGTGGGGTGCGCGCCATCTGTGACCGCCTCAAGCGTGTCAGTCATGGCAGGTAGAACCTGCATCGAGGAGTGGGAGCCGACATGTTTGGACTTGGCCTTTGCCTTACGGGCTCCAGGCACAGTCTGAGCAGGGGAGGGGGACCCCACACCCGTAGGGGCGGGGGAGGCCAGAGCAGGCAAAACCAGGGAGTGCATGGATTGCGAAAAAGAAGTAGTAACAGCCCCCATGGCCGAGGCAATAGCCTTCTGAATGGAGGAGGCCATAGTGGCTTCCAGCATGGCCTGAAACTCTTGGGAGGCCATAGCACCCTCAGCACTGTCTGAGTGAAAATCCCCAGGGGGACCTGTAGGCCCATCCTCCCTATCCTGCATGATGTAAAGCTGTAGGCAATTAAAGAAATTAAACCGCTTAATGACACTAAGGTGAATAAAGGAGAGCAAAGGGTTGAGTAACCCACAGAAAGCGATACACACAGACCGTCTAGCGTTCCCAGGGGACCCGGCAAAGCAAAGGTGACCGCATGGCAGCACAGGGGAAGGATCGAGGTCCGCCCAAGATGGCCGCCGCACGTGAGGGAAGGCGCACGCGACCGGGCACCCGGCGGGGGAAGGGGCTCGTGCACCCGACCCGCCGAGCCCGCCCGCGAGCGGGGAAGAATGCGTGCGCAGCCGCGGCCGAAAACAGAGCGGTCGCGGCAAAAGCACAGAGCCGGGAGCCGTGCGGAAGCACGAGGAGGAGGGAAGGGCAGGCTACAGGAATCCCCGGGTAGGGAGAAGAGCACCAAGGGGTCCCAGGGGGAACGCTAGCGGTAACAGGTAAAAACTGTACAAGCCATAAATCAGTATACAACGAAAAATCAATACAAGTAAACGATTATCAAAATTGAGTCAGAGAGAAGCAAAACACTTATCTGTCTGAGGAAGCAGCAAAGAAAGAGGGGGATTGTGGGAGACACAGGACTTATATAGCCACTTCCTCTACCATGTGATCGGCTACCCGTTATGCCTATACAGTTTTTCTTTCATTTTTGACAATATTTATATTCCTCTATCTTTGCTGCTGAGGAAATAAAGAAAGAGTTATGCATAATATGAGCCTCCGTGTCTTTAACAAAATTCCCTTTTGAAATTCTCAGTTTTCCCTAATTTGTATATTATTTTCCTTATTTTTTATAACCAACTCCTAAGGCAAGTGATTATTTTTACAATCCTCCTTCTTATTTTTAAAGTTCTCCAGCTCTCATGTCCATCCTATATCCTAATAATGACATGCTACATGAATGTCCCCCTATGGTCTCATGTCCATCCTATATTCTAATAATGGTGTATGACATACGAATGTCCCTTATGGCCCCATTCCAATTGTATATTCTTATACTAGTGTATGACATATGAAGGTCCCATATGGTGTTATTCCAGCTGTACATTCGAATAGTGATATACTAGATATGAACATTTCCTATGTTCTCATTTCCATCCTATATTGTAATTATAGTGTATTATGTATGAATGCCCCATATTCTTTCTCTCCATTCCTACCTTTCATTAATGGTATATATGTTAAAATAGCTAAACAGGCTTTCGCTGGAATCCTGACGCACTCTTCATCTTTCCAGCCTTGTGCATAAGAGCAGTTCTGGGAAGCTACCTGAGTAGAATGCTCTCCCTGGCTGTTCCCACCTCCTATAACTTCCGATCCAGTACTAGCATGATATTTAGCATACCGCAATACAAAATAAAGTGGCTCGATCCTCATTTTCTTACAGAGCACCGCAATTATGGAATAACCTCAGGGACACAGTCAAATCTTAATTCAATCTAAAATATTTTAAGAGATCTATGGCAATCTACCTCAATACAGAATGCACCTGTCATGGTTGAATATATTTATAACCTGTTATGTATTACATTTATAAATGTGTGTGTGTGTGTATATATATCTATATATATATATAGTTTGAATATTGTATTTTTTGTAATATCGTACCCTATTGTAACAATGCAATGTTTTGTGGACCCGGGACATACATGAAAACAAGAGAAATCTCAATGTATCCATCCTGGTAACATATTTTATAAATAAATATTATATCCTCAGCACCTGGTACTCTATTCATAGAGGATGTTGCCATACCACTGAGACTCTCGCTGTTTTGGAATAAAAGCATTTGTCCCTCAATCTCTCCAACACTGCAAATGCTTGACCAACAAGCATTCACAAAATGTAATAGTTCCACAAACTCATAGCTACACTAAAGTAACATCTCTTTAAAGAAGCCCCTAACTAAGATATGAAAACGTATTTTAGGATTAGTATTAGGTCCACATTAGGGTAGTTGCCTTTCATACAATAAACAAAGGGCTGTGTTTTTTTATCTGTGACAAAAGTTAACAATTAGGTTTCAAGTGAATTGTGATACGTTCGAATTTTGGGCGATCGCTGATTCCTCCAAAATAACGAACTCTGAAATGCTAAATGGTTGAATCACAAAGCAAACTAAATGGACAATGGATGAACCATATCCTAATGATTGACAGTTAGGGGACAGCCAATAAATGTTGTCTATATCCACAGATCCATTGAGAAGTGACTAATACAGTGAAACAGAAGGAACAATAAAAACCAACCCTTTTAAGGTATTTTTTATCTTTGTACATGTCATTTTTGTGTTCATTTGGTGGTCTATGTTTTCAGATAGTATGTATATTGTTCACTGACATTTCAGATCATAGTTACTGAAATAGCCAGTCAAACTTAGTAATTATAAGAATTTCATGTTTAATTCTTTGACAGTCATAGGACTAAGATATCGTTTCAAGATAGCCTAGCAATTAAACGATTTCAGCCCAGTGCACCAATACTTAAACCCTTTCTAAACCTATAAGTGATCCTGCTAATTATTCAGTATTACAAGCATTAAACCGTTAAAACTTTCATATCTGCCAATCTACTAATTCATCCGGCCTGAGTTCAGCAAAATCTACCCCCCTCTCCCCACCCCCCCCTCCCCACCTCCTGCCCTCCAAGAGATGGATAATAGCTTATGCCTCTGATGCGGAAAGCACACAATCTGCATAACTAGCACTAAAAATAAAAAAGAACAAATTCTTAAATAAACGCTGAATCTAAAAAAAAAAGGACTTTAAACAATGTACTGCAGCCTGAACCCATTTCTGCAATATGTAAACAAGGCATTAATTTAATCTCTTCAGCTTTTACCACAAACCGGATTTATCTCTGCAAGTACAAATCAAGAGGAGCTTGACATACATCTGCATTTTAAACATGGAACAATTTTGTAATAAACAAAGACTGACACAAAGATGCAATGTGTTGCCAAATTACTTTAACTCTATCTCTGCCATGCATTCCAGAATATCTATTCTGATTAATGTTTTCTCCAACAAAATATCCCTGAAATGAGGTCCTGGGGTACCGGCCTTTGCAGATCTTAGAGAAATCAGAACAATGAGAAAATGAATTCTTTGATAGCTTCAACCTCAACATCGACTAGACACACTCCCACTTTCAACGATGAATCATATTTAACGTGTGCACGTATATACATTTTTATTGTTTAATTATGCACCTGAGGTAGGCATTACTTGGTTGGTTGGTGAAAAGCATAGAAAAAGGTTTATGTCTTGTAAAATATTTGAAAAATACGGAAAATATACAGGGCAATGCCCTAGTCAGTAGACTCATGCATGGCGAGAAAGTTCTCAAGAATCTTTTTTCTGCAGAATAATTTTTTCCAAGATTTTTTTTCAGAATGCTCGAAATTCAGTTGGATATCAGTTCAGCTAGGCTAAATGTCTATTTGTAAACTGGAACTAGAGAGAAAACGAAAAAGGCACATAAATAGGCCAATTAGCATGCTTCAAAATATATAAACAATATAATAGAATATTAATTTTATATAAGAACATTTACTTTCTTACCCCACAGGGTGGTATTTGTGTGTATGCCTTATTCTCAGGTCCTCTACCAGAGACCCGGGAGTCTGAGGATTCTGCACAGTACTTTAGCTTTTCCTAGAAATGCACTCTTCTGGACATTGATGGAGGCTTTTAGTGTCTTGCTGACCTTGTATAAAGCCAAGCATTCCAGTATCCATGTGTGTGTCAGTGGCTTTCTTGTAGTCAATCTAGGCTGTGCACAAATTGGTGTGTGGGGTATTAGTCTACCAGCAGTTGGTGTTTTGATCCTTTGGTGTTGTTTCCAATACCCTTTTGAGTACTGCTAATGTATTGACTCATATGCCCTTTGGTCTTGGAGGCTATGACAGGACCTTCTATGTTGCAGGGAGGCAGATGAGGGCCCTTCATGCTTGTTCTGTCTTGTGTTAGCCAGTCAGGGTGAGAGCCTGTTGCTAGTTGCTGGTTCATTTGTGCTGCTAGGCGTTCATGCATCCATATTAATGTCTTTATCACCTAGATGTGGATCATGTCAAGTACTGGGGCTCACAAACTTTTCATGTGGGCTACGGGTTGTTGGATATATCCCACTATGGTGGGAACTGGTTCCAGTTCTAGTAGCCACATGATCTTGGTATTATGTGATGATTATTTCTCCTAAAGGTTCTTCCACTACTGTTCAGTCTCTGCTCTGGGTGGATCTTGGGTGGATATGTTAAAGTTACCCTGCAGCTGTGCATACACCTTGGATGGTTCTTTGGTAAATAAGGCATTTATTCCATTAGCCTCTGCTTCTATGGTGTATCTGCTCAGTCTGATTGCCGGTGCTGCCAGCCTTTGCCAGTGTCTCTGGTATGGGCACGGCCTTGTATTTCCTCTGTAGCCAGGATCTATAGTTGATATTTTCACTCTGAAGTTGATCCAGCTTACTAACTTCCAGTCTTGGTCTTCATGGTGGACATTGTTTGTCCTTCAGCCTGATCTTTTTTTCTTTTTCAGCCTTATCTTGTATTTCATTTGGAGGACCACTAATGATATGGCATACGTGAGCTTGTTTATCTCTGTGATGGTGTTGGTTAGGATTTGAGGACAGTGCCTCATTAACTGCTGATAGCATACTGTCTGGTGGCAGTTTTCCAGTGATTATTAGTAATCATGTCCAGTAGTCAAGGCATGTTAGCTTTTCTATGATCATCTTTCTTATATCTGCTGTTATGAGATCTTAGGGCGGAGATTCAGGTTGGCAGCCATCTGTATGTACAGGTGTGAGTATGGGAATTTCTTCCTCCTAATGGCTCATATATGATGTTTTGTGTAGTGCATCTAATAGTAGTTTCCTCTTGACAATGTCCAAACATTTTGTAACTAGCTATTTTGGTGTTATTGTAGATTAAGGTCTATTATTCACCCATAGTTTCCACATACGTTTCATGTAGCCCTTCATATTTGGTCTGCTGCTGTAATAGCATTCAAACGGGTCTAGTTTCTCACTGCATGACCAAGAATGGTTTGTTCCAGTAGCCGACTTGTCATCAGGTGGTTCTCTAGCATCTGACGAGGACCTTGTTAATCCGTGCAATGTCCGACTTGCTTGGTTCATGTTACTCTTATATTATTGAGTTGAGCGGGTATATATCATTAGGTGTTTTGCCTAGGGCCACTTACTAGTGAGGTGGTCTGAAAGGGATTAATTTTCCTGTAATTTCGTTAACAAATCAATCTATAGTTATGTATTATGAAGGTATTAAATATATATTTTATTTTAAAGTTTTTTTTACTGTAAATCCTGTATTTTTTTTCTATTAATCATGTTTCGCTTGATCTGTGAATAAAATCAACCTTTAGTGACGGTCCCCTTCACCATCAACTATATTGTTTTGGTAACACTGATTATTAATGATGTATTTTCGAGATTTAGCTAACTGTAGATATATCAAATATCTGTGTGCCCTTCTTGTTCATTAGAATGTTTATTAAAACCTCCAGAACATTTTCACTAAGTATCATAAGTTGATAGTTTATAATAAAGTGCCAGTTTCTAAAATGTTGTGTGTTTAAATTACACTGGATTGACTAGTCAACTATAAAAAGACGATTCATATTTTGCCACATGCTATTTTTAATGCAATATGATAAAATATAAAAAAATATATATTTTTTATTAATAAAATCCATAAAATATTTACTTTTTTTCATAGTGGTTTGCAGTATCAAACTATAACTAAAGAAAATTCCATCCACTCCTATTGTGCCAACACTTTCAATGGGAGAATTACAGAATAGGCATAAGAATCTGTTCACTTTAGCAGGAGTTTGTTTATACTGAGAATAAAGCACTTATTCAGCCAATAATACTGTATTTTAATCAGAAAATATACTGTATATTTCTCATGGACACTGTAAAGCATCGCTACCCTATTTAGAGACTTGTGTGTTTTATTTATTTCACTAATCATTTAATTCATATTTTATGTCTATATATTTTTCAAGATTTTAATATCTGTTTCTTTTAGTAGATACCAGACGTGGTACACAGCAAAAAGAAAAAAAAAATGGTCTAAGTTGATTAATCAAAAAAAAATATATATTATTTGGTGTTCTGAAATTCCTTTAAATGTTTTCAATGCAAATGTTTAAGGAAAATAATTCAGACAAACAAAAAGCAAATATTGGCTAATTAGTATACTTCAAAATATATATTGTCTACATATTTTGCAGTACAGTGATAGGTGTATTATCCCGCCATATGGTTCACAGATCAAGTGAGACTAAGTCACTAATAGAGTGAAAAAGATAAGCAGTAAAAAAAATATATAATATATATTTATATATTACAATATTTATTACATACATAAATATAGGTTTTTCAATATTGCTTCTTCTTTCTTTCTTGTATTGGTCACTTGATCTGTGGATAAGATTAACATTTATTAGCTGGCCCCTAACATCAAACATTTTTTTTATATCAATCATTATCTTTTTATGGACCACAAATGGAACTTGGAATCACGAAAGAGATAAAATGGCTTGTCCATTAACCATTTCATTTGCTTCGTGATTTGTCTATATTTAATTTCAGAGGTCAGAATTTCGGACAAGTCACCGAACACCCACATTTTGGTCAAATACTGGAGAATCTGAATGCACAAGTCTAATAGACACTTATTTATTACACAATTATATTACAAATCTGTGTCTTTCACTCTATACACCCATGGATAGCACAGGTCTCTTTCTCCACCTGAAAATCACTTCTCCTCAGTTCCATAGTTCCTTAGCCTGAAAAAAGACTTGCATCCATCAAATTCCACCTTTCTCGCGCCTGTTTTTGCTGTTGAACCAAAAAAAAAGGAAAAAACAAACAAACAAAAATAAAACAGTTTTAAGTACTTTCCCATTTTGAAACAAACTAGGAAAAAATCATTTTCAACCATAGAATGGCAGTCATATCTCTTCTTGGATCAAGAAGTGTCCCTCTAAGAATAGTTGTATTGTTACCCAGGACAGTTAAGAAAGGAACTAAATTGCACAGATTTAGACAGTTTAGAATCTTGAATCAAGATCTAAACTATGTAAGTGGTTAAGTAAATGAAAACTGGAGTGCATGGGCCAATTCATTTTCACTGCTGGATGGATTTAACACTGCTCTGTGTTTGCTACTTCACTTCATCAGATTGAAAATGAAAATGTGCATTATGTGCTTTTCCAAATACAGCTGGTTTCAAATGTATTTGTTTCTTTAAATATATTAATGTTACATACAGATCCACTGGCTCAGTATTTAACCGGCTGCCACTTTCCTTGATTAAACAGACCTAAAATATAAATAGAACCTTGGCTTCCTCATACTTCAAACTTTATTGGCTACGATTCAGCAAAATCATTACATTTTAATGCGCAAGATTTCTTGTGATGGATAGAATGTTGATGTTCCTGCCAGGTCATTGCTAAGCTCATATATTGTAGCTTTTTGAAGAAGCAAGATTATTTAATGAATTGTATTGCTTTATGGAGATGAGGCATGGCATTGCGTTGGTCACGAGAAAACAGTGGAATACCAAAAGGAATGTGGATCTAGATACAATGGTTTGCAAGTTTGACCTGTTCACATATAGTTTTTTTTTCAGATTCATTAAGTGCAGTGTAATCGACTTTTGTTACTTTAAATATAGCCTTTTGTAATTTTTTATTTTATTTATTTTTTTTACTCAGTGAACTGATCCAGAGAAATATTGCACACACACACACACACACAAATCATATTTAGTACATGGATGTTGCAATATCAATGCATTCTAAGCAGTCTCCCACCATTACCAACTATTAGTCACCAGAAGGGTCTGCAAGCAAAGATATAAATGAAGTTATAAAAGGACCCAAACAGGGAAAAATGCTGTGCAGATACCTGGTGGTTATTCATGAAAGGCCAAGTTGGTTAAGAATAGCTTTTTGATTTGGATTTTAACCTTAGTACGTTCAAGGAAAGTGAACAATGGTCCATTATTGTGTATTGTAGTTCAGAAATTATGACTTCCTTCCTGCATTCCATGTCTGGCTGCTAAAGTGTCTTACTTTACTTTGTGAGCCTTTGGGCTCCAGTACAGTTCAGGAGGGGGAGGTATTTTACAGTTCCTCAGTGCAATACACAAAAAACAAATATGTCAAGTATGACTCTGTATGGATCAGCCTAGGAGGGATGGTCGATGGACCCCATTTTACCACTGTCTGAAAACACATACAGCTTGGACTATTGCATTTCAAGTTAATTAAGTGAAAATTGTTTGGGCAGATATTAAATATGGCCTGATCACCTTCAACTTCATTGTATCAATATTTGGAACAGGGTATGCACCCTGATGTTTTTCCAGTTATGTAGAGCCCTTGTACTCACTGTATGAGAATATAAGCTTTCGAATTCTTTCAGGCTATACATTTTGTCCGGTATATTATCTATACATTTTCTCCGATATGTCCTATTATAAAAGTAAGGTAATATCAGAATAACCCTCATACAGCAAGAAGCATTAATTTGCCTGGTATGAAATTACAAGGGTTTTCCCTAGACTGAGAGATTCGTTTTCGTCTGAACTGCAGTTTGTCAGAATTTGAGCCAATTCCCAAAATCTGTCAATTCCCTAACTCCGAGCCAAAGTGGTACCTTAAAAAGAGAGAGGATTAGTGGGAAAAAAGATTGACGTCTAGGGAAGAGTCACTAAATGTAGATTTTATCCATAAATCCACAAGAAGTCAGCAATAGAGGCAAAAGAAGAAAGAGTAGTAAAAAAAAAAAAAACAACAGATTTTCCTCTCTCTCTCTCTATCTATATATTATATATTTAATAAATAAATGTTTTCTCTCTATTGATTACTTTGTCTCACTTGATCTGTGAAACAAATGGTGGAAATTTGCACCTATTACTGCAAAACATAGACATATATATAATTTGCGGCACACTGATTGGCCCGTTTTACAGTTATATATATAATATGCAGCACACTGATTGGCCCATTTTACAGTTATATATAAATAATTTGCGGCACACTGATTGGCCCGTTTTACAGTTCTATATATAATATGCAGCACACTGATTGGCCCATTTTACAGTTATATATATATAATTTGCGGCACACTGATTGGCCCGTTTTACAGTTATATATATAATATGCAGCACACTGATTGGCCCATTTTACAGTTATATATATATAATTTGCGGCACACTGATTGGCCCGTTTTACAGTTATATATATAATTTGTGACCCATTTTTGCACCTTTTTTTTTTTATTTAGTTCCCAAATCGGAATCTATGCAATCTAAGTTCAGATATTCTGCTGAGCTGAACCAACATTCACCTGAAATTCGCGTGTCCCAAAATATGGTTCATCCGAGCTGAATTTTCTCACAAAGTACAAGTCTAGTACAAAATAATCAAACAAATTTGGAGAAATGGATTGCAAATTCAGAATTGCAAATCTAATGCCAAAATGACTGAGTTGTAAAATAGATTTGGATAAATTATTCAACTCGGCATTTAGACCTAACATTTGCAAATACATTTTCAATCCCACCAGTTTAGCGAATAACCCCATGTGAGAATATATGCTTAAATGGGATCCAACTTTGGAAAGGCCAATTACCAATGGGAAATTTTCCAGAGCACTTAAAACATTTCTCTGAGTGTGAATCATAAAGAGTTTCATTGGTAGGCTCCTGAATTCTGTTTCTAGCCATGAAATTCCTCTACCTCATAAAACACTTTAATTAGATGAGCTGATAAAAAGTAGAAAAGTAGAACCAAATGCTCGCCATTGAAAACACCTTAATCCAAAGTATGACATCATCAAGCAGGTGGCTGGAATTATAGCTGAGAAGATTTTCTTAGATATTGCTGCCGTTATAAGCATGCACGAAAGGAAACAGCAAAAAGGGGCGACTTTGCACCAATGCTTACAAAAGCAGCACGTGAGGTCATTTAAAGTACAAGAGCCACCATTCTAAATCCAGATATAATTTATTTGTCAAAAGAAGGGGTAGTTCAAAGCCAACATGACAGCTTCAGGTTGTCCAAGTCCACTTCAAGGAACTTGCAAAATTACATTGGTGAAGGTTCAACCTCAACAACCAGCCCATTCTTGCCCACCTGGACTACACCCATTGCTCCTGTAAAAGACCTTTCTTGGAATCCATCGTTCCTTCAAGTAGAAAGCCCTAATTTAGCTAAGAAACCAAGAGCCAGTAACATTCTGTTTTGCTGGAAAGTTTATGGCTCCCATATCCTGTCTGCTCCACTTTAATAAAATGTGAAATATTTTTAAATAAACTATTTTTCATTCACTCTGGATACATATTCCCTGGTACATTTAATCTCACATCCTGATAACTGTAATTTAAACCACTCTGCTTTGTATCATGCAAGGATTCACTTGGCACCCTCTCTTCTCTGTAAAGAGTTCCTTTGCCCACAAGATGGTAAATGGATGGATTATTTGGTTTATTAAAAACAAACTTGAAATAATAATGTTTTTCTTTCAGAAAGGTCTCAAATGAATAAGTTTAAATGATTTTGTGTCAGAAAGTAGCAGAATCCAATGAGAACCTATCTCTAACTCTCTCACCAGGCACTTATTAAATTAACGAAATATAATTTTAAGGTGCTTCTAAAATAATGATGTGTCAGAATCAAATATGAACTGCGTTCACTTTTGAAATCTAAAAATATAAGACACGAACATACAGTGCAGTGTGTCTACCAATGTTCTAAAGATCCAATGTAGAACCATGCACATGTTTGTGAGCCATGAGCGGGCTCTATAGAACACGTCATGTGTGTCCTACTAAGAGCTGTAGAAAATCTTCAATTGCAGAACTTCAGCATTGAAGAGGGGAGTCTTGTTGTACTATACAAACATAAAATTGTATTAATATTAGTAAATTACAATAATAAACTATAATATGAGGCCCGGAGGTAAGCCCCAAGTATAAAATAATTGTCCACAGAGTTCTAACTACTTCCTAACTGGCATATGCTGACTGTTGCCTTCATTCTGATGAAGACAACAGTCATAACACATGAACAGTAATATCAGAGGCACCATCCCGACATATTTATGCAGTTAGATTTGTTGCACCATACTCTGTACAAAATATTAGACTTGTGCATTCAGACAAATTGCTATTTAGACTGATTGGCGGTTCAGTCAAATTTTGTATCTTTGAAGCACCATACGGATGTATAATTATTAACTAGTGAGCCGGACGAGTATGCCCATTTGCTTTGGGAGTCAGAGTTCCATCCATGGTGCTAAAATAAGAAATGATGAGGAGAAAAAAAAAAAAGATTGATGGCTGGGGATTAACCACTAAACGTGGATTTTATTTACAGATAGTGAGCAACAAAGGGAATATAAAGAAGAGCAATATTTTAGATTATTTAATAAATATACACAATATATAAATATAGAGGTTTTATTTCTCCTACTATTTTCTATCTATTGGTTACATTTTCTCACTTGAACTGTGAACCAAATAATGGGAAATAATTATATTATGTTTAAATTTTGTAGCACACAGATTGGCCCATTTCCACACCCTTTTTGTTGTTTCTAGTTTTCCCAAATAATTTTCAAATAAATGTCAGAGGTTCTGAACTTCTGAAAAAATGGTTTAGACAAACCAAATTTTCCACAATGCACAGGACTACAATATAAACTACAGACGGACTGCGATACATGCTAACATGTACATGCTAACCTATATGTGCCCTTCATAGGATGATGGGTGTACTCCGCTCAACATAGAAAATCAGAAATTATAATTGGCTCTGAGCAGTTTCACTTAACAAAACTAAATCTGAATTGGGATGGAATTACAGCATTATTATCCCTACTGTTTGCGATTTGCAGTTACAGGAAAATTTATCAAGGTTTGATTAAATTAAAATAATATTTATCTGTGATAAATAGTGGAGGCAAGTTTAAAAAAAAATGATATTTTGCACCAGAAGTAGTTTATTGATAAAATAAATGGTAGAACTATTAACTGAACAAAAATATTCCCCAAAACATTCCAAAATATTTTAGCTTTATGGTTGTTTATATGCCAAATGTATACAATAATATGTACTTTTAAATATTTCTATATTTAATAAATTGATTTTCCGGCAATTATATGCACAAAAAAAGGGTAAATAATATTGTTTATTTCCAGTTGTTTGTTAGTAAATATAATCTTAATCAGTGTAGATATAGAGTAAAATATGGCAATCTGCTGAATAGCTCGATTATGTAAATATTTTTGTACAATTACTTCTACTAGCAAGAATTAAAAAAAAAATCTTTTTTTGTATATTATATATATATACACACACACACACACACACACACATTACTACCCCATACATCCCAGTCTTTTAAAGGGAATCTATACTGTACAATTGACTTTTCTTTTTTAACATAATCTGTCCCCAGCATATCTCACCAATGCCCTTCCCTTTTATTATTAAAAATGTAAAGCTAAACCTGCTACTAACCTTTTTTTAGCTCCAAGTCTTTGCCAGAGCAGCAGACCATGCTGCCTCTTTTTTCATCAGCAAACTTGCTGATTCCTTCTGACTTTTAATCGAATTCAATGATTCTCATAGAGAAGCATTGTGGAAAAGAAACTCATGGGGCAGCAAGCATCGGAACTGCTCCAATCAAATGCTTCTAACAGAGAAGCCTCGGATACAATGCTTTTACATAAGAAGCATTGTTCGAACCTTTGACATCCTCATGCAATGAGTGAGGAATTTCAACATCAAGAACCAAGACTGACAAGGTTCTTACTACTGAAACACTGAGACACTAGAGGCATGTTTAGTTTCGACAACAGAAAATAAGGCTTCTGAGATACCTAATAGGATCTTAAACCAAGATAACTATAATCACCTGACCGCCAAATGTCAAGAGCTGATCAGACAAACTAAAAAAGAAACTCTTTTATCAGCCATTACAAAATAGGAAAATAAACCTCAAATTCAAATCAATACAAATGAATGGAATAAGTCTTTAGACAATTTTTTTTATAAAACAGTACATTGTTTGAACCTTAATGAGGTCCAATTTAAATTAATAAATCATTGGTATAGAGTCCCTTCAACTCTTAATAAGATGTATCCGAATGTTTCCTCAAATTGTTGGAGATGCGGCTCGCTAAAAGGTGACTTTGTCCACATTTGGTGGGCATGTCCAAAACTAACAACCATATGGAATGATATATATCCCAACGGTTTATACAATGGTTTGGACTTGAATGGGAATTGAACCCCCAAAAAAGGCTCTTTTACATTTAAATTTTCCTAAACAAAAAAAGATGGAATGGAAGATAATTTTAGATATCTTGACAGCAACCAAATTATTATTAACAAGAAACTGGTTGTCAACCAAAGTAGCAACCTGGCTTGAAATTAAAACTCAGATTCTTACACAATGTTCTATGGAAAGGAAAGAATATAACTGGAATAGGATAGAATTTAATTTCTGGAATAATTGGTTAGATATTTTAGATAAAGATTAACCCAATAAACATCTGAACCCATATCTTATTACACAAAGTCAAAGTCCTCGCATAAAGAGGAAAAATACAAAGAAATAGTCCCCCGTACAATAAAATAATATGCTTATCGCTCGCGTTTCCACATGATCCGCTAATTATTATTATTTTCTTTTTTTTCCTTTTTTGTCTATTATGGGATGTCTTTATATAATTGTATGTCCAGAAAAAAAAAAAAGAATTAAAGCCGGTGCAATGTTTGCTTTGTTCACACACTTTATCGGAAGTTTAATTATATTTTCCCTTTAAAAACATAAAAAATGCAAAAAGATTTACAAAATCCAAAAAGATTTACAAAACATAAATACCCTTCCTCATCAGCATTTTAATAGGGACCCTTCACTGCTCAGGGTCTTTAATACTGAATTTACCTATCCCCTGTATTTAATGAATGTGTGCTGGGAGTTGTGAAAAATTAAATTAAATGCAGAAAGCCATGCGCCTAAATTCCCCTCTGCCCTGGAACTGAGCAACTTCATTTTACTCCTGAAAGCCCCCTTAAAGAGAGGATAGAAAGAAGAAAAAACTGCTATGGGTGCACTGAATGTCCAGAACTGAACTAAATTGTCATGTCAACTGCTAAACATACAATATACATTTAGACGAAAACATAAAATCACAAGAAAACAAGGTTAACACAAGTTATAGGTGATTGTCAAGATTGTTTTCAGTGGTCTAATTTGCAGAACTGTGACCGCTCTCCTTTTAGTATAATTTGTGAAATCGCTTGACAACCAATGAAAAACAATCATTTACTGCAGATTTGATCTTGCAGCATGTTATGGTTTCGCCATATAAATTTCAAGCGTAACTAAGCATTTTTTACACCTATACTGCCAGTTTTATTTTTTTAAAGCAGTGAGCGGGGATCCTAAGGCAGAACTGGAATGCATCGGGCAAGAACTAGCTTGTGTTCACAGTTAAATAATTGTGCATGGACAAATTGGTTCCACTGTAATTAAAATATAATAATCATCTCAGACTCCAAAGATGTGAGGGGAAGGACATTTTTTAGCATGACTCCAGAATTCTTTTGAAGGCAGATTCTGCAAGATTAGTTACAAGATAGCATTGATATGTTTTAAACCACTCAATTAACCAAGGAGACTGGATACATAGAACACGGTGCTTCCAGAGGTCATATCAACATTTTCAAGACAGGGAAATATGGTGTCTGTGCAAGATTTAAGGCCCAAAGTACTACTTAGAAAGGTCATAGCGTATAGATTACGATAAAAGCTTAGAGGGTGCTCGCTAAGAGGAGTACTTTTCAAAACAGAAGGTAATTGTGAAGGTGATAGGTGACCCGTTCACTTAAAATTATGAAATAGGAAAAACTAAATAAAAGGTGCTTTATGTAAAATCTTAAGGGGATGGTTGTCTTTCCAATAATTAAGATTGATGATTGGAAGGGCAACGAAGCCTAAAGGTTGACCGCAGGTGAGAGGATGTGGGGCTGATTAAAAGCTTAGAAGATAGGGGCTTAAAAGCCCACTGATTTACAGTATAGGCATTAGGGCTATTGTCCCTTGACCCCACCTTTAATTTATCACTTGCCCCGGCTGATAGAAGCTAAGATTATGTCTTGGAAATAAATGCAAATGGTTTTAGAATGTACACAAAAAGACTTCTATGCAGAGGACGATTTTTGAACGAACCTTAGTAAACAGAAGATTGCAAATGTTTTATTCAAACAGACATAGCTATTATGTAGCATTATAGAGCAAAAACAGAATTCAGTTTTATAATGCTAATTTTATTTAAGTAAATCTGCTATCCAACAGCGAATGGACTGCACTACTTTTTTACAGTGATGTTGAGGATTTTTTTTTAAATTATTGCTGTAATCTATTGCCATGGGGGTTTTGAAAATAAACAGTTTGTTTAAGGTCCTACCACAGCATCTCAATGGAGCTGAAGTCAGGACTTTAACTGGGCCACTCCAAAATTAATATTTTCTTTAGTTTGTACCATTCCGAGGTGGACTTACTCTTGTGTTTTGAAACATTGTACTGTTTTATCACATAATTATGCTCCATCTTCAGATCATGGAATGATGTCTAGACATTATCCATAAGATTTTTCTGGTAAAAAGCCAAGTTTATGGTTCCTTCTATAATGTCAAGTCTTTCAGGCCCTAAGGCAGCAACTTATCCGTACACTAACATTCTTCCACCACCAGGATTTACTATTAGTATATGACGTTCTTATTGTGACCTGACATAACAGGACGGTCTTCAAAAAATCTCCACTTTTGACTCATCTGTTCTCCGAGCATTATCCTAAAATGTTTGGGGTTCGCCAATGGCATTTTTTGTAAACATGAGATGAGCTAAATGTTCCACTTAGTTAGCAATGGTTTGCACATTGAAATCCTTCCACAAATCCCGTTTCCAACTGGTCACTTTTTTACTATCCAGTCATTAACACTGATTCTAGCGGAGGATAGAAAGCTGAACTTCAGTAGATGTTGTCCTGTTTATTTTTTACTTTCTTGATGACTCATTTCTGCACCATTGGTGTATTTTGGTAGGATGGTCACTCCTAGAAACATTCACAACATTTCAAGTTATCTTCATTTAGAGATTATGGCTCTTACTGTGGTTTGCTGCAATTCAAAATATGAAGAAATAGCTTTTTAACCCATTCCAGTCTGATGTATTAACTTCCAGATTATCGTTTGATCTAAACATAATGTGCTATTTGTTAAGTTCTATACAACGTTTACATTCAAAGGGGTTGACAGTGATCAAGCCTGATCGTGTTTGCTCTATTTGAAACCAATGATTAATTACATTTGGTTAGCAAGTTGGCTGAGTAACTAATGGGGCAATTAGTTTACAAACAAGGGTAAGTAGCATAACTTTTTTTTCCCTTAAATTAAAAGCTAAAAACTGACTTTTGCATTTTCTTGGGTTCTCTTTGTCTGAGAAAAAGAGGAACTTCATGAATGGATGGATGGGTGGATGGATGGGTGGATGGATGGGTGGATGACTGGAGAGGCAGATTTCCAAAGCTGTTGAAAAATTTAGTAATATGTCTCTGTGCCACTTCACAGGGAATTTTGATCTGAATATGTTACTAACAATCAATCTATTCAGATATTTCTATGACTAACAATACAGCAAACAGTTTGGGTAATAATCCATATTCATTGCTCTGCTTTCTGTGCCGGTGCTGCTAATGTAACTGGAAGATGTTTTCAGATGCCTCATCTCGTAATATAAATATAATATTTAAAGATAGTGGCTTGTGGACTCAAAAGGTTGTTTTCTGAACTTTGTAAACTCCCTCAGTGTATCTCTGTGTGTAACTTGTGTAAGTAGATCCCGCAAGTATGACTCATGACTAGTGATGTCGCGAACACAAAATTTTCAGTTCACGAACGGCGAATGCGAACTTCCGCAAACGTTCGCGAACCGGGCGAACCGCCATAGACTTCAATGGGCAGGCGAATTTTAAAACCCACAGGGACTCTTTCTGGCCACAATAGTGATGGAAAATTTGTTTCAAGGGGACTAACACCTGGACTGTGGCATGCCGGAGGGGGATCCATGGCAAAACTCCCATGGAAAAATACATAGTTGATGCAGAGTCTGGTTTTAATCCATAAAGGGCATAAATCACCTAACATTCCTAAATCACAATGGATATGGATTGACACCTGACATATGACATATTGACACCTTGACATATGGATTGACACCGGTCCTCAGAGCCCCTGATACACACTGACACAGAGCAGAATAGGGACTGTTCCCCTACATAGGGTCACTTGGCAGATATGGATTGACACCTATCCTAAGGATCCCTGATGCACACTGACACAGAGCAGAATAGGGACTGTTCCCCCTACATAGGGTCACTTGGTAGATATGGATTGACACCTATCCTAAGGATCCCTGATACACACTGACACAGAGCAGAATAGGGACTGTTCCCCCTACATAGGGTCACTTGGCAGATATGGATTGACACCTGTCCTCAGGGACCCTGATACACACTGACACAGAGCAGAATAGGGACGGTTCCCCCTACATAGGGTCACTTGGCAGATATGGATTGACACCTGTCCTCAGAGACCCTGATACACACTGACACAGAGCAGAATAGGGAACATTCACTAAATGCCAAACATTGTTATACAGGGGAATTTTCAGTAATTAAGGATGAGGGGGGGGGGACCTACTGTCCTCCCCTCTGGCCCCCACCCCTGCGCGGTGGGTGGGGGCCATAAATCACAATGGGGGGGACCTACTGTCCTCCCGCCCGCCCCCACCCATGAGTGGTGGGTGGGGGCCATAAAAATAATGAGGGGGGGACCTACTGTATGATGTTGTATCGATCAGGTAGTGTAAGGGTTACACCCGCTTCACAGTGACAGACCAAACTCCCCTTTTTACGCACCGCAAACACCCGCAAACAGTCCATTTGCACAACCGTAAACTCCCCATTTGCACAAGGTTGGATACCAAGCTAGCCATGTCCGTTCCTTGTCCTCACTGATGTCATTGAAGGTCTCTTACTCCACCCAGTCACGTACAACACCAAGGGTCCCTGAAAGTATGCTAATAAACTGAAAAAAGAAAAAAAATCTCCCAAGAAGGAGATCTAAAACTGGCATAGGAAACGGTTAGACAACTATAATAAAGTGATACCTACAAATCCTAGTGAGCATAGGTGTATAATAGAGGGAGAAAGGGAAAGCAGAGTAATGCGTCCTAATACAGTGGTTAGTACCCCTTGTTAATGTAAATTGAGTAATGGACAAAAGTCTTTATTGTATCATTTATATATAACAAAGGGATACTATACTCATTCCCCTATAGTGGCTAATTGTGTAATAATGGTAATACTATTACCTATTATATAATATTGGCAGGGGCAAGGAAATTCCCTCTAAATAGATGGGTATAGGCAGAGAGTATGGAGACCGGAGTGATAAAGTGTCAATAAGGTGATATAAAGTTAAATGTATCACAGACACACAGCCACCCTTTCTCTTAGCTAGTTTCCAGAAATGCTGGATAGGTAGAAGGGCTATAAAGACTCAGAGAGGTCTAAGAAGAATCCTCTAAACTAGCCCTAATCTCCTTAAACACCTTCAAGGGTGTTCTAAGCTAAAGCTCAATCTAAACGTTTAGATGACTGCCTGATTTCCCATCACAGATGCTGGCTAGGAATAACAGTGTGCAAGACAAAGAGTGGGTCTAAGTGCCCATAGTGCAGTAAAGTGTCCCTAGTGAAGTGAAAAAGAGAATAACGAGCTGTCGCCCAAGAGAATAACGAGCTGTCGCCCTATCAGGGGACGTGTATATGGCATCGATTTTAGGAACTGGGAGATGGAAAAAGATGCTTGGTCGGTCCTCCTACTTCAAATTTGGGGCACTGCGCGTGCAATCTAATGTGCCACCAGATAGGAGTGGTGTGTTAAGTAGTACTATTCCTATCAATTTAATCCCTGTTATGTGCCTTTTTTTGGTTTGGTTTTTGAAGCCACAGTGCAGCACCAGAGGGCTGAAAAATTAGGTATTGTTGCAGCCGCTGCTGTAGCAGCAGGCAGAAAAATTGATGTTTGTTTCCCAGGCAGAAAGTGCCCTAAAACATTGCGGCTTGAACCCTAGTTGGTGGCGGATAAGTCACGCAAGTCTACCGGCATTCAGAGCTAAAATAAAGCAGCGTGTGGACCATTTTTAGCCCAAGTTAGCTCATCTCATCAGGCCTTTTTTAGTCGAATGTATCACCCACTGTCAGTCCCTTCGGGATCCATCCCTCATTCATCTTAATAAAGGTGAGGTAATCTAGACTTTTTTGACCTAGGCGACTTCTCTTCTCAGTGACAATAACTCCTGCTGCACTGAAGGTCCTTTCTGACAGGACACTTTAAGCGGGGCAGGCCAGAAGTTCTATTGCAAATTGGGATAGCTCAGGCCACAGGTCAAGCCTGCACACCCAGTAGTCAAGGGGTTCATCGCTCCTCAGAGTGTCGATATCTGCAGTTAAGGCGAGGTAGTCTGCTACCTGTCGGTCGAGTCGTTCTCTGAGGGTGGATCCCGAAGGGCTGCGGCGACGCGTAGGACTTAAAAAGCTCTGCATGTCCTCCATCAACAACACGTCTTTAAAGCATCCTGTCCTTGCCGGCGTGGTTGTGGGAGGAGGAGGATTACTTTCACCTATTTCCCTGTTAGATTCCCGTTGTGCTGTGACATCACCCATATATGCTGTGTAAAGCATACTATTTAATTTATTTTGAAAATGCTGCATCCTTTCTGACTTGTTGTAATTTGGTAACATTTCAGCCACTTTCTGCTTATACCGGGGGTCTAGTAGCGTGGACACCCAGTACAGGTCGTTCTCCTTCAGCCTTTTTATACGAGGGTCCCTCAACAGGCACGACAGCATGAAAGACCCCATTTGCACAAGGTTGGATGCCGAGCTACTCATTTCCCGTTCCTCCTCCTCAGTGATCTCAATGAAGGTATGTTCTTCCCCCCAGCCACGTACAACACCACGGGTACCAGATTGGTGACAACGAGCACCCTGGGATGCCTGTTGTGGTTGGTCTTCCTCCTCCTCCTCAAAGCCACATTCCTCCTCTGACTCCTCTTCCTCACAATCCTCTTCCAACGTTGCCGCAGGTCCAGCAAGCGATGCTGATAAGGCTGTTTCTGGTGGTGATGGTGACCACAACTCTTCCTCTTCACGCTGATCTACGGCCTGATCCAGCACTCTTCGCAGGGCACGCTCCAGGAAGAAAACAAATGGTATGATGTCGCTGATGGTGCCTTTGGTGTGACTGACTAGGTTTGTCACCTCCTCAAAAGGACGCATGAGCCTACAGGCATTGCGCATGAGCGTCCAGTAACGTGGCAAAAAAAAATTCCCAGCTCCCCAGAGTCTGTCCTAGCACCCTGGTCATACAAATATTCATTAACTGCTTTTTCTTGTTGGAGCAGGCGGTCGAACATTAGGAGTGTTGAATTCCAACGTTACGGGCTGTCGCAAATCAAGCGCCTCACTGGCATGTTGTTTCGCCGCTGGGTATATGCAAAGTGCGCCATGGCCGTGTAGGAACGCGTGAAATGGCCACACACCTTCCTGGCCTGCTTCAGGACGTCCTGTAAGCCTGTGTACTTATGCACAAAGCGTTGTACGATCAGATTACACACATGTGCCATGCACGGCACATGTGTCAACTTGCCCAACTTCAATGCCGCCAACAAATTTTTTCGTTGTCACAAACCACTTTGCCGATATCCAGTTGCTGCGGAGTCAGCCACTTTTCCATCTGTGCGTTCAGGGCGGATAGGAGTGCTTGTCCGGTGTGACTCTCTGCTTTCAAGCAAGTCAAACCCAAGACGGCGTGACACTGCCGTATCCGGGATGTGGAATAGTACCTGGGGAGCTGGGGGGGTGCCGTTGATGTGGAGCAAGACGCAGCAGCAGAAGAGGACTCAGCCGAGGAGGTTATGGAAGAGGATGGAGTAGGAGGAGTAGAGGAGGTGGCAGAAGGCCTGCCTGCAAGTCGTGGCGGTGTCATCAACTCCTCTGCAGAGCCACACATTCCATGCTTGGCAGCCATCAGCAGGTTTACCCAATGCGCAGTGTAGGTGATATACCTGCCCTGACCATGCTTTGCAGACCAGGTATCAGTGGTCAGATGGACCCTTGCCCCAACACTGTGTGCCAGACATGCCATTACTTCCTTTTGCACAATTGAGTACAGGTTGGGGATTGCCTTTTGTGCAAAGAAATTTCGTCCGGGTACCTTCCACTGCGGTATCCCAATAGCCACAAATTTTTTGAACGCCTCAGACTCCACCAGCTTGTATGGTAAAAGCTGGCGGGCTAATAGATCAGACAAGCCAGCTGTCAGACGCTGGGCAAGGGGGTGACTTTCTGACATTGGCTTCTTCCGCTCAAACATGTCCTTGACAGACACCTGACTGTGGGCAGATGAGCGGGAACTGCTCAAGGCGAGAGATGGAGTGGCGGATGGTTGAGAGGGGGCAAGGAGGACAGCAGTGGTTGACGTGGCTGAAGATGCTGGACCAGGAGGAGGATGGCGGCTTTGAGTTTGTGTGCTGCTTGTACTCATGTGTTGATCCCATAGGCGTTTGTGATGTGCGATCATGTGCCTACGCAAAGCAGTTGTACCTAGGTGGGTGTTGGACTTCCCACGACTCAGTTTCTTTTGGCACAGGTTGCAACATCGCTGTTGTCAGAGGCAGACACACAAAAAAAAAATGCCACACTGCTGAGCTCTGCAATGATGGCATTCTGGTGGTGGACACAGCATGCGTTGATTGGCGTGCTGTCGGGCTGACCCCGGGTGCCGATGCATGATGTCTGACTGTGCCACTAGCTCCTTGCGATGACCTCCCTCTGCTTCCAACTCGTCTCCTCCTCCTCCTCCACTCTGTCTCCCCATCTGAACTTTTGCCCTGTTCTTCTTCTTGCCGAGCGGGCACCCACGTGACATCCATGGACGCATCGTCATCATCAACCGCTTCACTTGTATCTGACAACTCAGCAAAGGAAGCAGCAGCGGGTACAACATCATCATCATCATCATCACACCGTACGTCCATGTGTGTAATGCTGCCTGACTGAGACATATCCCTGTTATCTACATCCTCTGGCAATAATGGTTGCGCATCACTCATTTCGTCCAACTGATGTGTAAAGAACTCCTCTGACAGATAAAGTGATGCGGCTGTGGTGCTAGTGTTGGTGGTGGTGGCAGGCGGGTGAGTGGTATCTTGAGAGGTGCCCGAAGCTAAGATGGAGGAGAATGGTGCATCAAGGTTCCGAAAGGAAAATGTAGAAGATTGGGTGTCCTGTACTTGGCCTCTGAAAATTGGGCATTATTCTAGGGCAAAAGGGAACCACAGCACCACGACAGCCCCTGCGGGGTGGCCTGCCTCTGCCTGTCATTTTTTTTTGGATTAGTGGTACTATGCGTGCAAGCTACTGTGAGACCAGATATGAGTGGCAATGTGCACTGGCAAAGGTTGGCAGAGTACACGCTGTAGGCCTGACACCCGCTTGAAGACAACTAACTGCTATTCAATCTATAACAGTGAAAAATGTTTTTTGGTTTTAAAGGCACGCTATTGTGACACCAGATATGAGTGGCAAAGTACACTGGCAGAGGTTGGCAGAGTACACGCTGAAGGCCTGACACACCCGCTTGAAGGACACTGACTGCTATTAGCTTACAGTGAAAAACTTTTTTTCTTTTTAAAGGCATGCTATTGTGACACCAGATATGAGTGGCAAAGTGGACTGGCAGAAGTTGGCAGAGTACACGCTGAAGGCCTGACACCCAGACGCTTGCAGACAACTAACTGCTATTCAATCTATTACAGTGAAAAAACATTTTTTGTTTTTAAATGCAAGCTATTGTGACACCAGATATGAGTGGTGGCACTGGGCAAGTGGGCACAGTATCCACTGTGAGCCTGACACAGAAGCTGGCAGGCAGGCAACTGCAATTACATTACACAGAAAAAATAAATTAACTGGCTAGTGCTAGGGAGGGTGTGCTGCTAATTTGCTGGAATGTGTCTGCTGACCGTGATTCACAGGGTTAAAGTTTACTCAATGATGACGAATAGGGGGCGGATCGAACCGCGCATGTGTTCGCCCGCCGTGGTGAACGCGAACACGCTATGTTCGCCAGGAACTATTCGCCGGCGAACAGTTTGGTACATCACTACTCATGACTGCAACGTTTAGAGATTGGTAATTATATGCGTCACGAAAGTACCTGGCCCCTGTAATGAAGTGGACATTGTTGGCTGAAACACTATTTTCTGTAGTTCCTTTATGTCCTCATGCCATGGGGTTACGGGACACTGCCTTTTAAGTATAAAAAGAAAATTCAACAACTCTGTCACCTATAGACTGTAAGTTCATTTGAGCAGGGCCCTCTTCAACCTATTGTTCCTGCAAGTTTTCCTGTAATTGTCCTATTTATAGTTAAATCCCCCCTCTAATAATATTGTAAAGCGCTACGGAATCTGTTGGCGCTATATAAATGGCAATAATAATAATAATAATAATAATAATAATATTAATAATAATATTAATATACACAGTAACTGGAATTAGAACGACAATCTCACTGCTATCCAGTTATCACTAGACATAAAAGACAATTAAAGATTTGAAACATAAGCCCCAGATCCCGAGAGCTGCCACTGTCCTGAATAAGATTCACAAAACAAACCTCCTGCACCTGTGTAGGTGTGACTCTTTGAAGCTCCAATAACTGCTACAGCAGGTAATCATTAGCTACATTGCAGCAGTTCTGCACATTAACCATTTCCTCAAGGAACCGCTTGTACACACCATTACAAACCCTCTTATCTTAATCAACGGTTAAACCATCTGGCATTATTAGAGCAGAGCCCAAGTGACACTTTTTTTATTTTACGTTTGTGTTTCTTCAAGGTGAATTAGATATGTTTCCTACATCATTCCAGAAATATAATAATTGTACCACACTACTTACGTATGCCCATTTTATATATTCCTTACTAAAGCTAAGTTTGCCTTTGAAAAATTTGTTTAAATATAATCGGATTTAGGGGATGAGTATTTTTTTATTTTAGTGCCTCATTGAGAATGTTTTAATCTGTGCAGATTATCTATATTGTAGATGAGTTCCTGATAATCACCAGGCAATAAATTCAATCTATGGCCTGCTGCACTAATACTATCCTACTAATAATAATATTCTGCTTTGAAAATCCAACAACTCTGCAGACTTTCATTTATTAATATATGCATCTTCTTTTGGGTATTTTAGTTGGCACAATGGTCACTTCAATTTTTTATGTTAATCTAAATTATATATGTTCATCAACATCAAATTCATGTGCCTGATTGTGGAGTATATATTCACCAAAGGCCATCTGACTGTCTGTAGCACCAGAGATAGATTACAATTCAATGGGGCCCTAGGCAGGTTGCCCGTTTGGGAGACTCCCTTCAATGGTCACATATTGATGGTTAATGGGGAAAGGCCAATTCATCGTTCTGGGGTCCCATCTTACCCCATGGCCCTGGGCAACTAGGGTTAATCACCTTATGGTTAATCATTCTTTTTATGGCCCTGTGTATTCACAGCCACCTTTCCATAATGTCCAATATCTGGACTGCTTTCATTCCAACAAAGAGCTATCTCCAAACTATAATATTTATTGGTCCGTGACTTTGTAACCTCTCTGAGTATGGGAAAGGTTAGGAACATTTAGATTGAACCATCCAGATGATTTCAGCCACTTTCCTTGATATAAATAAAAAATTAATACATTTCATATCAGTGATATGGACTGGAACTCCAAAAGAAGACTTTGTTGTATTTGGCAGTGTTTTCATTGATAGGGACTAGAATCAGGCATACAGAGATATGCATTGTAACACCTACTAAATGGAACATAAAAAATAATAAAGTTTAAAATAAAGAGACAATGTTCTTCTCACCCATATCCATGGAAGACATGAGGCGAGGAGGCTCAAATCCTTAAGATACAAGGGAAAACTAAAACTGCATAAATCTTGTCAAAACCATACCATACAAAAAGTTATTCACACATTGAATAACAAGGGGGTGGGGGGAGTCAAGAAAATCCTTACGCGTTTCAGATCTCTCAGTTCTTAGTAGTGAATAGTGATGTCGCGAACATAAAATTTTCGGTTCGCGAACCGCGAACGCGAACTTCCGCAAATGTTCGCGAACCGGGCAAACCGGGCGAACCGCCATAGACTTCAATGGGCAGGCGAATGTTAAAACCCACAGGGACTCTTTCTGGCCACAATAGTGGTTAAGGGGGGGGGGAGGAGACCTACTCTCCTTCCCCCCCAGCCCCCACCCTTGGGTGGCGGGTGGGGGCCATAAAGATAATGAGGGGGGACCTACTGTCCTCCCCCTCTCCGGCCCCCACCCCTGGGCGGCGGCCATAATGATAATGAGGGGGGGGGACCTACTGTCCTCCCCCCTCGGCCCCCGCCCCTGGGCGGCAGGTGGGGGCCATAAAAATAATGAGGGGGGGACCTACTGTCCCCCCCGGCCCCCACCCCTGAGCGGTGAGTGGGGGCCCTAAAATTAACAATAAGGGGGACCTATTGTCCACCCCGGCCCCCACCGCTGAGCGGTGGGTGTGGGCCCTAAAATTAACAATAAGGGGGGGACCTATTGCCCCCCCGGCCCCCACCCCTGAGCGGTGGGTGGGGGCCCTAAATAAAAAGGAGGGGACCCTAGTCACCTCCCCTCCCCCCCAAAAAAAATTATCTCCCTACCTACCCCCTCACCCTAAAAATAATGAGGGGGGGACCTGTAACTAAAAACCTGTAAAAAAAGAAAGTAAAATTTAGATAAAAACAACTTACCATTCAATGTTTTCTTTCTTCTAAAATCTTCTTTTTTCAGCCCCAAAAAAGGGCAAATAAAAAAACATAATAACCGAAGCAATAAAAAAAACAAAAAAAAAACGAGCGCACAAGAAAAAAATCCATGTTCACCCATGGAGGGCTCCGCGCAGACTGAGCTTTGCAAGGCGGGGGAAGGCTTATAAAGCCTTGCCACGCCCTGCAATTAGGCCAAGAACACTCTGATTGGCTGGTTTAAGCCAATCAGAGTTCTCTTTGTCATTTTACACAGCGTGGGAAAATTCCAAAGAACTTTCCCACGCTGTGTAAAATGACACAGAGCACTGTGAGTGGATGGCTTGAAATCCATCCAATCACAGTGCTCTGTGTCATTTTACACATCCCCCTATTGGTATTTAGGGCCCCCACCCGCTCAGGGAGGGGGGACCTTTTTTTTTTTTTAGACATAGACATGCCCCTACTCGCGGTATTGCGAGTAGGGGCACAATTTACTAATACTAAGTAACTTTTACTTAGTATTAGTAAATTTGGCCACAAAAAAAAATAGGGGGCGGACCGAACATCGCATATGTTAGCCGTCCGTGGCGAACACGCTATGTTCACCAGAAACTATTCGCCAGCGAACCTGTCGGGAGATCACTAGTAGCGAATACTTTTTCCAAGCTTTGTTTATGCATGAGGTGCTACTGTTTTGCTTAGATTGCCATCTGACCGCTCTAAGCAAATCTGCAGTGCCCCTGCCCAATGCAGTCCCAATTTATTTACATGCAACAGCCCTGCAATAAAAATTATGCACAAAAAAAAAAAAGTTTAGGCTTTTAAAGATAACAGAAAATATTCTTGCCTGATTGAGGAAAACTAAGTAACTTAGAGGAAACAGATTGTTGATAGAAGTTAATTGGGTCTGGAAACTAAAATGGAGATTAGGTCAGGTGTGAAAAGATAATTAAGAGATAATTAGATTAGTAAGGAGAAAGATTACTTAAGACAATCATGTTGAAGGAATTAGAGTCATATCTATTGTCACGACAACGATTACATACAGGTGTCAAAGAATATGAATTTATTGTATCTGGACAGCAGATGTTTTCACAGAGACAGGAAATTAGGAGAAGACAAACAATATTTAGTGACATAACCAGTCTGAAAAAAAAGATTCTGCCAAAATGTGTTTGCTCCGGTATAATTCTGAAGATTACCACTTCTAATCAAAATTTAATTAAAAAATTTCAGAACTGAAAAAGTTTGGAAATCTAAACCTTATCAGTATGGAATATTCAAAACATGTTCACTGTGCACACACCTAGTAGCTTCTGCCACTTAACACCAACTTTGAATCACTAATTTACAGTTTAAGAGTTGTTTGTTTTTTTATTGAAAGGACACTATAGGCACCTCTTTTCCTTCACCTAAAGGTTTCCACTGCAATATTTGGATCGATTCAAAGTTTTTTATACCAAACCAAATTTTCAAATTGAACTGAAGAGTTCTCAACCAAATTTCTAACCATTTTTTTGATGTACACAAGTTTTTAAAATATTGTGTATGTAACACACAGTAATTGTGAAACATGCCCCCAAAAAAATACAAAGGGCACCAAGAATGCCACAAATAACTAGGATACATTTCAGGATGAAAAAATATCTGCAACGGGAAGAGTAAAGATAAAGTTGATGAAGGATATAGATGACATCATGTACAATCAGCTGCGTTCTTGGGAGCACTGTCTCCATCTGCTGTCAAATGTCTTCAAATGGATAACGTCCCATGTCACTAAGAACGTTTGTCCCATGTCCCATGTCGTTTAAGAACATGATATTTTAATCAGCTTAATGCAGTGGCCTCTTTTTTCCAGTAACATCCCTATTGGTCAAGGTCCACTTTTTCCGTAATTTCATGTTCCTTATCCCATTAAAAGACGATGGTAAACATTTATGGGTCACTGATTCACCAGTGTTTCAATTCCAGGTATGAATGTAATAAGAGGTTCGGAGATTTAACTTCAGCATAGCTTAAGCGCATGTACAATACACAAGCTCAAGGTTCCCCTGACAGTTAAAACAAAGCACATCGATAATCTGTTCAAAAAGTCCCTGAGGCGAGGCACAGTCTGCTGGGCATTGTCTGCTTTACATCCATCTATTTTTAATTCACAGACAAAATAGGCAGCCTGATTCAGGCTGGAGTGGAGCCACTTCACAGAGAGAAAAGAAACTGTCCGAGAACTCTACAGAATAATTAGCTCTTTGTAATTTTAACAAGCACGGGCGCATTCAGTGGTTTTGGAAGAGTTTGACTGAAAATACACAACATACCACCGAGAAATGCCAGGCAGGATTTTAACCCTTTTAGTAGCTGAAACTGAGCACTGAACAACAAGTAAATGGTTAATGCTTAATGTATAGGCAAGCTGGAAAAAAAAAATTATGAAAACAGCAAAAACCACAAAAATAAATGCAAATCTCTACTTGTTCTACAAATAGAAATGGAGATAAATTCTTTGATGCATATTATCATTTGTTTTATCTGTGACAAATGCTCCTTCCCACGTACGTTTGCCATTGATTCCTGGAGGAGTGTAGAAACTGGCCTCCTGCCCACCGACTATGGTCCAGGTCTGAGACACCTTTTGTGAGTTATTATATATGTAGCGGGATAGAGGACCTAACTACACTGCATGGATCTGATCGCTATTTGGAGAACCTGGGCGCTCAGATCAGGGCTATTTAACAATTTATTGTTTGATTAGAAGACTGTGCTTGTCCCATTCTAAATATGATAAAAATGAGGCTTGAGTATTAATCTGTGTGTAGGTATTAATGTCTCTTTTGAATATGATATTGGAACACATGGCTATTAACATATCAAAGGAGCCCCTATCTAAGATGGAATCTTGACATATGGCAATCTAGAGAGTTAGTTTATATTTAAACCAGACTTCCAGGCCACTTATGTGGGACTTCTCACACCTAACAGAGCAGCTCAGTTGTGGTCCCAGCTTCAAAGAGGAATTTGGATTGTAAGCTCTGACCTCTCATGCAATCAAATTAGCCCCTTTTGAAAATGTATTTTTGGAGTGTTTAAGAATATTGTATATTTTTCTGTAGAGGATTCTAGGAGGAACAGCCCAGTATTATTGTATAGGAGAACCCATGTAGGGGTCTGTGCATAAAAGCCATGTGTGTTTCAATAAACCTCAGTTGACTCCCAGGACTATGCTTCATCTGGTTACTGGGGGAATGGGTGTTTATTTGTGCTCATGGTTGTAGAGTGGCTGAAGGAAGGCAATAGCGGAGGTAACCATTCCGGTTACCCGTGGTCCACTACATCTGGTGGCAGAGGTGGGATGGTACTTCCTAGCCAAACGGAACCAGCATGCATTAATCGAACAAGCTGCACTGAGGAAGAGTTCGACAATATGATGAAGGGGCTGCTGGCTCTCTATGGACCCAACCCCTCTGAGTATCTACAGCATACAAGGAAAGTAGTAACCGAGTACCTGCAGAACAAGGCAGAACTGGCAAGAGAGCGGGCACAGAAGGGGATACCCCTGCCCCAGCGGCAGTGTGCAGACCAAGGGGAGAAGTGTGTCATCTTTCCTCCACGACGACAGGGTGAGTTATTGGGAGTGGAGACAGTTGCGGTTGGTACCTCTCTAACAGATAGTAAGTAACAAGGCAATTAGAACTTTTATAACAACACGAAGTATACAAAGTATTGGAATGTTGCAAGGATGTCCCAGTATGCTACAGGGTTGTGACATGCACAGAGTAAGTCTTCTTCCTGTTCATGAACCCTGGACGGCATCCTCGGACCTCTGACTTGTCTAAGTTAGAAACGATGCAAGCAGCCTGGAGATTGCCTACAACTAGTTTCCTCTGCTTAAGTGTTTAGGTCAAGGGGATAAGTGGATTGGTGCTGTGTGGCACATGTGTTTGGAGTGGGAGAGCTGGGTGGTTAAGGGTGGCCTAAGAAGATCTCCCCGTCTGACCAACATTAGCCTAACATTAGGCTGGCCATATGTGTCTGGACCATCATCTTAGGTGCTGTGACAGGTAGAGCTGGGAACGTCAAACCTGCAGCTTAGAAACTTAGATGTGTATGTATTTGAGAGTGGCAACTGGACCCCCTGCATCTGTGAGCATGTATGTGACGTGGATACTCCTGGCTGCCTAAAGAGAGAGGGGATAGAGAGGAGAGAAAGAGAAAATACAACCTTAAGTTTATAAATAGATCACACTGAGTCTTACACTCGGTTATGCAGCATTCCCCACATTCCCCCAACCTGGCTGGGATCAGGGGTGAGCCCCAATCCCCTGTATTCCCCCATGTGGGTGTGCATGTAGGTTAAGATCACAGATCAGGTAGGGGTGTGTCGCCATCTGAGGGAGGATGGTCTCTCGGTTACAGAGTCTCCATCGGGGGATGACGTTTTATTTTATGACAATCCTTCCCCCCTCCCGGCTACATGGTGGAGTCTTGTGATCCTGCTCCGAGGATCATGCCTTACCCCATCAACAAAGTATTGCGTTAATAAACCTCTCCCTGATGAAGCAATTCGTCTTGTCATAATACTCATCATCTCTAGGGCTGCCTTTGGAGTCTTGGAAGTGCAACACCAGGGAGAGATGTTTTGTAGCGTGGGGACAATTCAGGTTCCCTTCACCGTATCGTACTCGGCTCAGTTGAGGTGTGGGACAATGTTCATGTGGTGTGAAATCAGGCGGAGAGAAAAGAGGAAAATAAAAAAAAGATTTAAAAAAAAAAAGAGAGTGGGGAAAGTGATCCGGGTTGTACCTTTGGTTATTGAAGGGGCAGTCTCTCTCCTCTCTCCCCCCATGGCAGCAGTGTGGTCGTTGTTCGGCCAGGCTCTCACATGTCGGCAGTGAGCGACCGTCCAAGTTGTCAAGCGTTGAGACCCAGATGCAAAAGGAAAAATACATGCCACTGCGGTTGTAGAGATAATTGGTCGGGGATTAGAATAGGTGAGGCAAAGTACAAATGAGGTAATATGTACTTGGCTGTGGTGTAGGTAATCCTTGGGTGGATCACAGTGTTGGCCAGTGAGAGATTCGGAAATAAATGCAGGGTAAAAAAAAAAATTGTAAAAACTTCAGCATTACCTGTGCATCCCAAGCTCTCTGCAGAGATGGGTCACAGTAGCTGGGGATATGTCGGGCTTTTGAATTCCGAGTAGATCAGTAAGGGATGATGCATCCCAGGTGCAAGGGTATGGTATGTGCCACTGTACTTGTGGAGGTACTTGGCATGAAAAAATCCCCCAAAATCCAGTGGATCAGGCCATAAAAATCCAGTGGATCAGGCCATAAAAATCCAGTGGAAAAGGCCAGCGCATGTTGATTGCAGGCAATTGTAGGTCGTGGTCCAGGTCCACAAAATCACCATGCGTGCAGACCAAGAATGAGCCAGATTGGGTGAAAAACAGCAGTCCTGTTGGCATCTGCCAGCGGTAGCGAATTTTCTGCGTTTGAAGGATCCTGGTCACTGGTTTTAGTGCTCTGCACCCTCTACACCCCATGCTGCTGCTACTAGTGGGGCAATAACCTTGTTTTTGTCGTGGGGTCTTGAGGAGAAAAAATTAAAGAGGCCAATAATTTGGCGGTCAAGCCACACCCAGTTGGAACATTTTATGCTGGAGTCTTTGCTACTGACTTGGATATGTGACTATCCATACACAGTTTACAGGCAGACCATGGCTCTCCTGCCTATGAATGGCCCTTATTGTGGAGCTAGATCGAACTGTCACATTCCTTTCTGGATATAAATCTCAATCCCCTTTAGAGGAAAGTAGTGGGAAAAAAGGTCAAATAATATAATATCAAAGTAAGGCTTTTACTCTGAGCAAATCAAGCCTGTGTCACCTAGTTCATGAACACAAAGATGATGATGATGATGATGATGACGATGATGATGATGATTTATTAATATTTCCTATATGGTGTTCTTGTTTTGGGTACTTTGCAAATTTAGCAATTAATCATTGTGTTTAGGATCTCTGCATAAATAGAAGATACGTTCTAGGTGTACAATTCTATCAGACTGAATATATATATAGCACTTATATCTGTATAAATTGTACACAATAAGAAAATAATGTATTGCACTCACAGGTTTTGGATAGATACCCGTTGTTATTTAGTCATCAGATGAAGAACATCACATTGTTTTTCAACATAGTTTGATACATCGATGAGCATTCTGAGCCAATTCTAGAAGAAACTCCTGTGTTAGAAGCCACTGCAATTGGTTTTCTGTTATGTGTTGGCTCTGCACAAGTGGAATCTCTATCTGGGCTTCTGACTACATTGCTACAGATGTAATGGAATTTTCACAGAGTTGCCGATTTCCTCTCTCTGTCCTTTTCTGTCACAGTAAAGATGGAGGCAGTCGCAGTCGTGCGATATTGGGCTTCAGTTTTCAACGCTTTCAGGTGCCGTTAAGATATCAGTTGAACTGTAATGCCTTTGATATGGATAGCCATTCTACCTGCCAAACTCAACACTCAACCATTATTACAAAGCAAATGGCGAAGTAAACCGTATCAAATGGAAGAAAATCAAATTCAGATCAATCTTTTAATCAGGCAACAATTTACAGTCTAGCATGATGCATATATATACCAAATGGGTGAGCAATACCAACGTCGGTGCATTTTGTGCTTCATGGCACTAAACGTGACACATATTGTACATACATAGGCAGAAAAGAAGAACTCGTCTGAGCAAGCAGTAATTAATAGGATGCCACTGAGTTAAACAATTTACTGTATAATATACACAGAGATCAGCTCGCTCCATACTGTGAGCAAAGCAAAACCAAGACTTGACACAGTTTCTGCCTTAAGGCACTTAATCATAGGTCCATTCTATCTACGCATGGAGAAAGGAAGCAGTCATCTGAACAGGCAGTAATTAATAGAGTGCTATTGAAATCAGCAGTAATTATATTATATGCAGAGCTCAGCTCACGCCTTACTAAGTAAACAAAAGCTCTTGAAAAGCTATGTGTAAAAAATAAAAAAAAAACAGAAAAATAAGGCAATGTTTCATAAAACAGGACTCCACGAAGGTCCACAGATTCTTCATTCCACACGAGTATAACACAAGAATACCTGATTTACCAGACTTCACGACCTTCTCACTGTTAATATAGCTTATCTCAGCGCTGTAAGGGTTCGTTGTACTGTTCAGTGAATACACTTTTTGGACTTTACTTTTTACCTGCTGCATGGAGTTCAAACCACAAATGTCCTGTTGGCTTAATGTCTGGTGGATGTAACAGCCAAGAACAATGGTTTTCTGTTCACTTAAACATTTATTTATGTTTTTTTTTTTTTTCCTGCAGATTTCGAGGCTGCTTTGAATCACTATCACATTGGAATGCCTAGTTCCTACCTTGCAGAGAGTTCAAGATTTTTCATCAAACTATTCAGACACCAATGTGCTCTCTTTATCCTAATAAGGCAAGCAGTTCATAACCAGGGGATGTAAATTAATTCAAAGGGCAAAGCAAATAGCACCCGTATAGTTTGCAGAGGACAATACTTTCAGAGTGTACTTAGCATTAGATGTGATGGCACGGGTGAATCTCATCTGACCATAACACTCACTGGTTTATTCACTAAACACTGAATTTTAACAAATTAAATCCTAATGCAGGATAAAAATAATGTAGGATCGAATGAATTAATGCAGGATAAAATGAATGAATGCAAGATAAAATGAATGTAGGATCAAATTAATTAATGCAGGATAAAATGAATGTAGGATCAAATTAATTAATGCAGGATAAAATGAATGTAGGATCGAATGAATTAATGCAGGATAAAATGAATGTAGGATCGAATGAATTAATGCAGGATAAAATGAATGTAGGATCGAATGAATTAATGCAGGATAAAATGAATGTAGGATCGAATGAATTAATGCAGGATAAAATGAATGTAGGATCGAATGAATTAATGCAAGATAAAATGAATGTAGGATCAAATTAATTAATGCAGGATAAAATGAATGTAGGATCGAATGAATTAATGCAGGATAAAATGAATGTAGGATCGAATGAATTAATGCAGGATAAAATGAATGTAGGATCGAATGAATTAATGCAGGATAAAATGAATGTAGGATCAAATGAATTAATGCAGGATAAAATGAATGTAGGATCGAATGAATTAATGCAAGATAAAATGAATGTAGGATCAAATTAATTAATGCAGGATAAAATGAATGTAGGATCGAATGAATTAATGCAGGATAAAATGAATGTAGGATCGAATGAATTAATGCAGGATAAAATGAATGTAGGATCGAATGAATTAATGCAGGATAAAATGAATGTAGGATCAAATGAATTAATGCAGGATAAAATGAATGTAGGATCGAATTAATTAATGCAGGATAAAATGAATGTAGGATCGAATGAATTAATGCAGGATAAAATGAATGTAGGATCGAATGAATTAATGCAGGATAAAATGAATGTAGGATCGAATGAATTAATGCAGGATAAAATGAACCCAGTTTGTAATTTAGGAGCACCAAGGTGGTATAAGAAAAGACTGGTCTACTAGACAAAAAGTAAATAAAAAGTAAATAAAAATATATGCATCATTTTAAAGAGACTTGCATGAATTATTTCTAACTCATGGGGCATTGAGGGCCTGAAACAAAACAGGTAAAAGGAAAGTTGAGCATTATTTGCAGGCACAGCTTAAATATTTTCAAGCAAATTCTGAGTTTTGGTTAAATTATATAAAATTATATAAAATCTCTGAGGATTGTCATGGTCTTCACTTCTTGAAGATTGCTGACAAACGAGCAAGTTACAATGATCCGCAATTTCTCTGGACCACAACATCTTTTTTTGGCTTACTTAGTCAACTTTTCTTGAGTCTCGAGAATTTGTGGTGAACGTGAAACTGTCTAAGAAGTTCAGCCAGATGATGGCAAGGATCATAGTTAGGTTATTGGACATATTTCATATAGTTTTCTAAGCATTTTAAAATCGTATGTGTACATCCTTAGCATGCTTGCATGAGCTCTCGAAAAGCATTTTATATATCTATTGCTTTAACGGATATCAAGCAGAACAAGTAAAAAGTGAGGCATCCTCTTTTCGTATAACTACTCACCCTATCTTTGTGTTAATCCTCTTAAATTCATACATTCAACATCAGCCAATTGGACCGCCCACTACTTATTGATTCGGATATGCACAAAACTGTATTTAGAAGCAAATGATCTTACAAATTGTATCTCCCTGTGTAATGCTTGCGTAAGATCCTGACAATATCCTTAAACAGCAAGCTGCAGCCTCAAGTATTTATAGAGCAATGTTACTTTATAGCTCATAGGCCGGCAACGGACAAAGATAGCTGCAAGGAGGTATCTGGAGCCTAAGTACTGAAACCACATGGTTTTAACATTGCTTAATGTAGAAAGGTTTAACCCTGTGTTCAGAATATAGGAAAAAATGTACTTGCACACAATACAATAAAGAATTAAGGAGACGTGATGGGACTTCACCATTCTATGCTGTCCTCTTCAAAGTTGACTTACCATCAGATTCCTTCCTTCTGACTCAATATCGTAAATCTCCAGTTGCTTTGAGTACTGGGTACTTCTCACAGCTATGGGATATACTATATGTACATCATGATGCTGTTTATTCTTGCAACACAGTATTGATTATATTCAATAAACTGGGAAATGGAGGGAACTGCAAAAGGTAGGTATGTCAACTGATTTAGAAATGTACTCTAATAAAGCAATTTACACATTTTAAGTTATAACTTACAGACCCCTTGTCAGATCTCGGAATTTTCCGTTGTAGGGAATAAACCACAGTTGTATTTGTGCAGTTATATATTACCGACAGAAATGATGATATAACATTCTGTAGCATACAAAAAGCGGTGACTACAAGGTGCGCATTAGCTGGCAATGCAAGCTGCACTTCTCTTCAGTATCAATGCGAGCTCATAATGACTGGTTTTATCAGAAAATACAATATTAAAATGCAAAAACCTGAGACTGTGAATACATAGCGGCATACTCACTCTTTTAAAAAAATGCTTTAGCAACTTTATTTCAAGTTGTAAAACTGTTTGAACCCTTAATTCTATTGCAGTAATCTGTTCACAAGAAGGAATAATTTAAAGTGGTGGGTAGAAACATGAGGAATAATGTGTTTTAATATCACTTTAAATAAAGGTTAGTAGACTTTCACGAAATCTTCCATTAGAAGTGATACAGAATAATGTAAAGCATATACTGAAGGACACATATACTTTTCCATCCCCTCTCCACTTTGCCCTCAAGATAATTATCTATCCATCTTTACATCTATCTATTTCCCACCCATCTGTCAGCCCTTCCGTTCATCCATCCACCCATCTATCCATCCTTACATCTATCTATCCACCCACCTGCTCCTCCATCCATCCACTTTCCCGCCCATCTCTTTGCCATTCCATTCATCTATCCACCCATCCATCCTTACATCCATCCACCCACTTGCCTCCCATCCGTCTGCTTTCCTGCCCATCTGTCTGCCACTCCATTCATCTATCCACCCATCCATCCATCCACCCATCCATCCACCCATCCATCTATCCACCCATCCATCCATCTATCCACCCATCCATCCATCTATCCACCCATCTATCCATCTATCCACCCATCTATCCATCCTTACATCCATCCATCCACCCGCCTACCCCGCATCCGTCCGCTTGCCCGCCAATCTGTCTGCCATTCCGTTCATCAATCCACACATCCATCCATCCTTACATCCATCCATCCACCTGCCTGCCCCCCATCCATCCGCTTTCCCGCGCATCTGTCTGTCATTCCGTTCATCTATCCATCCTTACATCCATCCACCCGCCTGCCCCTCCATCCGTCCTCTTTCCCGCCCATCTGTCTGCCATTCCATTCATCCATCCAACTATCCATCCATCTATCCATCCTTACATCCATCCATCCGCCTGCCCCCAACCATCCGCTTTCCTGCCCATCTGTCTGCCATTCCATTCATCCATCCACCCGCCTGCCCCTCCATCCGTCCTCTTTCCCACCCATCTGTCTGCCATTCCATTCATCCATCCAACTATCCATCCATCTATCCATCCTTACATCCATCCATCCATCCTTACATCCATCCATCCGCCTGCCCCCCCATCCATTTGCTTACCCGCCCATGTGTCTGCCATTCCGTTCATCCATCCACCCATGGTCTATTCTTCCACATTCATTGTTTTTCTAATTAAAATACATTGTCTTGCTCTATAGATGGTTCTTAAATAAATTGGTGGCGCACACCTTGCATTTAAAATCTTTTTATTTTCTAACTCATCTCCAAGGGCTCCCCATGAGTTATATATATTATTGGTTTTGGGTTTTTTTTCTGAAAATAATACTTTTGTAAAATGTATTCATATTCACTCACTTGATCATTAGTAATGATATAGGCCAATATAATCTTAGCAATCAACATCCCCATCAAAATATATCATCCTTTGCTATATTAAGTTAGACCAGTCATCCTGGAAGCTACCGATATCCTGAACTGATACTTTGCATGACAGAGGGTCTGCTCGTGATATTTTTTAAAACTCTAACATATGATAAAAGATCCTGAATATTCAGATGACAACATTGGAAAAAGAATGAGCTGAACAATAGCTATGTTAATGTTTTAAAGAGGATGGAGAAAATGATATAATACATGGCATTTTACCTTTCCTTTCTTTTACGAATCTCAAACACAAATCTGCTACTAAGTATAGCCTTCCACTGACAGCCTTCAGTCAGTATGTCCCTTAAAACAGAAGAGCAGATTATCTTTTATACATTCCAAAGGACTGATGAATGCTCAACTCAGCAACATACTTGGCTTGGAAATAAGGACACATAGGAATGATGAATCATCGACATTCACTGAAATGATGTTGTTGATGTATACATTGAGCCACATGGAGACGATACATTACAGTACACAAATAACCCAGGTTTCTAAATAAAGAGAATTCCTCTATCGTTCATTGACAAACCAATACAAACAAATACTGAATAGAAAAAGCAACAGATAGCTTACAGCTTGAAGACAGAAAAATGTCTCAACACATCCGTGGAAAAGCTGACAATATCTGTTTTTTTAAGAATGTATACCCATACTTCTAAACTGTTTAGTTTATTTTCTAATAGACTATGTTAATATATTATTATTATTATTATTATAAAAAAAATCTAAACCTTAATTTTTAGTGCATTGAACATATTAAAATATTGTTTATATGTGTCCAGCTAACAGTATGAGAGAGAAGGGAGCTGTTAAGGAAACGCTGATGGCGTAATAGGCATAGGGGTTGAGTTATAAAACTGCAACCTGCAGACAAGTGTTGGAAAGTGCTAAAAATAGGGTAATAGCTATAAAAACTAATGGACCAAGAAAAAGCAGGAGTTTGGTTGTTGAGAACCTCGTTTAGAACCTTGTATCATTGTTCTGTTATCAATAGATTTTTTTTTTTAGAAAATCAATCTAAATCTAATGCATTCACTGACATATAATGCACAGACTCTCTTGCACCTCCAAGGTTGGTACATCGCACCCACATTAAAATGAGGGACATGGAACCCATTGAGATGAAGTGGTCTGGATGGCTATGGTGTCCCTTTAATCTGGCACCTCATTGTTATACTATCTCACCACACTATCACATTCTGTATTTTTGAATATCTTCACCAGTAGAAGATGTCTCCATGGGGCAATATAAGACTTACTCATCTTGGACGTTGGGGTGTGCTTACACCCACCACAAGTACAGTTCAATGTTTCATATTTTTTTGAGAAGGACTTCTAAAATGATATATATATATATTATATTATATTTATTTTTTTATTTGCGACTCTGAAATGTTCTGGCTGGGAGCCCGGGGTCGTGTTTGTTTTGCAGGCTTTACAGTTCCTTGCATGGTAAGAAAGGAGACCGTAGACTCAAAGGGCATTTATAAGATTAGAGTGTCATTGTATGTCTTTATAGAAAGAAATTTTATACCTGTACATGAACCGCACTCATCAAACAAGTGTCAAAACTCTTAGAGGGGAATAATGTAAAACAGAACCGAAAAAAGAGAGACTGAACTTTTTTTTCTAATAGAAAATCCTGCTGAAAAAAAAATAACATGATTCATTAAAAGGTCAGTAATGTCCTAGTTTAAAAAATACATTTGTATAAAAATGTCCAAATTAAATTGCTAACAGACAATAAGCTATTATCTACTGCAAGCTTAAAGATGTATTATTTACCTGTTACAAGGAACTCGTTTAAAACAAATACAAAGAAAAAGGTAAGCGTGTGCGCTTAACTCTGAAAAAATACTAATTTGTAATTGGCTACTTTTTTTCAAAAAGCCAACTAGGTATGGTCATGGTTCAAGTTGTGGTGAGTGACTGTAATCTAATGTGAAGCAACGGGTAACATCTAACTGCAGATTTCTGCAGGGGTAAATCTGATCCAAGATATGTAATAAGACTTGTCACTTGCAAACAAATACAATGTTCTTAAAATAAAAATACAAAGTATGAGAATTGTATGAAGGTATATTTAAAGAGACAGACATGGAAACTGACTCCAGGGATGACAGACAATGAGGGATGTGACTTTAAGGTTCGAACAGCTAGGCGGCAGCAAACTTTCCATGTGAAACTAATACTATAATATATCCTTACTGTAGAAACATGAGAAGAATCAGTCCAGGCACGATTTATACAAATACGGACGAATTCACTTTCTATAAATCTGACTGCAACTCTCACTAATCTCAGGACTTAACATCTCCATGCCAAAGTTATACCTCCACCTTTACCATCATCCATCATCCATTGTATTATGTAAAAATGTTGCCCCCCGCTCTCCGGGCAACATTGATGTTTTCTGATACACAGAGTCCACAGACACCTATTAGCCTCAGCCACCAACACAAAAAAATATATATCAGAAGAACTTTATGAGATGAACAAAGCCAGCGCAGATACGGACATCACTAAAACATTATGAGACTGGGTCCCTGGGTCTCTGGATCCCTGAGTCCCTGGATCCCTGAGTCCCTGGATCCCTGGATCCCCGAGTCCCTGGATCCCCGAGTCCCTGGGTCCCCGAGTCCCTGGGTCCCTGAGTCCCTGAGTCCCTGGGTTTCTGGGTCCCTGCGGCCAGGTACAGACAGTGTGAAAGGGAAACTCATATTACACATACATTGATAGAAAACATCTCCATAATTTGCATATAGAAGATAATTCTTGAAATTTGGCTAAAACTCTGATAAGTAAATTTTACAATCCTAATGGAAAGCAGCTCTTTCTTTCTCCGAGGATCCAGTAATAGTAAACGAGATTGCCACGTGAACGATATCAAAACTTGGACATTTTCATTTCAACTCTCAAATAAAATCAAAAACAGACATTCATAAAAGTTGCTTAAAATAGAGAGTTTGGTTATATTTTATAAGAGCATAACGGTGAGGTCATATTCATTTTTTCTTTCAAACGTGCATATTTTGGGAGTGGTGTCTTTCTTTAAAAGCCCATGACTGGCATCACACCCCACATTGACTATCGATGGGTTAAACGAAAAGGATTTCCAGGTGGGTTGGAAACAGTGACATCTTCCCCATTCGTGCAGCAATTATACGGGAATATCAATATCACAGCGTTATGCTCGTATACCTTACTGTTAATTAGGCAGAATTCATGATCCAAGTATGAAACACAATGAAAAACACCATTTGCAAAAGTAAGATATGGAGACATAAAAAAAGAAAAAAGAAAGAAAAATTATACTTTTGATTGCATGAAATTTGCAAAAGCATATTTAAAGTGAGAAGTTAGGTTTTCAGAACGAGCTCCTTAATTAATGAACTGGGAATTGATCTGAATTCGTCCAAAATTGAATTGACCTAAATACTCCTAGCATTGAGTAAGAATTCTCTAATTCACCAAGGAAATCAATACATAAATTATAAAGGGGGCCTTTGGCTGTTTAGATTGTAATAAAAGTAAATGTATTTAGGAATAGGATTCTGGGATTTTCTTGGTCTCCAAATAAACAGGACAGTTTGTGCAGCCAGTGATCCCATTTGTTTTTTATTTAGTGATTTTTTTTTTTATTCTATTCAACAGCTACCTTTGCAGAAAAAAAATAATGAAGTTAACTGAAATGGTTGAGTACATGGGCATTGGTCAACACGATTGCAGTTGGTTGCCTTTCAATCGAATACAGCCTGTTTTTTCCCAATCAGAATTTGCAACTTTTGGCAAAATCTCTTTTTATTTGTATTTTTAATAAATTTAGCTTCACTATTGGCTGAATGTGGTGTTTATTAGTCAACCCATACATTGCTTTACAGTATTACTGAAATTTAATGTAGCCCCCAAGGAACGAGCGTAGCTAAGAGGCGGGCTTAGGTGGAAGGTGTTTTGTGAAAGGGTATTTGTGACTAAGGGGCTGACCCAGTATAAATAGACAGCCATTTTAGAATTCCTCAGGTTAATTTTCTTACCTGTCTGAAATTGTCCCACCCTCCCTCACTAAGGGGCTGTTAGGGTTTATTCCTGTCTTGTCACAGTGGTGGGGTTAGTGAGCTGAAGGTAAGGGGTAATACAGGCTCTTTGTTACATACAGGGTAATAATTCCGCTGTTTAAGAAGGGGTTAAGACGGTTCTGGTGCGTATGTCTATGTTCGGGTAAATTTCCCCAAACATAGACAAGTGCAGCAAAGCAAGGAATCCCTCAAAACTATGTTCGGGGAACGTTCTCCCAACATAGATTGGAGGTATTCGCTACTTTGCTGCGCTTGTCTATGTTCGGGGAAATTTACCCAAACTTAGACATATGCACCTGAGCAAGGAATCCCTCTAATCTATGTTCGGAGAAAATTCCCCGGACGTAGACCAGCTCTCTAACATGGGGATTCTCTTGTATCCCCACGCTACAGACCTGGACGTAAGTGCCAGCCGTTGTAAAAACAGATAGGTCGTAGAGTGATGCCACCTGTATGTCTCTTTATATTAAAAGCAGGTGCTGCTGCAACATTATTTAGCCATTTTTTGCCCAGAAACCTTTCTATCCTTTTCTAATACATGGAGAAAAAAGGGTGAAAGTATTTGCAGATCTTCTGCTAAACATTTCATTCACCTTTTATTGGATTTTCCTTAAAGGCACACTATTGTCACCAGAACAACTACAGCTTAATGTAGTTGTTCTGGTGAATATAGCCTGTCCCTGCAGGCATTTTAATGTAAACACTTCCATTTCAGGGAAAAAGCAGTGTTTACATTCCTGCCTAGGAACACCACCAGTGGCAGTCATTTTTAAAGAGGAGATGCTGATTGGCCACAGCGGCATTTGGCTCTGCCCCCACCCACCCTCTTTGGCTGACATAAGCAGAATTGACACACTTAGCCAACCCAATGCTTTCATATGGGACAGCATTGGATTGGCTGAGATTGTCAATTCTTATGATGTCAGCCAAGGAGGTGGTTCAGGGGAGTGACCAGCACTGGCAGACCCGCACAGCGCTGGAATAAAGGTGAATTTTTACTGTATTTAAGGGAGGCAAAGGGGACCGACCACCTGAATAGTGTTTTTAACACTATAGGGTCAGGAATACACAATTGTGTTCCTGACTCTATAGTGTTCCTTAAGTTCTTTCCAAAATAATATCATTAGTAGGTAGTGATGTCCCGAATGGTTCGCTGGCGAATAGTTCCTGGCGAACATAGTGTGTTCGCGTTCGCCACAGACGGCGAACATATGTGACGTACGGTCCGCCCCCTATTTTTTTTTTGTGGTCTTTCAGCCAAATTTACTGATACTAAGTAAAGATTACTTAGTATTAATTGTGCCCCTACTCGCAATACCGCGGGTAGGGGCATGACTATTAAAAAAAAAAAGGGGATTCCCCCTCCCTGAGCGGGTGGGGGCCCTAAAGTAAAAAAAGGGGTAAGGACCTATTGTCCTCCCCCCTGGCCCCCACCCCTGAGCGGTGAGTGGGAGCCCTAAATACCAATAGGGGGGACCTATTGTCCTCCCCCCGGCCCCCACCCCTGAGCGGTGGGTGGGGGCCCTAAATACCAATAGGGGGGGACCTATTGTCCTCCCCCCCGGCCCCCATCCCTGAGCGGTGGGTGGGGGCCCTAAATACAAAAGGGGGAGGAACCCTAGTCACCCCTCCACCCAAAAAATTATCCCCCCTACCTACCCCCCTCACCCTAAAAATAGGGGGGGACCTTTAACTAAAAACCTGTAAAAAAAAAAATTAGATAAAAACAACTTAACATTCGATGTTTTCTTTCTTCTAAAATCTTTTTTCAGCCTCAAAAAAGGCCAAATAAAAAACCATAATAACCGACACAATAAAAAAAAAAAAAAAAACGAGCACAAAAAAAAAGAATCCATCTTCACCCATGGAGGGCTCCGCGCAGACTGAGCTCTGCATGGCGGGGGAAGGCTTATAAAGCCTTGTCACGCCATGCAATTAGGCTAAGAACACTGGGTGAACATGGATTTTTTTTTTATTATTATTATTTTTTTTTTTAAATTGCGTCGGTTATTATGATTTTTTTATTTGGCCTTTTTTGGGACTAGGGTCCCCCCCCTTTGTATTTAGGGCCCCCACCCACTGCTCAGGGGTGGGGGCCGAGGGGGACAGTAGGTCCCCCCTTATTGTTATTTTTAGGGCCCCCACCCACCGCTCAGGGGTGGGGCCGGGGGGGGGGCAATAGGTCCCCCCCTTATTGTTATTTTTAGGGCCCCCACCCACTGCTCAGGGGTGGGGGTCAGGGGGGACAGTAGGTCCCTCCCTTATTGTTATTTTTAGGGCCGCACAGGGGTGGGGGCCAGAGAAGGGGGGGGACAGTAGGTCTCCCCCTCATTATCTTTATGGCCCCACCCGCCGCCCAGGGGTGGGGGCCGGGGGGAGGACAGTAGGTCCCCCCCTCATTACCATTAAGGCCCCCACCCGCCGCCCAGAGGTGGGGGCCGGAGGGGGGAGGACAGTAGGTCCCCCCTCATTATCTTTATGGCCCCCACCCGCCGCCCAGGCTGGGGGCGACAGTAGGTCCCCCCCATTATCTTTATGGCCCCCACCCGCCGCCCAGGGGTGGGGGAAGGAGAGTAGGTCTCCTCCCCCCCCCCTTCAATCACTATTGTGGCCAGAAAGAGTCCCTGTGGGTTTTAAAATTCGCCTGCCTATTGAAGTCTATGGCGGTTCGCCCGGTTCGCGAACATTTGGGGAAGTTCGCGTTCGCAATTTGCGAACCGAAAATGTTATGTTCGCGACATCACTATTAGTAGGCCATAATCTATATTAATAAACACAAGATTTAATGTCATCAGTGATTAATAAAATGCTAGAAGTGTTATAAAGGCGATTTATCTTTAAAACCAAATGTAATAATAGTTAATATTATTAAACCAGATGATTAATGAAGTTAAACTTTTCAATATTTATATTATTAGTCAAAATACATGTTTTCACTCACAGAACGTTAATTGTATTAAGGTCATATTATAACTTTTATTGCATAAATGATGCATATTAGAAGCATATTTTATTTCTTACATCACTTCACGTTTAAAGAGTAGTTTTAGTATTAAATGAATGAGTTAACACAAAACAAATACTTTTAGGCATATGGACATTGTCAGCAGCATGGAAACTGCAGGGATTGAAGAAAAAATGCCACAATACCTTGCAGAGTTAGATAATAGACATGTTCTTTGCAAAGTTGTGGTTTAAACTGGTTCTCAAGCTGACTGCTGACAATGTTTAAATAATTGTGGAAAAATATATTTTTCTAAAAATATAATGAGATATTCTTAGCGCACACACCATACAAAAGCACGCAAGATACCTAACGATAGCAGAACCCACCGATATTAAGATAGGCTGGCTTTCCATGCTCCTTGGATATTTAAAAGGATATTTATATAAAATGCAAATTTAAAGATGTCCCCAATTTTGATTTAATGTCAAAAGGTAGAATACAAAATGCTAATCAAATGCAAAACAATTATTGTCACAATGATGGAGCGCAGATTTAATTTTCTGATCTGCTATTCTCTTTAGTGATCTATTTTTAGACCTGGCACTAATTGGAACTGCATTAAAGTAAAGGATGAAAAGGCCAGTTAGGGTATAGAGAAGAAAAAAAGATATTGATCATTTACCCAGAAATTCTGAGAATCTGCCCCTTCAATCAGATACCCTCCATTCACCATGAAAATCTGACAATTCATTGCAACCTTTGGTCGATGCATCGTGAAATTGTTTTATATATACTAACTCTGAGAATCTGCCCATTTACTAGGAAACTATCAATTCACTGTAACAATTAGCCCGTTCCACCTTTCAATCTGCCCATTCACTCTGAGAATGAGCCAATTTACTTTTAGAATTTACATTTTTAATCTGATACACTGCCCATCAGCGGTGGAACTACCGACTGTGCAACTGGTGAGGCAGCACTGGGGAGCCCCACGATTGAGGGGACCAAAGGGTGGACCAACCACCTAGGGCGACCCAATGGGAATTAATGAACAGGGGACAAGTCGTGGGCCACGATCATTTAACAGTGCGACCAGACTCCATTTAATATCGACAGCCTGGGAAGAAGTGAAAATCTGTTACTTCCTCCAAGATACATAGAGAATGCAGCACAAGAGAGAGGGAGGGGGCACTACATCTGTGTGAGTGTGTATGTGTCAGTTTGTGTATTTATGTGTGTGTCAATGTGTATGTGTATTTGTGTAAATAGGTATGTGTCAGTTTGTGTATTTGTGTGTGTGTCAATGTGTATGCATATTTGTGTAAATAGGTATGTTTCAGTTTGTGTATTTGTGTGTGTGTCAATGTGTATGTGTATTTGTGTAAATAGGTATGTGTCAGTTTGTGTATTTGTGTGTGTCAATGTGTATGTGTATTTGTGTGAGTGTGTATGTGTCAGTTTGTGTATTTATGTGTGTCAATGTGTATGTGCATTTGTGTAAATATGTATGTGTCCGTTTGTGTATCTGTATGTGTGTCAATGTGTATGTGTATTTGTGTGAGTGTGTATGTGTCAGTTTGTGTATTTATTTGTGTGTCAATGTGTATGTGTATTTGTGTAAATATGTATGTGTCAATTTGTGTATCTGTATGTGTGTCAATTTGTATGTGTATTTGTGTGAGTGTGTATGTGTCAGTTTGTGTATTTATGTGTGTGTCAATGTGGATGTGTATTTGTGTGAGTGTGTATGTGTCAGCTTGTGTATTTGTGTGTGTGTCAATGTGTATGTGTATTTGTGTGAGTGTGTATGTGTCAGTTTGTGTATTCGTGTGTGTGTCAATGTGTATTTGTGTGAGTGTGTATGTGTCAGTTTGTGTATTTGTGTGTGTGTCAATGTGTATGTGTATTTGTGTGAGTGTGTATGTGTCAGTTTGTGTATTTGTGTGTGTGTCAATGTGTATTTGTGTGAGTGTGTATGTGTCAGTTTGTGTATTTGTGTGTGTCAATGTGTATGTGTATTTGTGTGAGTGTGTATGTGTCAGTTTGTGTATTTGTGTGTGTGTCAATGTGTATTTGTGTGAGTGTGTGTCAGTTTGTGTATTTGTGTGTGTGTCAATGTGTATGTGTATTTGTGTGAGTGTGTATGTGTCAGTTTGTGTATTTGTGTGTGTGTCAATGTGTATTTGTGTGAGTGTGTATGTGTCAGTTTGTGTATTTGTGTGTGTCAATGTGTATGTGTATTTGTGTGAGTGTGTATGTGTCAGTTTGTGTATTTGTGTGTGTGTCAATGTGTATTTGTGTGAGTGTGTATGTGTCAGTTTGTGTATTTGTGTGTGTGTCAATGTGTATGTGTATTTGTGTGAGTGTGTATGTGTCAGTTTGTGTATTTGTGTAAATATGTTTGTGTATATGCATACAAACCATTGCTGTTTTGGGGATATATCAATGTTCACATTGCAGTGTTACATACACCTCTAGTGGCTGTCTTCCTGATGAATGACAAATCTGAATGCAAAACCACAGGCATTGCGTGACAGGTTTCTAAAATGTACAAAAATGTATATTATGAGTAAAACAAAAAACTTTATTAAATTACTATTAATTAAGAAGTATACGGATTTATATTTTGTGTGTTCTTTCCCCAAACTACATAATTTTTAAAATTGCATCTTTGTAACTGCATGAAGATAACTTGATCTTTTAAACCATTCACAGAAGAGAAAGCACTGAATAAACCATTCTTCAATCTGCTAGACTGCTTTCTCACTGTGAAGTAAATGAAATACATTTGCGAAGGTGCACAGGCAATCTCCGTAGACAAACGAGAAACATTTGGGAATAAGTGAAACTGCACGTGTCCTATGTCAATGTCTCAAACTCCAGACTTAGAGCAAATTGGAGAAATGCAACGCATTTTGCAGGTCAGGAGCACACAATTCATCAGAAGATTGGTCCCAAAGGTAGTGATTACTTTGACCTGACTCTTGGGATTCGGTTAATGAGTTACAGAAACTCACCGCAGGAGACTCATTCTGAAGGCTTTAACCCATGGGCATCCTGACCAACATGGAATGCTGACATACATGGAATGCTTAATAGATTGGTTGAGAGGTAAAGTTACAATGTGATGTGTAGTGTGTTACATTTCAAACCTAATCTTAAGAAAAACATCTGCTTTTTGTTGACCAGAATAATATCTTGTAATTATTGCAGAGAAGCAAACATAAATCAGAATGGTACAAAATGACTCAATTCATGAAACTGTCATTTATACAGATGATACGCAGACAGATAAACTGAGAAATAGCTAGATGGACAGATGGACAGACAGACAGGTGGATGGATTGGACTGATAGACAGACTAAGGAATGATACGCTAAAAAGCTCCATCAGCTTTATATACATTTCATTCTAGAGATTTATAAACTGTGATGAAATCATTTTTATATTATTCATTTTCTAGTACAATATAGAATGCAATGATATGATCACTTTACTCTAAATACTAAAATCTCGGCTCAAACTTTCCACTCACCAAGAGCAAGTGAAAACTGATCCTTGACAGGTAACCTGGACGAGGGGAACTAACGTGACCGAATGTGGCAGCTAGGTAAAGCAAATCTGACTTCCTCTTTTGTTTCCTGTAGACTCCAGGCCTCAGCTACTTCAGATCTGTGTTTGATTAAGCAGTCAGTAAAAATGTAAGTGACAGGAGGGGAAGGAGTGGGTGGATGTAACATGGACACATCAAGGGCAGGGTTGAGTTGACACGAGCAATAGTTGTTGGGTTTGACATTGGATGTGGAGTGGTGTGTTTAATGCACATGGATAACAGATAGAGATAGTTGTATGTGACATTGTGAAGGAATAAGGGTGGCTATAATGGGTACAAGGAAGGGATGAAGGTGAATTAATGTGACATGGAGAGGAAAAGTGGTTGTTGGATGTGAGTGGAAATCATTTCTTAGATGTAAAAGGAGAGGAAACAGGATATAAGTGAGATGGCAAGAGGGTTTTAAGCCTAGATGGTAGTTTAAGATTTGTGAGTCTTTTTTGAGACTTGTTAATATCATACAAACCTATAATAATGATATTATAAAACTTGGCACCTGCTACTTCAGAAATCATATAATAATATAAAGTAAGATAGTTATATAACTAAAATGCCGAGGATCAGGGTGAAGACAGCGATGATCGTAACTTGATACATCTGATCTTTTATGCTTTGGCAAAATGAGTACAAAAATTAAATACTTTAGATCATATGACACATTATTACATATAAATCAAACGCTGAAACTGGAACAAAATAGATCTTACAAAGACTTAGTCACCTAATAACAGATTAATCACATGAACGATAGTAATGGCATCTGGACTTCTAATTAAGAAGGTGGTAAGTTTAGAAAAGAATGTACATCGATAGCAAATAAAAAAATATTATATAAAAAATAGAAATTGTCATAAATATTTTCTTTTACCATAATTAAAAAAAAAAAAAAAAACTTGCTAAAACAATATTTGTTGTGAATTAAAAAGGATTTACAGTAAAACTATAGGGTTGAACAATTTGAAAACTGTAGCTAATTTAGTTTAGCAAATTTGACAAAACAAATTTAAATGTAGTTTTCTGTTTGGTGCAACTTTACTGCATTGTACAATAGATGATTTATTGCCCTAGTGTACTTATTCATAAGCTATACTCTTTATGGATTATTTTCTAACTATAGAATTATGATGAAATGAGGAAGAAAAATAAATTTAGACCAAAGTAACTCAGTTAAAAAAAAATGTACCAATTCAGCTATTGTTCCAAATTGAAAAAGTTGACTTTTAGTTGACCAGTCCCTTGTCAGTGTTCCATATTTCACTGTTTCGTTAATATATTCTAACATGTTTAATGTGGATTTTCACCTTATTGTTTTTGATTGTGGAGGCTCTCATGGTCCCACATGACCCTACTTATAAATCAGTGATGTACTCTGGCGCATGCATGTGCACTGATGTTAATTCCTGGCAGGTGAAGCAGGAGGAGCTGAAGAGAATTCCGTAGAAGAAGATGGCGGCAGATGTCAGGCTAGTGGCAAAGTCACCATTGTGGGATTTGGACAATATGCAAAGATCATAGAAGACAACAGAGTCACTTTAAAGATAAACTATAGGCTAGGAATACAAAATTGTATTCCTAGCACTATATTAACCTATAGTGCCCCCCTTACTAGCCCCCTCCCCCCCCATGCAGCGTAGAAAGGGTTAAAACATCTTCTGTCACTTACCTGAATCCAGTGCCAATGTCCCTTGGCACTGGGCCAGGCTCCGCCTCCTCTCCTCCTCCACGACATCGGACACCTAACGCACATGTGCGGTGATTGCCGTGATCGCATTAGGACAACCCCATAAGAAAGCATTAAATCAATGCTTTCCTATGGGTTCTAGCTGCCACTGGATGTTGCCTAATGACCCAGGTAGACAGCCACGTGAGTGGAGATAACCTAGAAATGTAAATAATTATTGCAGTTTATCAATAACTGCAATAATCACCATTGCAGGGTTAAACTGACAGGGGCACTGAACCCAGATATTGTCAATGAGCTGAAGTGGTCTGGGTGCAGATAGTGTCCCTTTAAGCTCCTGTTTCTTTTCACAGATATTTGTCCGTAATATATTTTGTACCGTCCCTGAAACGAGGAACTCTTTATGTGCTATGCGATTTATCAGAAATGCTAATTTGATTAAGTTTGTCTCATTAGTGGATTGCTGACATTGAGATAAATCACTGAAAAATGTGATCTAACTCTAATTGAAAGCACTTTCCTGAATACTCTTCGGCCACTGTATACTGTAAGAGTCTTTTATTTATTTTTTTTATGGATATTGTTAAGGTTAAAGCAGTGGCACCATCACATTTAGAGAAGATAGGGAATTGTGGAGAATGAAATTCATAAAATGTACATTACAGAAAACTGAATATAACCCAAGTAATATAACGCGAGATAAAAGGCCTTCCGTTCAATCTAATGCACTCTTTTTTTTTTTTATGGTATGTGCATTTCAAATTCCTTAAAACCTCTTATAGTATAAGATGTCTGGATAAGGATCTTTTGATGTGGCTACTTGGAATTGTGGATGCATTCCATGTTATAATTAGTCAAATTGCAACGTATTAAGTTGTTCTAGTCACTCAGTGTGGAAACTCATGCTCATTATCTTTACAAAGATCACAATGCAATCTAATGAGACTCACATCTCAGAGCACTTGATTTTAAAGGGGAATTAGCTGCCCATCCTTTAATCATCAAGACTCCAATTTGTATGTAAGATACATGCTAGATACACGCTAGATATGCTGATTCACATATCAGAATTCCTACCAATAGTCTATGTCTTGAGATACTCTCAGATTAAAGTATGAACAAGTTAACAAATATCACCACTTCATGAAGTCCATAGATCTAAACTCCCCACAAATGATCAGATCTTTAGTAACACAGTAACACAGATAATTACTTGTGTTTTCTATAAATCAGTGGTATTATTTTGAACAAACAATGCCACAATTTACTACAAACCAGCGTTACACACCTTCCACCAAACCACATTATTCCCAGAACCACAAGCTCCATCACCCACGTATGTCACCTCATGCATTCCACCTAAACATACTAGGTTAAGAACCAACCTCCATATGCTCCAATAATACAAGGCATTCTTGTACCTTGACTACCTACAGATTGTAATAAACACTCACGCGTACCAATGAGTTAAGGCGCTTGGTGAGGCAGACATATTAATTGCATTTGAATAATACTAATTCAGTAAAGCAATAAAGCATTAGGAAAATGTAGAATTAAAATCATAATAATGTGTGCAGTGTGTTCTGAATGACTACCTCTAAAGAGATGTGTATGAAAAATGTAACATAGGAAACATGGAATGACAGTTCGTAAGATTCAATCCAAATCACACATGTTGTTAGAATATGAAAAACTGAATCCGGAAAAGAGGAAATGAATCCATAGAATTCACATTAAACAACATACACAGTAAACTTCAATTTGCAAAATGGGCAGTGGTGGCTGGTTAAGTTTAAATATGGTGGCGTGCTGCTTCATCCCCAATTTGTTGGGTTCTACCTACCTAACCCCATGAGGTGCCATGCGGCGTTCAAAGTCAGTTGCATCTCTAATCATCAATACAGGGGAGAAAGGAAACTGCAGAGATAATTATGATGGGGAGAATTCTTTCCTTAGTTGTTCAATCTTGTCGGTAAAGTAGCATGCAAAGCTATCGGCTGTAAGGTTAGTTTGGGGGTGGCCACAGCAGAGTGAAGAAGAGAGTTATAGGTGCCTGGTATAGCGGGAGAATGAACTAGTGAGAGAGGAAAAGTATGACTGCTTGGCGAGGGCAAGTACTGCACTGTATGAACACAATATGAATCTATAATGGAGAGAGTCTGATTGGGTGCAAGACTTCCTCCAGGAGCGTTCAGCACAACGGGAGCATCTTTGCAGGTAGCGTGTTGATTTAGTATGCCACAGTTGGGGGGGTGTGTCCTCCTCGAGGTGCATATTTGGAGCGGGACTGCAATGTTCAAGGCAGAGGTGAGGGTAGTGTTATATGTGGAGATGGCCAGTGAGGGACAGGAGAGGGAAGGTATGGATAGCAATGGTGAATCAATATCAGCTGACAGCTGCTGGAGGTCAATAAAATTAAGGTTTCTCCTGAGTTGAGGGTGGTTAGGCTGAGGTTGTTGGGTGAGGGGTTACTTGAGAGCAAATGAAAAGAGGTGGTGATCAGAGAGAGGAAATGGAGTGTTGCAGATATTCGATACCCGACATGCATAAGAGAAAATGAGGTCGAGGGTATTGCCAGCTACATGGGTGGGAGAATTAGCCTACTGCGATAGCCCGAGGGAGGAAGTAACTGAAAGTAGTTTCGAGGCTGCTGAGGTCAAAAGGTGGGTTAATGGGAATATTGAAGTCCTCGAGAATTAGGGATGGAATATTAGAAGATAAAGTGGTCAAGAAAGAGTAGAGTGGAACCAGGGGGACGATAAATAACGGCAATGTTAGCAGAGAAGGGCTGGAAGAGATGAATCAAATGAATTTCAAATGTTGGGAAAGAGAGATAGGCGGGGTGGGTAAAGGTTTCAAGGATCAGTGAGGTGAGAGGAGAAACCCTACACCACCACCTTTACATTCAGAGTGTCTTGTGTTGTGGGTACATTGAAGACGACCAAAGGATAAAGATGCAGGGGCAGCAGTGTCAGAGGGGGAGAGCCATGTTTCTGTTAAGGCTAGTAAATCTAGGGGATGATGAAGAGGTCATGGACAGCAGTGGATTTTGTAATATTACAAATAGAGCGTGCATTCCAGAGGGCAGTATTGAAGGAGGATTTAGAGGGAGAGTAATATGAGATGGCTTTGAGATTTGTGTGGTTCCTTGAGTTAGGACATGGTGGGTTTGCTGAGATGGACCGGATTTGGAGAGACATCACCAGCTGCTAGGAGCAGAAGGATAGAAAGGAAGTGAAAGTGGGAGTAGGATTTGAAAGTTTTGTAGGAGGGTATGTATATAGAGGATTTGGGACGAGTTGGATGAGATAGGCTGGAAAGGTATATGTAAAGATCAGGATGGGAGATATAATAGTTATCAATTAAGTAGTGAGAATATAGGGATTGAAGTGGAATAGAACACAATTTTAAATTAAGAAACAAAGGGAAACACTAAGTAGTACATGTAATTCTTGAATAGATCTTCCAGAGATGATACGTCTGCGTAAACTTTTCTGCAGGACTTGGTTGCTTGTGAGTGCTGGGTGTTGCTAATCAATGCTGTTATTCGGGGCACAGTCTCTTCTTAGGCGATTCCGCAGGGCTTGGTTGCTTGTGAGTACTGGGTGTTGATAATCGATGCGGTTATTAGGGGCCCAGTCTTTGCTTAGACTTTTTCGCAGGGCTTGGTTGCTTGTGAGTACTGGGTGTTGATAATCGATGCTGTTATTAGGGGCCCATTCTCTGCTTAGGCTTTTCTTGGTTGCTTGTAGAATATGACATTTCTATTCTGTTTTAGATGTTTCTGATACTCATTTCCCTCAAAAGGTTCTATATTTAGATTATCTATGTATACATGGAGCAATTTCCATATAGTAAATTCTTTTGTTTGTTTTTTTAGAGAAGCAGTGTTCTTTCAGCTAACATTAGACTGGTATTGATGTAAATGTCAATGGTGACATATGTAAAAGTTCTGTATCTTTATGGTAAATAAACTATAAATAGCAACAACATGATTTGTGTTATAAAAACAGAGCAAAGTATATAAATAATAGAATACAGTGTGAAGTGCACTGCTAAGATAACCCAGCTGACGCGTTTCATATCTCCGAGGGCCACTTCATCAAGGGATGTCAGTGAAACAGATGATGGAGTCTTTAAGGCGTTGCATGACCAATGATTCATTAACCTAGTAATTGAACCATTTGGGAACTAATTGAAATGAAAATGTAAAGAATGAACTCACTCTTGGACATCCGAGACACTGTAGCTAGTGTTACATTATCATAAACGTAGAATGCACTGAAAAGTATGTGACAATGCAATACTAAACGCTATACAAATTAAATAGTAAGATTACCCTACAATGATAATAATTGGAATTGTATCATAATAAAAAGAAAGGCACTCTAAAATTAACAAGGTTATGCTCATGTGTATTATTCGTTAAATATAAGCAAAAACCTTTGTTTTTGTAATTGTTGAGGCTACCTGGTTGAAGGTGGGAGTGAACCTTTTGAACATGTGTATACATTAATAACTGCCAACAATTTTATTAGCAGGTTTTGCAAATCAACTCTGCTCATCCAAAATATTTGTCAATAGCTAAACTTTGCAAAATATTGAGTTCCTAGATGCCACGTTGTCTGTAAATCATTCAAAACTCGTTCTTTAGATTTGTTGGATTTTAAACAAACTATTGGGATAAGCATGAATAAATAAGAAAAAAAGAAAGATGAGTGCAAAAGCTATCGTATTAATCTAAAGTGGTTTATATACAACAAGAAATTATCAAGAGAAATCAATAGACTGTTTCTGCTGAATTATTTTTTGGAGTTTGCCCCAGAATAGTTTTTAATTTTGCCTTGCTTCAACATGCTCATTGGTCTTTTTTATATTTTTTTCTAGGTCAATGAAAGCAGAAAGCGGAGTGGCAACACTTGAGGGAGGAAAGACCAGAAGTTCTGTTTTGGACAGGTTGAGTTTAAGGAAGTGAGCAGCCATCCATTTGGAAATCGAAGAGAGGCAGTCAGAGACACGAGTAAAGATGGATGGAGCTGAGCTAAATACATACCAGGTCAGAGAGATGGAGCTGAGCTAAATACATACCAAGGCAGAGAGATGGAGATTGCAGTTTATTGACAAGCCTTCAATGTGCATGGCTGAGATATAGAGCTGAGTTAAATACATACTATACATATTCAAAGTTTTAACATAACTCAAGCAAGGACTCAATAACCAGTTTTTTTTTTCTGTGACTATATGTATTACATCACTGCCATAGAAACGGGAAACCCAAGTTCGAATCCCAGTCAGACAATTTAATCAGTAAGTGTCCCTGGACAAAACACCTAACAATATACATTTGCCGACCTCAAATAGTCATGGACTGTAATATTCTTTACCTCTTCCTCTTTAACCCTTTAAGACCAGAGGGCGTACTATTTTGTCCATCACATCCATCTTCTTGCAGCCCCCCCGGCCATGTGAGAGTGAGGTCCTTGCGAGGACCTCACAATCACGTGGCCAGGTTAGCTGACTCAGGCATTGCCAGCAGGGGGACTAACTGTAATGACAATTAGTTCCCCTGCTGGCTGAATTCAAATAAAATATAATTAAAATAAGTGTAAAAAAATAAAAAGAATATACTTAGATCATATACACACACACATACACTGTCTAGGTGTATTTTACTATTTATATATATATATATATATATATATATGTATATATATATATATATAAAATTATATATTAATATCAAATTACACGTAGACTGATACTGATTAAATATATATATATAATTATTGTTATAATATATATATATATATATATTTATATATAATATAAAAAAATATGTAAATACGTTCAATTTAAAAAATAATTAAAAATAAATAATTAAAAAATATATAGGTGTGTGTTATTTCATTCTAACTGTATTGTGATATTTATATATATATATATATTTATATTGAAATACACGTAGAATGAAATAATATATATATATATATATATATATATATATATATATATATATAAATATATATATATATACACATAAATATATACGTATATATCACTATATATAAATAAAAATATTTTTAAAAAAGTATATATATATATATATATATATATATACACACACACACACACATACATACATACATACATACATACATACATTACATTAATTACATTACATTAATTCTGCACATATATTTATGTAATATTTTTACATAATTAGGTATCTTAATTAATTACAATTAGCGGGACCTGCCTGACAACCCATGCCGAAAGTATAGGGAATTTAATTTGCTAGCACTATATTTAACCCTATAACCTTACAAGACACCATAAAACCTGTACATGGGGGGTACTGTTTTACTCGGGAGACTTCGCTGAACACAAATATTAGTGTTTCAAAACAGTAAAAATGTATTACAACAATGATATCGCCAGTAAAAGTGACGTCTTTTGCATTTTTCACGCACAAACAGCACTTACACGGACGATATTATTGCTGTGATACTTTTTACTGTTTTGAAACACAAATATTTGCGTTCAGCGAAGTCTCCCGAGTACAACAGTACCCCTCATGTACAAGTTTTATGGTGTTTTCAAAAGTTACAGCGTCAAATATAAGGCTTGGGTTTCATTTTTTTCACAATAAAATTCGCCAGATTGCTTATGTTGCCTTTGTAACCCTATGGTAGCCCAAGAATGAAAATTAGCCCTATGATGGCATACCATTTGCAATAGTAGACAACCCAAGGTATTGCAAATGGGGTATGTCCAGTCTTTTTTAGTAGCCACTTAGTCACAAACACTGGCCAAAATTGGCTTTTTGTGCATTTTTCACACACAAACAAATACTAACGCTAACTTTGGCCAGTGTTTGTGACCAAATGGCTACTAAAAAAGACTGGACATACCCCATTTGCAATACCTTGTCTACTATTGCAAATGGTATGCCATTATGGGTGTAAATTTAATTCCTGGGCTACTATACAGTCTCAAAGGCAACGTAACCAATCTGGCGAATTTCAATTTCAAATGTAATACGCTATATTTGACCCTGTAACTTCCCAAAACACCATAAAACCTGTACATAGGGGGTACTGTTTTACACATGAGACTTTGCTGAATACAAATATGTGTATTTTATTGCAGTAAAAGCAAACAGTATTATGACATTGACAGTTAAAATGTCACGTAGAACTAAAAAAAGTAACATTTCTTATTTTCTCCCCATTTTTTTCATATTAAATGATGTTTCATAGCTAAATATTTGATATTAAATGAAAGCCCTGTTTCCCCTGAATAAAATGATATATAATAAGGGGGGGGGTGCATTTAATATGAAAGAGGTGAATTACGGTTGGACAGACATTTAGCGCAAATGCCAGGTTTTGTTTACATTTTGTTCTGTTCACAACATGTACATTTGGCTCAGTCCTTAAGGGGTTAAATAACTGTAAATTACTGCACTATACACTATATAAGTGCTCCGGTCCTTCCGCCCCACCACCTGTCACCTCGATACTATTCCCTCAAATGATATGAATTCAGCAGAAACATTCTAATGATTTCTCTTGATAATTTCTTGTTGTATATAAACCACTTTAGATTAATACGATAGCTTTTGCACTCATCTTTCTTTTTTTCTTATTTATTCATGCTTAACCCAATAGTTTGTTTAAAATCCAACAAATCTAAAGAACGAGTTTTGAATGATTTACAGACAACGTGGCATCTAGGAACTCAATATTTTGCAAAGTTTAGCTATTGACAAATATTTTGGATGAGCAGAGTTGATTTGCAAAACCTGCTAATAAAATTGTTGGCAGTTATTAATATATACACATGTTCAAAAATGTAGTTAGTCCATAAACAAGTAGATTCGTTCGAATCAAAATCTTTTTACTCCATACCCAGACAAATCAATTCACCTTTATTGTCTAGGTGACTCAATTTGCTTGGGTTTGGATTAAAAGAATTTTGATTCAGACAAATTGATTTGTTTATGAACGGACCACATTTTGCACATGTAATATACACCCAATTAACTTGCACATTCATGTGGGTTATGTCGAGGGCGTCAAGGTTACAACGTAGTTGACATTAACATGGACTGATATAAATCAAAGCTGAGCTGTGAATGCATTAACCAATTCATCTACCTTAAATGCTCAATATCTCTTTCATTTCTAGACTATTCTATTTGTTTTATACTGTTGATCTACTGGTAACTATGAAATATGTAATGATTTCCAAACACAAAGTGCACCCTACAGATTCATTTATTTTATTGCATTCCAGGAACGGTTTGCACAGCTGCCATGGTGCGTTAGCCAAAACATTTATGTGGAGTGGGATTGGGAGCTGGCTTGATCTCCCTATCAACATTTATGTTCGATAACTAGTCTGTGATGACTCTACGGACATTCCAACGGGAAATGCAACACTCAGACTAAAGGGATTAATCCTGCTATGTACTATTGGATTCAGATTAAGCATTTACCAGTCTCTTAGCTTTTGTGATGACACGATCACTACATGCCCACATCGTTTTTACGGTTCAGAAAAGATACAAGTCTATCAAGTGTATCCGTTGCCACTTTTACTGATCCGGAGGAAAGAAAGCAAAACATCACGAGTTTATATTTGTATTTTCATATGTGTTGACATGAATATACTGAATGTTTCCCTCATTCAAAAAACACCTGCATGGTAACTCCAGTTATTTTCCAGATCTACCCTCTGATGACATAAAAAGTCCCACGTGTTGCCGATACAAACGCAATAAGTGAATCGGAAGGATTTGCATATGATAAGTTTGGGTATGGTTGCACGGTCATTATTTACAGACCGCCCAAAAAGACGACTTCTATGTGCTGTTCAGAGATTACACTTTGACTTTCGCTTAGCTGAGACTTAATTGCAAAAACAGGAATGTTTCAGAAGAGTATGAGTTAATGTTAAAAATACAAGAACAAGCAACTTCTTTAGAGCTGAAACCTGATATGGAAATCTAACCATAAAAAAACCAATTGAGCTATTCAGGGAAACTTAATGGCTTTTTGTGGAATGCCGGAGTCCCCACCTTAATTACCTGAAGCAGAATCTTAAATCAAGCTGGGGTCTGGATCCTCAGCAACAGCTGAATTTCATTCTGTTTATTTTGCTAGAGTTTTTTTCTCTCTCTCATTTAAGAGGGACCCAGAGAGGTGCAGAGCAAAATGCTGAGTACATGAAATGCTTAAAACCATTAACTGCTAGAATTCTCATATCGATAGTTTGAAATAACAAGGGCCAGTTCCCAATGTGTACATCCCAAAGTTGTCTAGGTTCTCACAAATCAAAGGATACCTTTTAGAAGGGTTGTACTGAGCCATGAAATATGTTTATGTTTCACTTAAGCTTTAGAAAATGTGTTTAAAACTTTAGAAAGATATTTTATTACATCTCCAAATACCAGAATACTTCTTTGTTTAATCCAGCATTTTGATCAATGAGTAAATTAAGAATATTCGCAATTTAAAGGGAAACAATTACTTCCTAGGATTTTTAATTTTTGTTTACTTATCCAGTATATTTAACAAACATGTGTTTTGCTAATGTCTGAAAAATAAAATTAAATGTAGACACACACCACTGCATTGAGTTTTGTCCAGGAACACAGCGCCTCCATCTTGGCAGCCTGTCAATCAATGTTATAAAGTCATCCCTTTTCTGTCATCGAAGTAAATGGAGGAAAAACAGAAACAATGTTTCTTCTCCTCCAGTGAAATGTGTGCCCTCTCTGTGCCAGGACTGAACTGGATTGTGATGTCAGTTGTAAAATCTTTAATTTACATTTCAAAGGAAATGTAGATGATTTTCAATATTTTAGTTAATGGCGTATTTTCAGAAGAAGTAATGGCTCCCAATTAAACATTTGTTTAAAATTATCCCTGGTATAAAAAAAAATCAATAAAAGCGCCAAAATATTACCCGAGGAGCCATTTATGCGAGCATGTTGCATATACCACACTTAGGGTCAGTAACAGAAGTGAGAATTCAAAGTGAATTTCAAATTTCAGATCATGGAAATCTAAATATTCTTTAAGTCAGCTACACGTTCAGTTTGGCTACTCTGTCCTTAGGTTTGAAATTCACTTTTAATTCACTTTGACTTCTCACTTTAGCTAATAACACTGTCAGTCTAATGACTCTCTGCCATAATTGTGTCTGGAAGAAAGATTCTCAAACTGGACCCTTCATTTCAATGTTTTGGCCTAAAATTTTAAATTAATTTGGAATTCCTTATAATTCACACTTAAGTTAGTAACTATGTTATTTTATGTTGATGTAGAACCAGTTAATAAACTATGGATTAAAAAACACCTAGTTTTTCAACTCATACTATGGGAAACCAGATTCATTTAACTTACTATTTGTTACTTTTAGTTATGCTTAAGGCTATTGGATTTTTAAGATTTCATCACTGACACGTTGACTTTTGATCATTGCTTATCCTCCCCGCCCTTAACGAGGAATCTAAAAGTGGAAAAAGAGTACAGAACTTGGAATAGGTCTTAATTTTGGTCTTCTTGGAGTAAAACAGTTCAAAAATGGTTTGACAAAAAATAAGGCCCGGCACCAAAATACTCTTTACACTATAGCCACTGCAATAAGCTGTAATGGTTATGGTGATGCAACTGAATTCTACTAAAAAACACCTTAGCTATGTAAAAAATATGTAATTGGTAATTCGATATGTAACCATGTGCCTGTTAGCTGTTTCAAAGTACTTCAGTGATGGTAGGTCCTATCATAGGTTTATACATGGGAAATGATAAGTGAATCTGACAAATAGGCCTCACTGAGCCATCTACCTCACATGACGCTGATATAATGTATGTTATGCCATTTTGCACAAAAGAAAATCATTGTCCCCCAATAAGGGTGAAGCCTAGCGTTGATGAGAAACAATATGCAAAACAAGTTAATTTCGTCACCATTATCTCCATTGTCTAAATGCATAATACATTCACTTAATGGACATGCCCAGATATATTAAACATGATTTGTGGCCCATCTGAATATTTAAATAGACATATGAAAAGTGAAAAGATTGTGGTTTATTTTGCACGGCGAGAGAGGAAATAGATCTGCGTATTAGCAAAACGTCTTGCCACTTAGGAAACTGGATCTTCTAACCCAATCTTATAGCAACACATTTCAAAATCTCATGCTTCATTAACTGCTAGTCTCCTTAATAGGTTTACTTTGGTCTTGTGTACACACCGAGTTACCTAACAAAGCCTATGCCAGAGTAATCCCTAAGACAGATGTACAACAATTCAGTTCGCTCAGACTACATGACCACAGGCAAGGAAAGTTGGTACACTGCCGAAACCACAAATTGGCTGTTAGGTAACATAGGTAAGCAAAGTATTATCACCATGGTAATCTAGGTAAACTTGATATACTATCAAGCATGTAACTACTGCAAATGATGGGGCCTTAAAGTTACAGGACTGTAGATATATAACAAAGTGTCACATGTAAATAAGTGAGTATTTGCACCAAAGACACTTAAGCAAGACTAGTATCTCCACGTACATATAACTTTATTAATGATATAGAAAGACCAAGTGGAGGGGAATTCTGGTCAGCACAGGAGTCAAAACAAGCTAAATCATTTTCATTTTAGAACATATTTGGCAATGGTTCCTTCAAAGTATTCTTCTGCCACTCTTATAACTATATTTCCTTTCAACATTCTGAACAATCACTTCCTTGTACAGTTTTTAAAAAAATATCTGTATTCATATTGGTTCTCGAAAGACTTTCAATCTGCTAACATGGCATCTTTATCCATATTATCAAATATTCCAATCTGCTCTGTAATGGCACTAACAAGGCACTAACAATAGGCCGGGCCATCATTTTTTAACCAGTTTGGTCTGCTGCTGAGTCCAACAGCAAAAACATACGTGAGGAGGCTGAACTTGATGGAAGCAAGTCTCATTTCAGCTATGTAACTATGTAACTATGTATGTAAGCGTGTGTATGTATTTTTGGTTTAATTTTACTGTGTAAAGCATTGAAAATCGTTTTCAGTCACAGTCTTCATCAACCTATTGGTCCTGTCAAAATATGTAATAATTTGTCTCATTTGTTGCTACCCTTTATAATATTGTAACGCTCTGCAGGATGAGCTGGAGCGATCTAAAATGCCAATAACAAAAATAATAATATTAACATGAAACATTGCACATAAAATGATCTTCTCATGTTCCTCAAAAGGGTCTGCCTGGAAACTGCAAACACTTCGCCAATGTTGACCATAGATGTACAGAGAGGCAGAGAGTGACCATGCAGGTGGCGATATAATGTGCAGAGAGGCAGAGATTGACCATGCAGGTGGCGATATAATGTGCAGTCTCCATCGTGCAATGCATGCAGCTCGTCTTCACTGTCCTGAATTGACAAGTACAAGCAGTGATTTTTTTTTTTAAAGGAATTTAATATGTATATATATATTCTTCGTTCTGATGGGATAATTTAGGTCTTAAACCCTCAGGAAGCTCACACCAGAGCCCCCGGCTTATGAAATATAACTGGCAGCTCTGACTATTCAGTTTGATTGATGAGGTATTCATACAGTATCTCAAAACATTAATGGTCACTCTAAGCACCATCACAACATCGCAACTACTGTAAAGGTGATGGAGCATAGATCCTCTCGCTACCACGCTCACCTCTAGACTGACTTAGATCTGGATAGGGGTTTATGGGATAAGAATATAAACCAGGTCCTTCTAATTGGAGGTTTCTCCATGTTTAGGAATTTGGTTGACAATGATATAATAAAAATATGATGATCTGGAAAAAGCATTGAAAATCACATCAATAGTGAAGCAATGATGCACCCTGGTCCTCTCCCTTTAAAAATATAAGCTTAAATTATAAATATCAAATGTAAAGGCACTCAGAACATATTTAATCAAATCCAAGATTCATTGTAATGTACTTTTAAAGAAACACTCTGGGCATCAAATCAACTTAATCTTAATAAAATTGTTATGTTGCAGTGAGGTCCTGGGCACTGTCTTATTGTAAACAATTAAACTGTTAGAAATTAAGTTGTTAAAGTACCAGGAGGGGTCCTTTAATATTATACATTATTGTAAATAAAATATAAAACATAGAAAGAAAATATTTATAAGCAAGAAATGGTTATAGGTTATATGCAATGTGGTAACACTAGTGGTTGCTAGTCGGATGCTCAGATCTGCAAAATTTCGGGTGGAAAAATGAATTGTGAAAATAGATTCTCGGGAAAATAAACTCCTGTTCTGTTATTTGGCACAGCAAAAAAAATCAAGCTCTCAAATCATCACAATCCACTCCTTGGCTGATTAATTCCTTAAAGGTCTCTCCACTAATAAGGAAAATTGCTTCATACTTACCGTAATTTTCTTTTCCTGATCATTATTCATGGCAGCATTTACTCATGGGGTTAGCTCCTCCCCTCACGGCAGAAAGGACAGGAAATAGAACTCTGAAACTGGTATAAATAGATCCTCCCCCTTCCCATCAGGCAGTCTTTGTAACTAGCTTCACATCTTATAGTATATGGGTGGGAACGTAATGCTGCCATGAATAATGATCATAAAAAGAAAATTACGGTAAGTATGAAACAATTTTCCTTATTCCTGATCAATCATGGCAGCATTTACTCATGGGGAATACCCAAGCAGTATATATATCGAGGGAGGGACAGAGTTCAAATACAGCTAATAGCTATTAAAACCATTATTGAGCTGCATAAACCTTAGAAGACTTTAAAAAAGCCAAACAAGCAATCAATAGGATATTGTCATAAAGTCTGCTCAGACAAGTTAATTTACCCTAGAGGCTGCAAGGTCAGCAACCTCCTGGCATCCAAATGTCTGAAATATCCTGAATAAATATAGAGCCAAATAGGAATTAAGGCCCTGATAGCCAAACCTAGAGAACCTCTATGAAACCCAGACACGGACTAGAAATTATAGATCTATTATGTCAACAAGAAAGGATAATGTCCTTCTCTGATATAAATTTAAAACCAAATGGATGGCATCAGCAAATCAGAACCTTGACAAACGCTTAACTTCCAGAGATCATACTGGAACAATCAGACATGGTTGGATGAGAACAGTCACACCATGCTATTTAACGGGGGAGAATTACACTGAGAATCCCACTACTTTCTGGATGTATTTATTAAAGACAATTCACATTGCGTCCTCTTGCCTAGTGAACTACTTGCCTGTAGATACAGGAAACAAATTAATATCTGCCGGTCAGAAAGAGGCAGAGCCTAGTAGAGAAATAAGAGCCGGTTATAAAAAACACTGCAACAATGAATATAAATTGCAAAATCAGACTCACAACAATACTATACACCGTGGATGAATTGATACAGTAATGATCAGTCACAGGAGAGGTATAAACCAATAACATTACCAGGCATAGGCAAAAATAATCATATACAGATTAGTTGAGGAAAAAAGAAATATCGGTATGAACCGTAGAATTTGTGGTAACTACTAAATTATAAGTAGGCAATGTAGGCCAACCACATCAGTACCTACATTCAAAGATAAACATATTGTAGAGATTATGCCAAACAGCATAATCCACAGTAGGCAATAGTTACTTACCCAGTACAACAGTACATTTGTTTTTGCTAGAATTGGGCTGTATTATATTTCCGCGCAAAACAGACCTTAGATCATTTGTATTGTTAAATCTACCAAGGCTGTGTATAAATTGGTTATATATTAATACCAACCTGCATACAGAATATAGGAATCACATACATTGTGGATGTTTCTAACAGCACCTTATGCACAGAGATTTCGTCACATATACTGAGTCTGATTAAACAGTAATCATACATAGCCTACCTCTGCTATATACAGTGACACTATGCCTGCACGCATAGTAAGATTATATGAGTGAGCTAAATTGAGGCTGTGTATTAACAGAACTTCATGCACAGAATATACCACTCACATATACTGAGTCTGATTAAACAGTAATCATACATAGCCTACCTCTGCTATATACAGTGACACTATGCCAATTAAAAGACATTTTTTAAGATTCCCAAATCCAATGGAGGGAAACGATCCAGAAAACCAAAGGGTAGTGAAGGATCCATTTAGACCCAAATCAAAATTTTTTCCAGTCCAAAGTAAAGGGGCCCATTTGGAGACTTTTGAAAATCTGGTTGAAAAAGATTTAAAAAAATGGACCAAATTAAATAAATCTAAGAATAAGGGAAGTATATCAAATTTAACAAAGGGCGAGAAATTGGCCTTAAAAAACTAACCTCTAGGGATGACATAGTAATTAAAGAGGCAGATAAGGGGGGGGGGGGCTATTGTCATTATGACATCCCAATACTATTTACAAGAAGCTGCCAATATTCTATCTGATGGAATAACATACAAAAAATTAAAGAGAGATCCAACCCTACTATTTAACAAAGAACTTAAAGATTTTTTGGATGGGGCGAGAAGTAGAGATACAATCTCAGATAAGAATTTGGAATTTTTGTGGAATGAGCGCCCTGTAATTCCGATTTTTTACTTTATCCCAAAGATACACAAAAATATACAGACTCCACCTGGACGGCCCATAATTAGCGGCATCGATTCAGTAACTGCAAACTTATCGGCTTTTTTGGACTTTCATTTGCAGAAATATGCTCAACAAGCGACATCATATACAAAAGATACAAAATCTTTCTTGCAAGAAATTGAAAATCGGGAATGGTGTTATGGTTATAGCTGGGCCACACTAGATGTGACCTCGCTTTATACAATAATCAACCATGATTTGGGTTTGGAAGCTATTACATTCTTTCTAAATCAAGATAGAACTATTACACAGGATCTAAGATCTTTCATTATTACAGGAGTAAGATTGATATTGGAGCATAATTATTTCTTTTTTAATGACTCTTTTTATTTACAGTTGGTGGGCACCGCCATGGGGACCAGGTTCGCCCCCAGTTATGCCAACATTTACATGCGCAGATGGGAAGACCTCTGTGTGTGGTTGGGGCATGACTGGGTGGAGAACCTGGTCCTGTGGCGTCGCTACATCGACAATGTAATTATAGTCTGGAAAGGGTCGGAGTCTCAGTTTATGTCTTTTGTTCAACATCTGAACCAGAACAATTATAATTTAAAATTGTCACCAATATGGAATCGTACAGAGATCAATTTCTTGGATTTGACCCTTTTGGGTGAAGGAAATGAAATTGAAACTAAATGTTTCTTTAAACCCACAGATGGGAACAGTAACGTCCACCAACAAAGTTGCCATCATCAACCCTGGCTTAAAGGCATAGCCAGAGGACAATTGATGAGAGTTCGACGTAACTGTTCCCATACTAAAGATTTCCATATTCAGTCGCAACATATAGCTGGCAAATTGATACATAAAGGTTATGGTCAAAAAAGAATTAAAAGAGAGATACATGACATATCTAAAATTAATAGAAATGAACTATTAATTGAGAATCCAAAAAAATGGGAAAATAAAAGAGGTAATTTTCAACAAGCCTTTTTCACCCAATTCAATAGTGATCATCAGAAAATCAGAAAAAGTTTACAAAAATACTGGCCTATTCTTTTGGAAGACCCCTTGTTGGGGAGCCACCTATCGACTAAACCAAATATAGTGTATAAAAGAAGAAAAAACTTAAAAACATTTTAGCCCCCAGCTATGCTTTAAAAAGAAAGAGCAATATTAATACCCAGATCCAGACCAACGGTTTTAAAGGGTGTCAATCATGTAAAGCATGTCATCAGGTCAATACGAGTCAGGCCACTACTTTTCTTAGCTCTTGTCATCATCGCCCTTATCCTATACGGACAGGTATTGGTTGCCGCTCGGACTTCGTGGTGTATTTACTCCAGTGTCCATGTGGCAGCCAATACGTGGGTCGTACAAAAAGATGTCTTAAAGTAAGGTTGTTAGAACATATTAACAACATCAAAAAGAAATTGGATACTCATTCTGTACTCATTCTCATTCTCCATTGTAACACTTGCCCCCTTTTTTCTTTGAAACAGCTGCGGTGTATGGGTATAGAGCGAGTGTTGCCTCATTGGAGGGGGGGAAATAGGGAAAGAAAATTGGCACAGAGGGAGACATACTGGATCCACGAATTAGGAACATTATCACCAAGAGGTCTTAATTTAGATGTGGATCTAGTGTGCTTCCTGGGATGTTAACCTCTATGTTCCTTATATATTCCAACTTTCTTCTGTATTTTTTGGAAGAAATTATTATTATTTTTGAGATGAGCATAGCCATTTATAGCACTGAATTAAGGATAATATATCAGCACAGCATGGATTGGTAATTGGATACTTGATTGTGTGTGTTTGTTATGATAAACCATTTTTCTTTTATTTTTATTATCTTTTTTCCTTATATAACTCTAATGCTACTGTCGACATTGTTTGTAAAATAAACTTGATAAACAAGCTCTCATAGAGAAATAAATATGGAAAAATAAATAATGTTTATTACATAATTTCTGATATCTTAGTACCTTATCACCGTATTGAGGTGAAATTAATACAAGGAAACACATATTTAATTATATTTTACAGGCAAAATTAATATAATGAAATATACATTTAATCATGTTTTATAAAAAATATATAAAAAATAAAAAATATATAAACAAGTGGGATGCTATGATAGGGAGCACCACTGTGTTGTATAAATAAGAATTAGACTTTATTAATTTATATGAATTATGAGATTTAATTCGTTAGTGCATTAAACTGTTTAGTAACAAGTTTTTTATTTAGATGTATTGGCGTTTTTCTCCTGGCGACCAGAGGGGGAGATGATGAGTTTTCTCACATCCTCACCCCTTGGAACGCACGGCCATTTTCACTGGAACGCAAGCGCATCACGTGCATGAATGCGGAAGTCATCCTAAACAGCCGTCGGAAGTTTCGTTACACCGGTAATTTGCCACAGATGGAAGGAATTCCTCGAGCAAATGAAAGAAGCTAGAAGGTGAAGACGCCCATCGATTACTCCAATGGACTTTAAGGGTTAACCCTATTTAAAGCAGTATGTTTGAGACTGTTTGTTAGATTGATTTTTTTGATGCATGAATCTTAATCACTGTTTTACTATTTGGTCCCTGAGGAAGTTCTTGCATAAGAACGAAACGCGTAGGACCTGTGGACTTTTTATTTTATTCTATTTTTTTATTCTCAAATTGAATCAATTTGCTATTTTGTATTGTATTTTATTCATCAATTAAAACAGTTTTTGGGAGCTGTTTGGTGTGGCTGGATACTTGCTCTGTCCTAGCAACCGGGCACCCTGCGGCCATTATCTAAGGAGGCTTTCTATTCCAACCCCCATCTTCACTGTGGAGAGGCACCTTTGATATGCTCTAAAAACGCTTGGAATTTGTGAGTGTATTGTCACACCTTACAACTTGATGTGGTTTCAAACAATATTGCACTACGTTTTCTATTTTTCATTATAGGCATTTCAGCGACATCCCAAAACCCTATCTTCTGAGATATCTATATTATATGGTTACCAACTGGGAGGCAACCATGGGATGCTGTTTGTACCTATAAGTTAAGTTATTTTAATATTTTTGTGTTTGCATTAACCTTAATTTTTTGGTGGTTTGCAATTGTTCTCCTTATACTATAGCCTACCTCTGCTATATACAGTGACACTATGCCTGCACACATGTTAAGATTATATGAGTGAGCTAAATTGCGGCTGTGTATAAAAGAGCTTCATGCACATATTATTCCACTCACATATACTGAGTCTGTTTAAACAGTAATCATACATAGCCTACCTCTGCTATATACAGTGACACTATGCCTGCACGCGTAGTAAGATTATATGAGTGAGCTAAATTGAGGCTGTTTTAACAGAGCTTCATGCACATATTATTCCACTCACATATACTGAGGTTGTGACTAACAACCACACATAGAACTTGTATTAGATTGGATTCATATAGAGGATTTGTCTTATATCATTCACCTATATTGTGTTTCCACTAATACATCAAGCATATAGTGAACAGATACACTGAAGCAATGAAACCACACCAACTTTCACATAAAGCATGTAGAGTACATATACTGAGGCTGTGTATTCACAGCAACACAGGGCATATAGAGAACACAAACTGAGGCAGAGTCTTCAGATCAACTCATACATACACAATATAGTGGATACATATACTAAGGCTGTGTCCTCATAGAATTCATACATAAAGCATATATTGCATACATATACTGAGGTAGCGACCTCATTGCAACTCATACATAGAGCCTATAGTGGATACCTATACTGAGGTGATGTCCTCATAACTCATACATACAGCATACAGTGGATACGTATACTGAGGCAGTGTTCACACAGTAACTCTTACATAGAGCATATAGTGGATACTTATACTGAGGCAGTATCCTCATAGTAACTCATACATAGAGCATATCCTGGATATATATATACACTGAGCCGGTGTCCTCATAGTAACTCTACATAGAGCATATACTGGACACAGACTGAGGCAGGGTCTTCAGACCAATTCATACATAGAGCATATATTGGAAACATACTGATGCTATAACAGAAACCAGTTCGTGTACAGCAGTGGTAGTCAACCTTTTTTTACCTACCGCCCACTAATGCAACTTTTTGGTTGAAAAAATTTCCTTACCGCCGACCAGTTTTCGCGCAAATGCGGAATATTTTTTAGAAAGGAGGGTGTTTTACAAAAAATAAATGTACGTACATTTATCTTTTTATTTCTACTTAATGCAGGTTTATAAGGTTTTTAACTTCATAAAGTTTAATGAGAAAACAATAAAGTAAATTGAAATTACCTTTACTAGTGATTAATGAGATCCTTGAGGTTGATGCTGCGAGACTAAATATTTGATATCTGGTTCGATTTTCGTAAGGAACTTTCAGTGATATTCAGACGACTTCTCTGTTTGCGCATAATATGATTTCTCATATTATCTCTCTATGATTTTTCTTGTGCGTCAGCTCATCTCCTCTCCCTCCTCAATTCCCCTCCCCACCTTTTTTTTCCCCTTTTTTCTATTTTTTAACCTTCCTTGTAGCAATGCCCAGTAGGAAGGCTGAGCTAGGTAGCCCACTTACTATATAGTCCACTATAACAGACAGACACACGTACAAGACACACATACAAGACACACATACAGACACACATACGACACACATACGACACACATACGACACACATACGACACACACACGACACACATACATACACACACGACACATACATACACACACGACACATACATACACACACGACACATACACACACACACGACAAATACACACACACATACACACACACGACACACACACACGACACATACACACACACATACACATACACACACACACACGACATACATACACACACACACAACACACATACAGACACATAGATACACACACACACGACACATACATACACACACACGACACATACATACACACACACACACGACACATACATACACGACACATACAGACACATGACACATACAGACACATGACACATACAGACACATGACACATACAGACACACACGACACACATACAGACACATGACACATACAGACACACACGACACACATACAGACACACACACATACATACACACACACATACATACATACATACACACACACAACACACATACAGACACAAATACAGACACAGATACACACACACACACACGACACATACAGACACACACGACACATACACACACACATACACAAGACACACACGACACATACAGGAACACAGACAGACACACATACACACAAGACACATACATACAGACACACACAAGACACACATACCAACAGACAGTCACACACACAAGACACACATATATACAGACACACACACACACACACACACACACACAAGACATACATACAAAGACACACACACACACACACACACACACATTATATTTAAGTCACCCTCCTGTTTCCTACCTTTTAGATTCAGGAGGGTGACTTTCCCTGGGGTCCAGTGGTGGCTCAGGTGGATGGGAGTCAGAGTTCCCACTCTGACTCCCTGGTCTTCCTCCCGCGCGGCTCTCAGTGTTAGCTGGGAGGAGTGATGTGCAGTCACTTCCTCCCAGCTCTGCGATGTCATCACAGGGGGCCCGGTCGCGCTGTTAAAGCGCCCAGCGCTGACCGAGCCCCCTCACAATCCACATCCATCGGGTGGCCCTGACAGCATGGGCCACCCGATGGACCCCTCCATATGCAGCCCCGGCGGTTTGCCGCGCGGGCCGAAGCCGCAATTTGTCACGGCGGTACCCAGTCGCAGGGGTACCGCCGGCTCGCACCCGCCCGCCCGTCCGCCCGTCCGTCAGGTCGTCAAAACCTGGAAATCCCTACCGCCCACCTGAAATCCTAAAACGCCCACTAGTGGGCGGTAGGGACCAGGTTGACGACCCATGGTGTACAGATACTGAGGCCCAGTGGTCTCCTGTGCAGTATATTCTTCCACTGTCTGCAAAAGCCTGCTTATTTGCGATAATGCACAGATAACAGCAATCAATGCCACATGCCTTGATAGAAACAAGTGTGTGTGTGGACTTAGAGTTAGATTTTTAAAACCGGTCATATATATGTGTGTACTTCAATCAGTTATCCAGGAAAGTTCTCTTACCTTGGATATTTCTCTGTCTTCAGGACTGTGGAATTCCAGCAGACTTTATACAGCCAGGATATCCATTATCAGCACTCTTTTTTCACAATGCCTCATTGCATTATCAGCACTCTTTTGCACCAAGCATCCTTTCATGTATAAACTTACCTAAATGCTCACCACACAAACCTCCTAAATGTGACCTATTTGTTAGAAGGAAGTTTAATGTAAGCAGCTGGGAGGGACTGAAAGAACAGAGACCCAGGTGCCTATACTAGTTTTAATCTAAATTACTAATGCACTTACCTGAACAGCTGCAGGCCTGTGTTTCAGCGGCAAAATGGGGATTTGAACAACTGACAGCCTAAACTGTTTAAACTATAGGCTTCCATCTGTACCCCATATGCCATTCATCATCACGAGTGGAAGAAGGTTTAACCAAACCCCAGACAAGGTGGAATACATAGAATAGGTATACCCAGGTAGTCACCTTATGGAAGTGCTGTATATTGGGTCATCAGGGATAAAGGCTTAGACTCGGCTGGGCCTCATGTATGCAGTGGACCGCTGTCATCCCCTCAGGGAGAGAGATAGGTTAGACTCCTGATAGCTCAAGGAGGTACCCAGGCTGGCAATTCTTACCGATGTGCTGTTTGCTGGGTCTTCAGGGATAAAGGCTTAGACTCGGCTAGGCCTCATGTATGCAGTGGACTACTGTCATCACTTCCGGGAGATAGATAGGTCAGACCCCTGGTTACTGAAGTAGGTACCCAGGCTGGCAACCTTTACAGATGTGCTGTTTGCTGGGTCTTCAGAGATAAGAGGCTGAACCCAGGCCTGGTTTCCTGTAGGCAGTATATTACATTCATCCCCTGACGGGGTACCCAAGCTGTCCTGTTGCTGGGTCTTCAGGGATAAGAGGCTGAACCCTGGCCTGGCTTCATGTAGGCAGTATATCACATTCATCCCCTGAGGGAGTACCCAAGCTGGCCTGTTGCTGGGTCTTCAGGGATAAGAGGCTGAACCCTGGCATGCAGTGGACAATTTTCATCCCCTGAGGGAGAGGTTGGGTCCGACCCCCGGTCACTAAAGGGGGTACCCAGGCTAGCCACTTTAACAATAGTGCGTTGCTGGGTCTTCAGGGCTTAGAGGCTGAACCCCGGCAGGGCTTCAAAAATATTGCCTGGTGAGCATAAAATAAAATCTAGGCCTGCATAAGCAGATTCCTTCCAAACTGCTGTGAAGGACAGGAAAAAAGACTGCCGGATGGGAAGGGGGAGGATCTATTTATACCAGTTTCAGAGTTCTGTTTCCTGTCTTTTCTGCTGTAAGGGGAGGAGCTAACCCCATGAGTAAATGCTGCCATGATTGATCAGGAAAGAGTGATTGTGGAGAGGAAGAAGTCAAGCAGCATGGTAGTCAGATGGGGCAATATGAATATTATTTGGAAGCTAGAACTTTTTGGTCCTGATTTTGAAAAACAGCTTTAAGCATACAACAACGCACAGATTTTGAATCTAACCCAATGGCATACATATAGCGTACGCCATAGATCAAGAGAAGGAGGGAGTGAGAGTAGACTAGCTAGCCTCACACGCTCCGAGTAGGTTACCGGGGGTATATAAGGGGCTTAACCCCAAGTACAATCAAAAGCAAGAAGAGAAAATGAGAACTGAAATAAAGAAAACAATCCCACTCAGTGGGTGTAGTCCAATCTCGTTCTCAATAATATACCTCCAATTTGTAAGTGTCACATATAGAAAGAGGGAGAGGGGAAAAGGGAGGGGGGGGGAGGGGGTTTCTGTTTAAGCCTTTATTAAAGTATATTAAAAGTTAGCAACTAGTTTCCCAGTAAGTAATAAAACCTAAAAGGTGGGTAGATAGGGAAAGGTTGAGGCTGCCTTGAAGTAGCAGTTTAATTTCTGTCTCACTGTTGTGAGTTTTGACAGTTAGTCCAGGGCAATTTTAGGACTTTGGTGTGGCACCTATGTGAGCAAAGGGTTACGGCTCTGTAACATTAGCCGGAATATCCCCTGATATCAGAGCAATACACCTGCACAAGTCGTATGCAGGAATACCAGGGAATACCAAGTGTATTTCCCTACACATATATGCTCCATACTCTCTCAGTTTATGTGCACCATTGGGTTCCTTATATAGTGACTCCCTGAGCTACCTCTACCGCTACCAGGCACCTCTCTATATTTTGGTATATTGATACCCCCCCCTTTTTCCTCCCTCTCCCCTTCCTGTATTGTTCCCCCCATTCACTACCTACCCAGGTATTTGTATCCTGGATATACCTGTTGCTCCACGAACCAAATACGGTAATTATACTCAATTTACCCACCTTTTAGGTTTTATTACTTACTGGGAAACTAGTTGCTAACTTTTAATATACTTTAATAAAGGCTTAAACAGAACCCCCCCCCCCCCCCTCCCTTTTCCCCTCTCCCTCTTTCTATATGTGACACTTACAAATTGGAGGTATATTATTGAGAACGAGATTGGACTACACCCACTGAGTGGGATTGTTTTCTTTATTTCAGTTCTCATTTTCTCTTCTTGCTTTTGATATAGTGTACGCCTGTAAGGTTAAAGTTTAAGAATTATTTACACATCCAGACTTTAATTTGCATGTAAAATTCTAATAATAATAATCTATCATTTGATGTAAAATTCTAATAATAATAATCTATCATTTACATGTAAAATTCTAATAATATTAATCTATCATTTGATGTAAAATTCTAATAATAATAATAATCTATCATTTACATGTAAAATTCTAATAATATTAATCTATCATTTACATGTAAAATTCTAATAATAATTGCATCCCTATGTTTTTATTTTTTTTATTTTGACTGATTACACTGGATCACTGTTATTGTCAGTGTGTGCTCTCACTTTTGTATTGTATATATGCTGATGGATATAATCTGTCTTTATTTTACAGGCGTTGTTATATATATTGGCTGATATAACAAAATATAGATGTCATGCAGTGCACGCAATATGGAAACTGAACAGAGAAATTATCTTTCAAGATAAAATTAGAATATGTGACCTTGCTTTGTAAATAGTGTCAAACATCCCCTAAAATATTAAAAGTAAGATTTGTCTTTATTACAGCAACAAAAGAACCAGCCTGCTAACTGGTCACCCAAGGTCATGAAGGTACACGTGGTTTTACTTTATTTTAGGTGTAGTGTTAAACATGGCTACAAGTTAAGGCTGTGAGCTAATTTTATGTACAGTGCTGTGCATTTTGTGTGCTTCTTAAATTTTGCGTGGCAATATCAAGGATATTTCTTGGTATCTACAAGTATTTGATGATTTAAACATTTTCTTCACATTGTTAGGGTATCCATATAATGCTGATGAGGTAGCTCAGTTGGTTAATTCTCATACTACAGAGCATGTTCAAAAAATGGTCACAGGTTCAATCCCAGCATGTTCAAAAAAAATAAAATGGTCACAAATCACAGCATGGTCAAATCAGCCCTTGATCCTTCCAAGGATGAGTACCATCAACTGTATAATAATAACAACATCTATTACTATTCAGCTGCCGCTTTGGTTAATTCCAATAGCACGTGCTGAAAAGTGCAAATACTAGATATTATCTTATCCATTGCATGTTATGGAAATCTTTCTAGTAAATGTGTATGTCTAAGCCTCGTCTCTCGAATGCTTTGTTTGCCAGAGAAAATCAGCAATACATGGCAATAGTTTTACTGTGGTGTGGTGAGCTAAACTGATGCACATTTTACACGGATGTTGCAGACAAACACTTCCATGATTTTGGCACCAAAATGTTGCAGACTTTGTATCAAAAATATGTGCTTTTCTCAGTCATATAATGTCGATGTGGATGCTTCAAACATCTCTAAATCTCATGTAAAGTCCATGACACAACTGTGTGAACTTCAAATTGCACACATCAAAAGTGCTTTATGCTAACTAAATCTGCTGGTGTACATGATATGTTGGTTCCTTAATCACCCGTGGAAATATTCATGGATTTTTAGAGGTTTGTGCTCACAATGTTCATGCCGTTTGCATTATAAATGCATGGATTTTACTCTTTGCTGAATTTTAGTATACAGAGCATCTTCACCAGTGCAGAGTGTGGGGACTAGCTGAATTGGGGGAAAAACAGCTTACCTATTTTTCCAACTATGTTATGCCAGTTAAGTTGAACTAAAAATTTAATTGCAAAAGTTAGTCAAATTAGGCAAACTGACTTGGTGAATTTTTCCATGTTTTATCGACATTTTTTACTTTGTAAAATTTTCCTGAGTTTACTGAGTAAACGCCACAAATTTTCCCAAATCAGGAATTGTGACAAACTCTCAGGACTTGGCAAGGGAATTCAAATTTGAAGTAAAAAAAAAAGTCTAAAAATCATCTACTTGGTAATTTTTCCACATTAATTGTTTTTTTAATAAGTTAGCAATGCGCTGGTTAATTCTCTGGACAGTTCTTGTAACACAATACCAGTGGTGTAGGAAGTAGGAATAAAACAAATTAAAGGGACTCTACAGGCCCCTGGACCACTACATGCCAATAATTCCAAGGGAAAGGCAATGTTTTACTTTGCAGTGTTACCCTGTCTCTAGTGACTGTCATACTGGCAGCCACAAGAGGTGTTTCTGTCAAAATAGTGGAGTAAAACCATCTGCTTTGTATAGTACAGCATTTTGCTGTGCACTAGCTTCCCAATAATTTACTACAGGAAAGCACTGGATTGGCTGAGATCATCGATCTTGATGATCTAAGCCAAAGAGGAGAATTCACCATTTTCCCCTGACAGCCCGGTCGCTTAAACAATGGCTAGGGCACGCATTAGGAATGTACATTTACATTTGTTTAAGAAAGGGTTAAAGGGCAGAATCTGGAAGAAGAACTAAATAGAAAGTATATATTGGAAATAGGATAAATATTGTTTTCTTAGCTGATACGTGTCTATATTAATATAACATATATGATGGTATGTTTTATTCTACAGTAAACATTCAAGCACTCAATTCTTTTTTTTTGCTGTAGCAAACTTATGGTGTATTATATAATTAGTTTTAGATTAGTTCCTTTTCTTATATATATATATAAAAAAATAATAATAACTAAAACATGATTTTCAGCCTGTGTGCATGTGACTATAATACAGTATCTCACAAAAGTGAGTACACCCCTCACATTTTTGTAAATATTTTATTATATCTTTTCATGTGACAACATTGAAGAAATGACACTCTGCTACAATGTAAAGTAGTAAGCGCCCTTTAAAATAACTCAACAAACCCATTATTGTCTAAACCGTTGGCAACAAAAGTGAGTACACCCCTAAGTACAACTTGTGCAACTGTAATGGCACAAGATGAGCTAAAACCAGCTTGAAAACTGAGCGGGGACCCACCAAAGGGCAGGCTAATTGAGCTGTTGTCCATTCTCAGCACTCTCTTGTGACTTGATTTTTGCTCTCCTTAAGTTTAAAGGGTAATCCAGACGTGGCCCCTTGCTCATGGTGTCTAGAGAGATATTGGCTATATCTCACTGATGATGCCTGACTAGGTTGAAATGATCATCTGGGGTTGCCATATTTCTCGTGCAGAGAGAGCCAGCCTGTATTTCGGATCTGTTCTGCCCTTTTGGGTGGAATCAGTTTGAGATGCAAATGGCCTGGTTCTCTCTGTAATGGCACAAGATGAGCTAAAACCAGCTTGAGATCTGAGCGGGGACCCACCAAAGGGCAGGCTATTTCAGCTGCTGCCCATTCTCAGCACTTTCTTGCAACTTGTTTTTGGCTCTCCTTAAATTTAAAGGGTAATCCAGACCTGGACCCCTTGCTCACGGTGCTTAGAGAGATATTGACTATACCTCACTGATGATGCCTAACTAGGTTGAAACGATCATCTGGGGTTGCTGTATCTCTCGTGCAGAGAGAGAGACGCCCTGTATTTCGGATCTGTTCTACCCTTTTGGGTGGAATCAGTTTGAGATGCAAATGGTTTGGTTCTCTCTGTAATGGCACAAGATGAGCTAAAACCAGCTTGAGAACTGAGCGGAGACCCACCGAAGGGCAGGCTAATTGAGCTGTTGCCCGTTCTGAGCACTCTCTTGCGACTTGTTTTTTGCTCGATATAATTAAGGGGTGTGAGGGGTGTACTCACTTTTGTGAGATACTGTATGTATTCATTTTTTGTTGTAAGTTGAAGACATCCGTCTGCACTAAACCTGGGCTATTGTTTGTAATATTCTATTTTCAGATGGTGGCAGAATGCTTGAAATTGTTAAAGCAAACACTCTGTTATTTGAGTAGGTAAGTCGCCTAATTTATCTCCTCTGTTTTCTAGTCTGAGCCAATGTTGGGTACACTAAGTAACACAGCTAACAAGAACAGTTTAAATATAAAAGGCATCCAGTAACCTGGTTATATAGAAAAATACTAAACTGACCTATTGTGTAAAACTCTTTTAACCCCTTAAGGACCAAACTTCTGGAATAAAAGGGAATCATGACGTGTCAGACATGTCATGTGTCCTTAAGGGGTTAAATGTTCTGTGGAACAAATTAGAGACTGGAAACCATACATGACAGAGCTCAGTTGGCTAATGTCAGTGGTGTATTTTGGATTTGTGCTGCCCTAGGCATGACGAAACATGGGCACCCCAATCTAAATTTGCTCTACCCCTTCCTGTCAAGGCCGCACCTCCTCCTATTTAAGGCCAACACGCACTTTGACTGACAGTCACACACTGACAGGTGCACACTCTGAGATACACATACACTGACATAAACACACCCTCAGTGATTTGACTGACACACACATACTCACTTATTTGACACACTGACCGACACACAATCACTCAGAAACATACATACGACACACACACTGACTGTGTTTCTGAGTGATTGTGTGTGTCTGTCAGTGAATGTGTGTATATGCCTATCAGACACACACAATCACATATTGAAACACACATACAGACACACACACACTGACTGACAGACACCCTGACAGACACACACACATTCACTGACAGACACACACTAACAGACACACTCAGACATACAGTGAGTGTGTCTGTCAGTGAATGTGTGTCTGCCAGTGCATGTCTGTTAGTGAGTGTGTCTGTCAGTCAATGTGTGTGTCTGCAGTGTATGTCTGTTAGTGAATGTGTCTGTCAGTGAACATGTGTGTGCAGAGGCGGCTCTCTAATTAGGCGGTTTAGGCGGCCGCCTAAGGCCTCGCGCTGGCGGGGGCCTCGCGGCCGCCTAAACCGCCTGTTGGCAGAGTGTGTCAGGTCCTCGGTCACTGACCGAGGACCTGACACCAGGAGGGGGCCCGGCGGCTTGCCCGGTATGCCGCCGGGTGCGAGGCCCCTCCTGGCTGCCCGGCCACCATCGCAGACACTGGTCTGCAGCTCCGCAGTGTGCAGAGCTGCAGACCATGTGACTCGCAAGAATTGGCCAATCAGAGCGTTGCCGCGGGTTACCACGGCAACGCTCTGAAATCTCGCGAGACTACACGGTCTGCAGCTCTGCGGAGCTGCAGACCGGGAGCAGTGGCCACCGGACCACCAGGGAGCCCACTGGACCACCAGGGAAATCAAGGTAGGCTCACCATAACCCCCCACAACACTCAGCCTCAACCCCTCAGTCACCATCTCCACACCACCTCCCACCACCCTCACCATCATCACCCCTAGCCACCACCACCCTCAGCATCACCCCCCTCAGTCTCACCCCCAGCCCCCCTCAGCCTCACCCCCACCCCCCTCAGCCTCACCCCCACCCCCCTCAGCCTCACCCCCCACCAGCCTCACCTCCCACCACCCTCAGCCTCACTACCCCTAGCCCCCACCACCCTCAGCCTCACCCACCCTCACCATCACCCCCACCACCCTCAGCCTCACCCCCACCACCCTCAGCCTCACCTCCCACCACCCTCAGCCTCACTACCCCTAGCCCCCACCACCCTCAGCGTCATCCACCCTCACCATCACCCCCCACCACCCTCAGCCTCACCACCCCCCACCACCCTCAGCCTCACCTCCCACCACCCTCAGCATCACTACCCCTAGCCCCCACCACCCTCAGCCTCACCCACCCTCACCATCACCCCCCACCACCCTCAGCCTCACCACCCCCACCACCCTCACCATCACCCCCACCACCCTCACCATCACCCCCACCACCCTCAGCCTCACCACCCCTAGCCCTCACCATCACCCCCCCACCACCCTCAGCATCACCCCCCACCACCCTCAGCATCACCCCCCACCACCCTCACCCTCATCCCCCACCACCCTCACCCTCATCCCCCACCACCCTCACCATCACCCCCCACCACCCTCAGCCTCACCTCCCACCACCCTCAGCCTCACTACCCCTAGCCTCACCCACCCTACCCATCACCCCCCCCCACCCTCAGCCTCACCACCCTCAGCCTCACCCCCACCACCTTCAGCATCACCCCCCTCACCATCACCCCCCACCACCCTCAGCCTCACTACCCCTAGCCCCCACCATCCTCAGCCTCACCCCCCCCACCCTCACCATCACCCCCACCACCCTCACCATCACCCCCCACCACCCTCACCATCACCCCCCACCACCCTCAGCCTCACCACCCCTAGCCCCCACCACCCTCATCCTCACCACCCCACCACCCTCAGCCTCACCACCCTCACCATCACCCCCACCACCCTCAGCCTCACCACCCCTAGCCCCCACCACCCTCACCATCACCCCCCCACCACCCTCAGCATCATCCCCCACCACCCTCACCCTCATCCCCCACCACCCTCATCCCTCACCATCACCCCCACCACCCTCAGCCTCTCCACCCCCCACCACCCTCAGCCTCACAACCCCTAGCCCCCACCATCCTCAGCCTCACCCCCCACCACCCTCAGCATCACCCCCCACCACCCTCAGCATCACCCCCCCCCACCACCCTCACCCTCCCACCACCCTCAGCATAACCCTCCCACCACCCTCAGCATAACCCTCCCACCACCCTCAGCCTCACCCCACTCTCACTCTCACATTACCCCCTCTCACGCTCACATTATCCCCCCTCTCACTCTCACATTACCCCCTCTCACTCTCACATTACCCCCTCTCACTCTCACATTACCATCACCCCCTCTCACTCTCACATTACCATCACCCCCCCTCTCACTCTCACATTACCATCACCCCCCCTCTCACTCTCACATTACCATCACCCCCCCTCTCACTCTCACATTACCATCACCCCCTTTCACTCTCACATTACCATCATCCCCCTCCCTCTCACATTACATCATCCCCCTCCCTCTCACATTACCATCACCCCCTCCCTCTCACATTACCATCACCCCCCTCCCTCTCACATTACCATCACCCCCCTCCCTCTCACATTACCATCACCCCCTCCCTCTCACATTACCATCACCCCCTCCCTCTCACATTACCATCACCCCCTCCCTCTCACATTACCATCACCCCCTCCCTCTCACATTACCATCACCCCCCTCCCTCTCACATTACCATCACCCCCCGCTCCCTCTCACCACCCCCCCTCCCGCTCCCTCTCACCATCACACCCCCCGCTCCCTCTCACCATCACACCCCCCGCTCCCTCTCACCATCACACCCCCCGCTCCCTCTCCCCATCGCACCCCCCGCTCCCTCTCCCCATCGCACCCCCCGCTCCCTCTCACCATCGCACCCCCTCTCACCATCGCACCCCCTCTCCCTCTCACCATCGCATCCCCTCTCCCTCTCACCATTACCCTCCCCTCTCCCTCTCACCATTACCCTCCCCTCTCCCTCTCACCATTACCCTCCCCTCTCCCTCTCACCGTTACCCTCCCCTCTCCCTCTCACCGTTACCCTCCCCTCTCCCTCTCACCGTTACCCTCCCCTCTCCCTCTCACCGTTACCCTCCCCTCTCCCTCTCACCGTTACCCTCCCCTCTCCCTCTCACCGTTACCCTCCCCTCACCCTCTCACCATTACCCTCCCCTCACCCTCTCACCATTACCCTCCCCTCACCCTCTCACCATTACCCTCCCCTCACCCTCTCACCATTACCCTCCCCTCACCCTCTCACCATTACCCTCCCCTCACCCTCTCACCATTACCCTCCCCTCACCCTCTCACCATTACCCTCCCCTAACCCTCTCACCATCACCCGTCTCTCCCTCTCACCATCACCCCCCCCCTATACACACAACACACTTCAAGCAGCTACCCCATACACATAGGGTCTCAGACAAAAACGCAAACATGCTCACAGAGACATACATTCACACACACAAGGATACTCTATGTCAGGCACGTACACAGGTAGACAGTGCATCAATGTGTATATGTGACACTTTTTGTTAGTGGGGCCTCATGTTTGCATTTCGCCTAAGGCCTCATAAAGTCTAGAGCCGCCTCTGTGTGTGTGTCTGCCAGTGTATGTCTTTTAGTGAGTTTGTCTAATATACATACACACGTTAGATTCACTGACAGACAAACTCACTAACAGAATGGGGGCAGCTGCTGGTGCTGAGATTGACATTTGACATGGTTTGTATCATGAGCACGGATGTCATGACCCACCAGATCATGACCCACTAACTATAAGCCTTCAACGCCCATCTCCACTGTCCCACCACAATGGTCTGTAAAAGGAATGGAGAATCAGTGAATAAGAAGCATACAATTGTATGTCTACAAGGGCCCCTTAACCTCCCTAATAAAATTCCCGTCGCTATGTGCTTATGATTCACTTGTGGTGTAATAGTTAACAGGTTACGGCAAGCACAGAAGCAGATTAGTTCAAACGAGCCCGTTGCTTATGAATTATGGATGATGTGTCTGGATTTAATTGTATTTTATTGCACACAAATTCAACCGAGCCCCTTATCAGCTAATAAAGTGAATTTTAAGTCAAGATATTTTTCGTAACTTCTAAAAACAATGATGTTTTTGGCAAATCTAGAATCCAAGAAAGTGCAGCCGTGAATCCGTGATTGGTGATAAATAGCATATTCCACATATGGTCCATCATGTATTCTTGTTTTAAGAATTTTTATTGCTAATGCAAGTCTGAGATCTGAATGTTCATTTATTCTTTCATTCCCTGCGTCCAACCAACAGTTACCAACTCATCTGGATCACCACACAATGAGACAAAATTCTTCATAACAAGGGGTTTAAACCACAAACAAACAATCTCATTTGAGTAGGACCTCTCTATCTTTATTTCCTGCACATCAAATCTGCATATCTCATAAACCCCCTATACAGGCAGCACTATGTAAAATGATGGATCGTAATAAATATTATATCAATAATAATAATGAGGTCCCTGACAGTTCTTTGAAAGATGGATGCACAGTTTTTCCATTCATTCAAAACGGACTAAACTCCCAAACATATATAGTATACATCTCTGGACATTGTATAGTGAGATCAAAGGTCACATGAAACAGCAGATATTTTACTAGGTAGAAACATGCACATGTTAGATCAATCAAGGGGTATTCATATTCCACAGATGGTTGCGAATCCACCAAAACCTCAGCAAAGAGTTTGGCCGAACGTGAAGGCTGAGAGCGCAACATGAATCAGTCTACTGCAAAACACGAATATATATTATGTGTAAATTGTGGCATTTTCTTGCCATTTGGTTCACAGATCAAGTGAAAATAAGAAACAAATAGAAGTAAAATGAAGAGGAGCCGGAACAAATCAACATGGTTTGTTAGAGCTGAGCAGATTTCAAAAATAGTCCATCTCTGCTTCCAACAATACCCTACCTTTACTCAGAGTTAGATGGACAATACAGTATTATAAATGATGATAGATAGTGTAATACTATTATTTCATATTCATCATATAATGGCTGTGGAAATAATCTCCCTTTTTAATTTATTTTGTTCTTTTTAAGTTTATTATATACATTTTTCTGTGTTACTATTTGCACAAAAACTGTTCATCAAAGCAAACTCACTATACCCATTACAAAAGGGACACTCCAGGCTCCCACACACGTTAGATGCACTGTGTAGGTTAGGTTACAGTTAGTTATACTGGGTGGGTTTATATTATTAAAGGGACACTCCAAGCTCCCACACACGTTAGGTGCACTGTGTAGGTTAGGTTACAGTTAGTTAGACTGGGTGGGTTTATATTATAAAGGGACACTCCAGGCTCCCACACACTTTAGATGCACTGTGTAGGTTAGGTTACAGTTAGTTATACTGGGTAGGTTTATATTATTAAAGGGACACTCCAGGCACCCACACACGTTAGGTGCACTGTGTAGGTTAGGTTACAGTTATTTATACTGGGTGGGTTTATATTGTTAAAGAGACACTCCAGGCTCCCACACACGTTAGGTGCACTGTGTAGGTTAGGTTACAGTTAGTTATACTGGGTGGGTTTATATTATTAAAGGGACACTCCAGGCTTCCACACACGTTAGGTGCACTGTGTAGGTTAGGTTACAGTTAGTTATACTGGGTGGGTTTATATTATTAAAGGGACACTCCAGGCTCCAACACACGTTAGGTGCACTGTGTAGGTTAGGTTACAGTTAGTTATACTGGGTGGGTTTATATTATTAAAGGGACACTCCAGGCTCCCACACACGTTAGGTGCACTGTGTAGGTTAGGTTACAGTTAGTTATACTGGGTGGGTTTATATTATTAAAGGGACACTCCAGGCTCCCACACACATTAGATGCACTGTGTAGGTTAGGTTACAGTTAGTTATACTGGGTGGGTTTATATTATTAAAGGGACACTCCATGCTCCCACACACGTTAGATGCACTGTGTAGGTTAGGTTACAGTTAGTTATACTGGGTGGGTTTATATTATTAAAGGGACACTCCATGCTCCCACACACGTTAGATGCACTGTGTAGGTTAGGTTACAGTTAGTTATACTGGGTGGGTTTATATTATTAAAGGGACACTCCAGGCTCCCACAAACGTTAGGTGCACTGTGTAGGTTAGGTTACAGTTAGTTATACTGGGTGGGTTTATATTATTAAAGGGACACTCCAGGCTCCCACACACGTTAGGTGCACTGTGTAGGTTAGGTTACAGTTAGCTATACTGGGTGGGTTTATATTATTAAAGGGACACTCCAGGCTCCCACACACATTAGATGCACTGTGTAGGTTAGGTTACAGTTAGTTATACTGGGTGGGTTTATATTAATAAAGAGACACTCCATGCTCCCACACACATTAGATGCACTGTGTAGGTTAGGTTACAGTTAGTTATACTGGGTGGGTTTATATTATTAAAGGGACACTCCAGGCTCTCACACACGTTAGATGCACTGTGTAGGTTAGGTTACAGTTAGTTATACTGGGTGGGTTTATATTATTAAAGGGACACTCCATGCTCCCACACACGTTAGATGCACTGTGTAGGTTAGGTTACAGTTATACTGGGTAGGTTTATATTATTAAAGGGACACTCCAGGCACCCACACACGTTAGGTGCACTGTGTAGGTTAGGTTACAGTTATTTATACTGGGTGGGTTTATATTGTTAAAGAGACACTCCAGGCTCCCACACACGTTAGGTGCGCTGTGTAGGTTAGGTTACAGTTAGTTATACTGGGTGGGTTTATATTATTAAAGGGACACTCCAGGCTTCCACACACGTTAGGTGCACTGTGTAGGTTAGGTTACAGTTAGTTATACTGGGTGGGTTTATATTATTAAAGGGACACTCCAGGCTCCAACACACGTTAGGTGCACTGTGTAGGTTAGGTTACAGTTAGTTATACTGGGTGGGTTTATATTATTAAAGGGACACTCCAGGCTCCCACACACGTTAGGTGCACTGTGTAGGTTAGGTTACAGTTAGTTATACTGGGTGGGTTTATATTATTAAAGGGACACTCCAGGCTCCCACACACATTAGATGCACTGTGTAGGTTAGGTTACAGTTAGTTATACTGGGTGGGTTTATATTATTAAAGGGACACTCCATGCTCCCACACACGTTAGATGCACTGTGTAGGTTAGGTTACAGTTAGTTATACTGGGTGGGTTTATATTATTAAAGGGACACTCCATGCTCCCACACACGTTAGATGCACTGTGTAGGTTAGGTTACAGTTAGTTATACTGGGTGGGTTTATATTATTAAAGGGACACTCCAGGCTCCCACAAACGTTAGGTGCACTGTGTAGGTTAGGTTACAGTTAGTTATACTGGGTGGGTTTATATTATTAAAGGGACACTCCAGGCTCCCACACACGTTAGGTGCACTGTGTAGGTTAGGTTACAGTTAGCTATACTGGGTGGGTTTATATTATTAAAGGGACACTCCAGGCTCCCACACACATTAGATGCACTGTGTAGGTTAGGTTACAGTTAGTTATACTGGGTGGGTTTATATTAATAAAGAGACACTCCCAGGGGCGGACTGACAACTTATAGGGCCCTCGGTCAATAGGAGATCAAGGGCCCCCCTCCCGGCAGCTGTCATATAGATATGTGCGCGCTACCCAGCATGGCTGTGTGAGTCATGGCGTCCCCCAAACAGGGCCAGATATACTTTAAAGCAGGGCTGTCCAACCTGCGGCCCCCCAGATGTTGCTGAACTACAACTCCCAGTATTCTTTCAATTAAAAAGATAGCCAGGGAATCACGGGAGTTGTAGTTCAGCATCATCTGGGGGGCCGCAGGTTGGACAGCCCTGCTTTAACCCCTTAAGGACCAAACTTCTGGAATAAAAGGGAATCATGACGTGTCACACACGTCATGTGTCCTTAAGGGGTTAAAGGGTTAATCCAACCAAAAACAGTGTTTTAATAAAACATTGTTTTTGAGTGGAGTACCCCTTAATAGCTTGCCTTACACCCCCCCCATTAAAATAAAGACATAAAGCAAATTTAATTAAACACTTCCTCTGTGTTTGTTGGTGACATCACAAGCAGCATCCCCCACATGTTCAACCATACAAGCAGCCTCCAAACACATGTGTTTGGAGGCTACTTGTGGTTGCATGTGTGGGATGCTGCTTGTGTTCCTGTATGTCAACATGTTGAATTCGAATTAATTGTTTGACTTGTTTTACCTATTGTACTGCGCTGCAGAATATGTTGGTGCTATATAAGTAATTGTATTAATTGTGTTTGTATGTATGAGGAGGCTGTATGCAGTATTGCCATGCTGGGGATGCCTCTTGTGATGTGTGTGTATGGAGCTGTTTGCAGTGTTGTATGTTAGTGGAGAGGGCTGGTTGTGTTGCAGAGAGTGTGTGGCTAGGGGCTGTTGTGTGTGTGGGGGATAGGGGCTATAGTAGGCAGCTGGGGGATACTGGGACTGTAGTGTATGTTTGTATGATACTAGAGGCTCTACTGTGTGGGGGAGATACAGAGGCTACAGTATGTGTGTGGATAGTGACTGCAGTGCATGAAGGGGGATAGGGGCTCTAGTAGGTGCAGGGGGCATACGGACGGTGGAGGGGATAGCGGCTGCAGTGGGGGCTGTAGTGAGTGCAGGGAGGGATAGGGATGAGAGTGATGAGGACTGTAGTGGGTGCAGGAAGGCATAGAGGTGAGATGGGTACAGGGAGAGAGAGGCTGAGGAGTGTACAAGAAGGCACAGAGGAATGAGGGAAGGATAGGAATGAGTGATAGGGCTGTAGTGGGTGAAGGGGGAGTGGGATCTGGGATGGTAAAGGGGCATAGGGGCTCAGATGGATAAAAGGGGCAGAGGGGCTATGAAAGGGGGCTCAGATGGATAAAGGGGCATAAAGACTTGGATGGGTGAAGGGGGCACAGGTGGTATTATGGGTGAAGGGGGCACAGGGCCTGGGATGGGCAAAGGGGGCACAGGGCCTGGGATAGGAAAAGGGGGGCACAGGGGCTGGGATAGGAAAATGTGGGCACAGGGGCTGGGATAGGAAAAGGTGGGTACAGGGGCTGGGATGGATAAAGGGGTACATGGGCTGGGATGGGTGAAGGGGGCACAGGGGCTGGGATGGGTGAAGGGGGCACAGGGGCTGGGATGGGTGAAGGGGGCACAGGGGCTGGGATGGGCACAGGGGCTGGGATGGGTGAAGGGGTACAGGGGCTGGGATGGGTGAAGGGGTACAGGGGCTGGGATAGGAAAAGGGGGGCACAGGGCCTGGGATGGGTGAAGGGGTACAGGGGCTGGGATAGGTAAAGGGAGCACAGGTACTGGGCTGGGTGAAGGGGCACATGTAATGGGGTGGGTGAAGCTGCACAGGTACTGGGATGCATGAAAGGGGGCGCTGGAGCTGAGATGGGTTAAGGGGGCACTGAGATGGGTAAAGGGGGACTGGGGTTGGAATGGGTGAAAGGGGCACAGGAACTGGGATGGGTAAATGGAGCACAAGGGCTGGTATGGATGAAGGGGGCACAGGTGCTGGGTGGGAAGGGCACTGGGGCTGGGATGGGTAAAGGGGCACATGGGCTGGGATGGGTAAAGGGGCACATGGGCTGGGATGGGTGAAGGGCACAGGGGCTGGGATGGGTGAAGGGCACAGGGGCTGGGATGGGTGAAAGGGGGCACAGGGGCTGGGATGGGTGAAAGGGGGCACAGGGGCTGGGATGGGTGAAAGGGGGCACAGGGTCTGGGATGGGTGAAAGGGGGCACAGGGTCTGGGATGGGTAAAGGGGCACATGGGCTGGGATGGGTGAAGGGCACAGGGGCTGGGATGGGTGAAAGGGGCACAGGGGCTGGGATGGGTGAAAGGGGGCACAGGGGCTGGGATGGGTGAAAGGGGGCACAGGGGCTGGGATGGGTGAAAGGGGGCACAGGGTCTGGGATGGGTAAAGGGGCACAGGGGCTGGGATGGGTGAAGGGGTACGGTGGCTGGGATGGGTGAAGGGGTACAGGGGCTGGGATAGGAAAAGGGGGGCACAGGGCCTGGGATGGGTGAAGGGGTACAGGGGCTGGGATAGGTAAAGGGAGCACAGGTACAGGGCTGGGTGAAGGGGCACAGGTACTGGGCTGGGTGAAGGGGCACATGTAATGGGGTGGGTGAAGCTGCACAGGTACTGGGATGCATGAAAGGGGGCACTGGAGCTGAGATGGGTTAAGGGGGCACTGAGATGGGTAAAGGGGCACTGGGGTTGGGATGGGTGAAAGGGGCACAGGGACTGGGATGGGTAAAGGAAGCACAAGGGCTGGTATGGATGAAGGGGGGCACAGGTGCTGGGCTGGGTGGGTAGGGCACTGGGGCTGGGATGGGTAAAGGGGCACATGGGCTGGGATGGGTGAAAGGGGCACAGGGGCTGAGATGGGTGAAAGGGGCACAGGGGCTGAGATGGGTGAAAGGGGCACTGGGGCTGGGATGGGTGGAAGGGGGCACAGGGTCTGGGATGGGTGGAAGGGGCACTGGAGCTGAGATGGGTGGAAGGGGGCACAGGGTCTGGGATGGGTGGAAGGGGGCACAGGGTCTGGGATGGGTGAAAGGGGGTACAGGTGCTGGGATGGGTGAAGGGGGTACAGGGGCTGAGATGGGTGAAGGGGGTACAGGGGCTGAGATGGGTGAAGGGGGCACTGGAGCTGAGATGGGTGAAGGGGGCACTGGGGCTGGGATGGGTGAAAGGGGGCACTGGGGCTAAAATGGGGCACAAGGTCTGGGATGGGTGAAGGGGGAACTAGGGTGGGTTAAGGGGGTACAGGTGCTGGGATGGGTGAAGGGGGCACAGGGCTGGGATGGGTGAAGGGAGCACAGGGGATGGGATGGGTGAAAGGGGGCACTGGTGCTGAGATGGGTGAAGGGGGCACTGGTGCTGAGATGGTGAAGGGGCACTGGAGTGGGTTAAGGGGGTACAGGTGCTGGGGTGGGTAAGGGGGCACCGGGCTTGGATGGGTGAAGGGGGCACATGGCTGGGATGGGTGAAGGGGGCACAGGGTCTGGGATGGGTGAAGGGGGCACAGGGTCTGGGATGGGTGAAGGGGGCACAGGGTCTGGGATGGGTGAAGGGGGCACATGGCTGGGATGGGTGAAGGGGGCACAGGGTCTGGGATGGGTGAAGGGGCACAGGGCTGGGATGGGTGAAGGGGACACGGGTATGGGGTGGGTGAAAGGGGGCACAGGGTCTGGGATGGGTGAAGGGGGCACAGGGTCTGGGATGGGTGAAGGGGGCACAGGGCTGGGTGAAGGGGGCACAGGGTCTGGGATGGGTGAAGGGGGCACAGGGCTGGGATGGGTGAAGTGGGCACAGGGGCTGAGATGGGTGAAGGGGCTGGGCTGGGTAAGGGGGGATATTAGCTTAAAAAATATTTACTTACCTGCTGTTTGCCAGGGTTCAGCAGATTTTGCAGTAGAGGGCAGGACAGGAAGTGAGGTAACTTCCCCTCTTTCGGCCCCGCCTCTTCCCCTCACACGGAGCTCCGCAGACATTGCATGGAGGAGACCTGGCAGGAGCAGCAGGATCACTGCCAGGTCTCAGAGGGTGGAGGGGGGCAACAGAAAGAGATAGGTTGCTGGAGCAACCTATCCCTAGAATATGTTTGATTCTGGCTGGGGAGATCTGTGATCTGATCTCCCAGCCAGAGCATGGCTGTGCAGCCTGCCGGGCCCCTGACTGCCTCGGGCCCTCGGTCCATGACCGATCTGCCCGAGTGGTCAGTCCGCCCCTGGACACTCCATGCTCCCACACACATTAGATGCACTGTGTAGGTTAGGGTACAGTTAGTTATACTGGGTGGGTTTATATTATTAAAGGGACACTCCATGCTCCCACACACGTTAGATGCACTGTGTATGTTAGGTTACAGTTAGTTATACTGGGTGGGTTTATATTATTAAAGGGACACTCCAGGCTCCCACACACATTAGATGCACTGTGTAGGTTAGGGTACAGTTAGTTATACTGGGTGGGTTTATATTATTAAAGGGACACTCCAGGCTCCCACACACGTTAGATGCACTGTGTAGGTTAGGGTACAGTTAGTTATACTGGGTGGGTTTATATTATTAAAGGGACACTCCAGGCTCCCACACACGTTAGATGCACTGTGTAGGTTAGGTTACAGTTAGTTATACTGGGTGGGTTTATATTATTAAAGGGACACTCCAGGCTCCCACACACGTTAGATGCACTGTGTAGGTAAGGTTACAGTTAGTTATACTGGGTGGGTTTATATTATTAAAGGGACACTCCAGGCTCCCACACACGTTAGATGCACTGTGTAGGTTAGGTTACAGTTAGTTATACTGGGTGGGTTTATATTATTAAAGGGACACTCCAGGCTCCCACACACGTTAGATGCACTGTGTAGGTTAGGCTACAGTTAGTTATACTGGGTGGGTTTATATTATTAAAGGGACACTCCAGGCTCCCACACATGTTAGATGCACTGTGTAGGTTAGGTTACAGTTAGTTATACTGGGTGGGTTTATATTATTAAAGGGACACTCCAGGCTCCCACACACATTAGATGCACTGTGTAGGTTAGGTTACAGTTAGTTATACTGGTAGGGTTTATATTATTAAAGGGACACTCCAGGCTCCCACACACGTTAGATGCACTGTGTAGGTTAGGTTACAGTTAGTTATACTGGGTGGGTTTATATTAATAAAGGGACACTCCAGGCTCCCACACACGTTAGATGCACTGTGTAGGTTAGGTTATAGTTATACTGGGTGGGTTTATATTATTAAAGGGACACTCCAGGCTCCCACACACGTTAGGTGCACTGTGTAGGTTAGGCTTCAGTTAGTTATACTGGGTGGGTTTATATTATTAAAGGGACACTCCAGGCTCCCACACACGTTAGATGCACTGTGTAGGTTAGGTTACAGTTAGTTATACTGGGTGGGTTTATATTATTAAAGGGACACTCCAGGCTCCCACACACGTTAGATGCACTGTGTAGGTTAGGTTACAGTTAGTTATACTGGGTGGGTTTATATTATTAAAGGGACACTCCAGGCTCCCACACACGTTAGATGCACTGTGTAGGTTAGGTTACAGTTAGTTATACTGGGTGGGTTTATATTATTAAGGGGACACTCCAGGCTCCCACACACATTAGATGCACTGTGTAGGTTAGGTTACCGTTAGTTATACTGGGTGGGTTTATATTATTAAAGGGACACTCCATGCTCCCACACACGTTAGATGCACTGTGTAGGTTAGGGTACAGTTAGTTATACTGGGTGGGTTTATATTATTAAAGGGACACTCCATGCTCCCACACACGTTAGATGCACTGTGTAGGTTAGGTTACAGTTAGTTATACTGGGTGGGTTTATATTATTAAAGGGACACTCCAGGCTCCCACACACATTAGATGCACTGTGTAGGTTAGGGTACAGTTAGTTATACTGGGTGGGTTTATATTATTAAGGGGACACTCCAGGCTCCCACACACATTAGATGCACTGTGTAGGTTAGGTTACAGTTAGTTATACTGGGTGGGTTTATATTATTAAAGGGACACTCCATGCTCCCACACACGTTAGATGCACTGTGTCGGTTAGGGTACAGTTAGTTATACTGGGTGGGTTTATATTATTAAAGGGACACTCCATGCTCCCACACACGTTAGATGCACTGTGTAGGTTAGGTTACAGTTAGTTATACTGGGTGGGTTTATATTATTAAAGGGACACTCCAGGCTCCCACACACATTAGATGCACTGTGTAGGTTAGGGTACAGTTAGTTATACTGGGTGGGTTTATATTATTAAAGGGACACTCCAGGCTCCCACACACGTTAGATGCACTGTGTAGGTTAGGTTACAGTTAGTTATACTGATTGGGTTTATATTATTAAAGGGACACTCCAGGCTCCCACACACGTTAGATGCACTGTGTAGGTTAGGTTACAGTTAGTTATACTGGGTGGGTTTATATTATTAAAGGGACACTCCAGGCTCCCACACACGTTAGATGCACTGTGTAGGTTAGGCTACAGTTAGTTATACTGGGTGGGTTTATATTATTAAAGGGACACTCCAGGCTACCACACACGTTAGATGCACTGTGTAGGTTAGGTTACAGTTAGTTATACTGGGTGGGTTTATATTATTAAAGGGACACTCCAGGCTCCCACACACGTTAGATGCACTGTGTAGGTTAGGTTACAGTTAGTTATACTGGGTGGGTTTATATTATTAAAGGGACACTCCAGGCTCCCACACACGTTAGATGCACTGTGTAGGTTAGGCTACAGTTAGTTATACTGGGTGGGTTTATATTATTAAAGGGACACTCCAGGCTCCCACACATGTTAGATGCACTGTGTAGGTTAGGTTACAGTTAGTTATACTGGGTGGGTTTATATTATTAAAGGGACACTCCAGGCTCCCACACACATTAGATGCACTGTGTAGGTTAGGTTACAGTTAGTTATACTGGGTGGGTTTATATTATTAAAGGGACACTCCAGGCTCCCACACACGTTAGATGCACTGTGTAGGTTAGGTTACAGTTAGTTATACTGGGTTGGTTTATATTAATAAAGGGACACTCCAGGCTCCCACACACGTTAGATGCACTGTGTAGGTTAGGTTATAGTTATACTGGGTGGGTTTATATTATTAAAGGGACACTCCAGGCTCCCACACACGTTAGGTGCACTGTGTAGGTTAGGCTACAGTTAGTTATACTGGGTGGGTTTATATTATTAAAGGGACACTCCAGGCTCCCACACACGTTAGATGCACTGTGTAGGTTAGGTTACAGTTAGTTATACTGGGTGGGTTTATATTATTAAAGGGACACTCCAGGCTCCCACACACGTTAGATGCACTGTGTAGGTTAGGTTACAGTTATACTGGGTGGGTTTATATTCTTAAAGGGACACTCCAGGCTCCCACAAACGTTAGGTGCACTGTGTAGGTTAGGTTACAGTTAGTTATACTGGGTGGGTTTATATTATTAAAGAGACGCTCCAGGCTCTCACACACGTTAGATGCACTGTGTAGGTTAGGTTACAGTTAGTTATACTGGGTGGGTTTATATTATTAAAGAGACACTCCAGGCTCCCACAAACGTTAGGTGCACTGTGTAGGTTAGGTTACAGTTAGTTATACTGGGAGGGTTTATATTAATAAAGAGACACTCCAGGCTCCAACACACGTTAGATGCACTGTGTAGGTTAGGTTACAGTTAGTTATACTGGGTGGGTTTATATTATTAAAGGGACACTCCAGGCTCCCACACACGTTAGATGCACTGTGTAGGTTAGGTTACAGTTAGTTATACTGGGTGGGTTTATATCATTAAAGGGACACTCCAGGCTCCCACACACGTTAGATGCACTGTGTAGGTTAGGTTACAGTTAGTTATACTGGGTGGGTTTATATTATTAAAGGGACACTCCAGGCTCCCACACACGTTAGATGCACTGTGTAGGTTAGGTTACAGTTAGTTATACTGGGTGGGTTTATATTATTAAAGGGACACTCCAGGCTCCCACACACGTTAGGTGCACTGTGTAGGTTAGGTTACAGTTAGTTATACTGGGTGGGTTTATATTATTAAAGGGACACTCCAGGCTCCCACACACGTTAGATGCACTGTGTAGGTTAGGTTACAGTTAGTTATACTGGGTGGGTTTATATTATTAAAGGGACACTCCAGGCTCCCACACACGTTAGATGCACTGTGTAGGTTAGGTTACAGTTAGTTATACTGGGTGGGTTTATATTATTAAAGGGACACTCCAGGCTCCCACACACGTTAGATGCACTGTGTAGGTTAGGTTACAGTTAGTTATACTGGGTGGGTTTATATTATTAAAGGGACACTCCAGGCTCCCACACACGTTAGGTGCACTGTGTAGGTTAGGTTACAGTTAGTTATACTGGGTGGGTTTATATTATTAAAGGGACACTCCAGGCTCCCACACACGTTAGATGCACTGTGTAGGTTAGGTTACAGTTATACTGGGTGGGTTTATATTCTTAAAGGGACACTCCAGGCTCCCAAAAACGTTAGGTGCACTGTGTAGGTTAGGTTACAGTTAGTTATACTGGGTGGGTTTATATTAATAAAGAGACACTCCAGGCTCCAACACACGTTAGATGCACTGTGTAGGTTAGGTTACAGTTAGTTATACTGGGTGGGTTTATATTATTAAAGGGACACTCCAGGCTCCCACACACGTTAGATGCACTGTGTAGGTTAGGTTACAGTTAGTTATACTGGGTGGGTTTATATTAATAAAGGGACACTCCAGGCTCCCACACACGTTAGATGCACTGTGTAGGTTAGGTTAGGTTATAGTTATACTGGGTGGGTTTATATTATTAAAGGGACACTCCAGGCTCCCACACACGTTAGGTGCACTGTGTAGGTTAGGCTACAGTTAGTTATACTGGGTGGGTTTATATTATTAAAGGGACACTCCAGGCTCCCACACACGTTAGATGCACTGTGTAGGTTAGGTTACAGTTAGTTATACTGGGTGGGTTTATATTATTAAAGGGACACTCCAGGCTCCCACACACGTTAGATGCACTGTGTAGGTTAGGTTACAGTTAGTTATACTGGGTGGGTTTATATTATTAAAGGGACACTCCAGGCTCCCACACACGTTAGATGCACTGTGTAGGTTAGGTTACAGTTATACTGGGTGGGTTTATATTCTTAAAGGGACACTCCAGGCTCCCACAAACGTTAGGTGCACTGTGTAGGTTAGGTTACAGTTAGTTATACTGGGTGGGTTTATATTATTAAAGAGACGCTCCAGGCTCTCACACACGTTAGATGCACTGTGTAGGTTAGGTTACAGTTAGTTATACTGGGTGGGTTTATATTATTAAAGAGACACTCCAGGCTCCCACAAACGTTAGGTGCACTGTGTAGGTTAGGTTACAGTTAGTTATACTGAGAGGGTTTATATTAATAAAGAGACACTCCAGGCTCCAACACACGTTAGATGCACTGTGTAGGTTAGGTTACAGTTAGTTATACTGGGTTGGTTTATATTATTAAAGGGACACTCCAGGCTCCCACACACGTTAGGTGCACTGTGTAGGTTAGGTTACAGTTAGTTATACTGGGTGGGTTTATATTATTAAAGGGACACTCCAGGCTCCCACACACGTTAGATGCACTGTGTAGGTTAGGTTACAGTTATACTGGGTGGGTTTATATTCTTAAAGGGACACTCCAGGCTCCCAAAAACGTTAGGTGCACTGTGTAGGTTAGGTTACAGTTAGTTATACTGGGTGGGTTTATATTATTAAAGAGACGCTCCAGGCTCTCACACACGTTAGATGCACTGTGTAGGTTAGGTTACAGTTAGTTATACTGGGTGGGTTTATATTATTAAAGAGACACTCCAGGCTCCCACAAACGTTAGGTACACTGTGTAGGTTAGGTTACAGTTAGTTATACTGGGTGGGTTTATATTAATAAAGAGACACTCCAGGCTCCAACACACGTTAGATGCACTGTGTAGGTTAGGTTACAGTTAGTTATACTGGGTGGGTTTATATTATTAAAGGGACACTCCAGGCTCCCACACACGTTAGATGCACTGTGTAGGTTAGGTTACAGTTAGTTATATTGGGTGGGTTTATATTAATAAAGGGACACTCCAGGCTCCCACACACGTTAGATGCACTGTGTAGGTTAGGTTAGGTTATAGTTATACTGGGTGGGTTTATATTATTAAAGGGACACTCCAGGCTCCCACACACGTTAGGTGCACTGTGTAGGTTAGGCTACAGTTAGTTATACTGGGTGGGTTTATATTATTAAAGGGACACTCCAGGCTCCCACACACGTTAGATGCACTGTGTAGGTTAGGTTACAGTTAGTTATACTGGGTGGGTTTATATTATTAAAGGGACACTCCAGGCTCCCACACACGTTAGATGCACTGTGTAGGTTAGGTTACAGTTAGTTATACTGGGTGGGTTTATATTATTAAAGGGACACTCCAGGCTCCCACACACGTTAGGTGCACTGTGTAGGTTAGGTTACAGTTAGTTATACTGGGTGGGTTTATATTATTAAAGGGACACTCCAGGCTCCCACACACGTTAGATGCACTGTGTAGGTTAGGTTACAGTTATACTGGGTGGGTTTATATTCTTAAAGGGACACTCCAGGCTCCCACAAACGTTAGGTGCACTGTGTAGGTTAGGTTACAGTTAGTTATACTGGGTGGGTTTATATTATTAAAGAGACGCTCCAGGCTCTCACACACGTTAGGTGCACTGTGTAGGTTAGGTTACAGTTAGTTATACTGGGAGGGTTTATATTAATAAAGAGACACTCCAGGCTCCAACACACGTTAGATGCACTGTGTAGGTTAGGTTACAGTTAGTTATACTGGGTGGGTTTATATTATTAAAGGGACACTCCAGGCTCCCACACACGTTAGATGCACTGTGTAGGTTAGGTTACAGTTAGTTATACTGGGTGGGTTTATATTATTAAAGGGACACTCCAGGCTCCCACACACGTTAGATGCACTGTGTAGGTTAGGTTACAGTTAGTTATACTGGGTGGGTTTATATTATTAAAGGGACACTCCAGGCTCCCACACACGTTAGATGCACTGTGTAGGTTAGGTTACAGTTAGTTATACTGGGTGGGTTTATATTATTAAAGGGACACTCCAGGCTCCCACACACGTTAGGTGCACTGTGTAGGTTAGGTTACAGTTAGTTATACTGGGTGGGTTTATATTATTAAAGGGACACTCCAGGCTCCCACACACGTTAGATGCACTGTGTAGGTTAGGTTACAGTTAGTTATACTGGGTGGGTTTATATTATTAAAGGGACACTCCAGGCTCCCACACACGTTAGATGCACTGTGTAGGTTAGGTTACAGTTAGTTATACTGGGTGGGTTTATATTATTAAAGGGACACTCCAGGCTCCCACACACGTTAGATGCACTGTGTAGGTTAGGTTACAGTTAGTTATACTGGGTGGGTTTATATTATTAAAGGGACACTCCAGGCTCCCACACACGTTAGGTGCACTGTGTAGGTTAGGTTACAGTTAGTTATACTGGGTGGGTTTATATTATTAAAGGGACACTCCAGGCTCCCACACACGTTAGATGCACTGTGTAGGTTAGGTTACAGTTATACTGGGTGGGTTTATATTCTTAAAGGGACACTCCAGGCTCCCAAAAACGTTAGGTGCACTGTGTAGGTTAGGTTACAGTTAGTTATACTGGGTGGGTTTATATTAATAAAGAGACACTCCAGGCTCCAACACACGTTAGATGCACTGTGTAGGTTAGGTTACAGTTAGTTATACTGGGTGGGTTTATATTATTAAAGGGACACTCCAGGCTCCCACACACGTTAGATGCACTGTGTAGGTTAGGTTACAGTTAGTTATACTGGGTGGGTTTATATTAATAAAGGGACACTCCAGGCTCCCACACACGTTAGATGCACTGTGTAGGTTAGGTTAGGTTATAGTTATACTGGGTGGGTTTATATTATTAAAGGGACACTCCAGGCTCCCACACACGTTAGGTGCACTGTGTAGGTTAGGCTACAGTTAGTTATACTGGGTGGGTTTATATTATTAAAGGGACACTCCAGGCTCCCACACACGTTAGATGCACTGTGTAGGTTAGGTTACAGTTAGTTATACTGGGTGGGTTTATATTATTAAAGGGACACTCCAGGCTCCCACACACGTTAGATGCACTGTGTAGGTTAGGTTACAGTTAGTTATACTGGGTGGGTTTATATTATTAAAGGGACACTCCAGGCTCCCACACACGTTAGGTGCACTGTGTAGGTTAGGTTACAGTTAGTTATACTGGGTGGGTTTATATTATTAAAGGGACACTCCAGGCTCCCACACACGTTAGATGCACTGTGTAGGTTAGGTTACAGTTATACTGGGTGGGTTTATATTCTTAAAGGGACACTCCAGGCTCCCACAAACGTTAGGTGCACTGTGTAGGTTAGGTTACAGTTAGTTATACTGGGTGGGTTTATATTATTAAAGAGACGCTCCAGGCTCTCACACACGTTAGATGCACTGTGTAGGTTAGGTTACAGTTAGTTATACTGGGTGGGTTTATATTATTAAAGAGACACTCCAGGCTCCCACAAACGTTAGGTGCACTGTGTAGGTTAGGTTACAGTTAGTTATACTGAGAGGGTTTATATTAATAAAGAGACACTCCAGGCTCCAACACACGTTAGATGCACTGTGTAGGTTAGGTTACAGTTAGTTATACTGGGTTGGTTTATATTATTAAAGGGACACTCCAGGCTCCCACACACGTTAGGTGCACTGTGTAGGTTAGGTTACAGTTAGTTATACTGGGTGGGTTTATATTATTAAAGGGACACTCCAGGCTCCCACACACGTTAGATGCACTGTGTAGGTTAGGTTACAGTTATACTGGGTGGGTTTATATTCTTAAAGGGACACTCCAGGCTCCCAAAAACGTTAGGTGCACTGTGTAGGTTAGGTTACAGTTAGTTATACTGGGTGGGTTTATATTATTAAAGAGACGCTCCAGGCTCTCACACACGTTAGATGCACTGTGTAGGTTAGGTTACAGTTAGTTATACTGGGTGGGTTTATATTATTAAAGAGACACTCCAGGCTCCCACAAACGTTAGGTACACTGTGTAGGTTAGGTTACAGTTAGTTATACTGGGTGGGTTTATATTAATAAAGAGACACTCCAGGCTCCAACACACGTTAGATGCACTGTGTAGGTTAGGTTACAGTTAGTTATACTGGGTGGGTTTATATTATTAAAGGGACACTCCAGGCTCCCACACACGTTAGATGCACTGTGTAGGTTAGGTTACAGTTAGTTATATTGGGTGGGTTTATATTAATAAAGGGACACTCCAGGCTCCCACACACGTTAGATGCACTGTGTAGGTTAGGTTAGGTTATAGTTATACTGGGTGGGTTTATATTATTAAAGGGACACTCCAGGCTCCCACACACGTTAGGTGCACTGTGTAGGTTAGGCTACAGTTAGTTATACTGGGTGGGTTTATATTATTAAAGGGACACTCCAGGCTCCCACACACGTTAGATGCACTGTGTAGGTTAGGTTACAGTTAGTTATACTGGGTGGGTTTATATTATTAAAGGGACACTCCAGGCTCCCACACACGTTAGATGCACTGTGTAGGTTAGGTTACAGTTAGTTATACTGGGTGGGTTTATATTATTAAAGGGACACTCCAGGCTCCCACACACGTTAGGTGCACTGTGTAGGTTAGGTTACAGTTAGTTATACTGGGTGGGTTTATATTATTAAAGGGACACTCCAGGCTCCCACACACGTTAGATGCACTGTGTAGGTTAGGTTACAGTTATACTGGGTGGGTTTATATTCTTAAAGGGACACTCCAGGCTCCCACAAACGTTAGGTGCACTGTGTAGGTTAGGTTACAGTTAGTTATACTGGGTGGGTTTATATTATTAAAGAGACGCTCCAGGCTCTCACACACGTTAGGTGCACTGTGTAGGTTAGGTTACAGTTAGTTATACTGGGAGGGTTTATATTAATAAAGAGACACTCCAGGCTCCAACACACGTTAGATGCACTGTGTAGGTTAGGTTACAGTTAGTTATACTGGGTGGGTTTATATTATTAAAGGGACACTCCAGGCTCCCACACACGTTAGATGCACTGTGTAGGTTAGGTTACAGTTAGTTATACTGGGTGGGTTTATATTATTAAAGGGACACTCCAGGCTCCCACACACGTTAGATGCACTGTGTAGGTTAGGTTACAGTTAGTTATACTGGGTGGGTTTATATTATTAAAGGGACACTCCAGGCTCCCACACACGTTAGATGCACTGTGTAGGTTAGGTTACAGTTAGTTATACTGGGTGGGTTTATATTATTAAAGGGACACTCCAGGCTCCCACACACGTTAGATGCACTGTGTAGGTTAGGTTACAGTTAGTTATACTGGGTGGGTTTATATTATTAAAGGGACACTCCAGGCTCCCACACACGTTAGATGCACTGTGTAGGTTAGGTTACAGTTATACTGGGTGGGTTTATAATCTTAAAGGGACACTCCAGGCTCCCACAAACGTTAGGTGCACTGTGTAGGTTAGGTTACAGTTAGTTATACTGGGTGGGTTTATATTATTAAAGAGACGCTCCAGGCTCTCACACACGTTAGATGCACTGTGTAGGTTAGGTTACAGTGAGTTATACTGGGTGGGTTTATATTATTAAAGAGACACTCCAGGCTCCCACAAACGTTAGGTGCACTGTGTAGGTTAGGTTACAGTTAGTTATACTGGGTGGGTTTATATTATTAAAGGGACACTCCAGGCTCCCACACACGTTAGGTGCACTGTGTAGGTTAGGTTACAGTTAGTTATACTGGGTGGGTTTATATTATTAAAGGGACACTCCAGGCTCCCACACACGTTAGATGCACTGTGTAGGTTAGGTTACAGTTATACTGGGTGGGTTTATATTCTTAAAGGGACACTCCAGGCTCCCAAAAACGTTAGGTGCACTGTGTAGGTTAGGTTACAGTTAGTTATACTGGGTGGGTTTATATTATTAAAGAGACGCTCCAGGCTCTCACACACGTTAGATGCACTGTGTAGGTTAGGTTACAGTTAGTTATACTGGGTGGGTTTATATTATTAAAGAGACACTCCAGGCTCCCACAAACGTTAGGTACACTGTGTAGGTTAGGTTACAGTTAGTTATACTGGGTGGGTTTATATTAATAAAGAGACACTCCAGGCTCCAACACACGTTAGATGCACTGTGTAGGTTAGGTTACAGTTAGTTATACTGGGTGGGTTTATATTATTAAAGGGACACTCCAGGCTCCCACACACGTTAGATGCACTGTGTAGGTTAGGTTACAGTTAGTTATATTGGGTGGGTTTATATTAATAAAGGGACACTCCAGGCTCCCACACACGTTAGATGCACTGTGTAGGTTAGGTTAGGTTATAGTTATACTGGGTGGGTTTATATTATTAAAGGGACACTCCAGGCTCCCACACACGTTAGGTGCACTGTGTAGGTTAGGCTACAGTTAGTTATACTGGGTGGGTTTATATTATTAAAGGGACACTCCAGGCTCCCACACACGTTAGATGCACTGTGTAGGTTAGGTTACAGTTAGTTATACTGGGTGGGTTTATATTATTAAAGGGACACTCCAGGCTCCCACACACGTTAGATGCACTGTGTAGGTTAGGTTACAGTTAGTTATACTGGGTGGGTTTATATTATTAAAGGGACACTCCAGGCTCCCACACACGTTAGGTGCACTGTGTAGGTTAGGTTACAGTTAGTTATACTGGGTGGGTTTATATTATTAAAGGGACACTCCAGGCTCCCACACACGTTAGATGCACTGTGTAGGTTAGGTTACAGTTATACTGGGTGGGTTTATATTCTTAAAGGGACACTCCAGGCTCCCACAAACGTTAGGTGCACTGTGTAGGTTAGGTTACAGTTAGTTATACTGGGTGGGTTTATATTATTAAAGAGACGCTCCAGGCTCTCACACACGTTAGGTGCACTGTGTAGGTTAGGTTACAGTTAGTTATACTGGGAGGGTTTATATTAATAAAGAGACACTCCAGGCTCCAACACACGTTAGATGCACTGTGTAGGTTAGGTTACAGTTAGTTATACTGGGTGGGTTTATATTATTAAAGGGACACTCCAGGCTCCCACACACGTTAGATGCACTGTGTAGGTTAGGTTACAGTTAGTTATACTGGGTGGGTTTATATTATTAAAGGGACACTCCAGGCTCCCACACACGTTAGATGCACTGTGTAGGTTAGGTTACAGTTAGTTATACTGGGTGGGTTTATATTATTAAAGGGACACTCCAGGCTCCCACACACGTTAGATGCACTGTGTAGGTTAGGTTACAGTTAGTTATACTGGGTGGGTTTATATTATTAAAGGGACACTCCAGGCTCCCACACACGTTAGATGCACTGTGTAGGTTAGGTTACAGTTAGTTATACTGGGTGGGTTTATATTATTAAAGGGACACTCCAGGCTCCCACACACGTTAGATGCACTGTGTAGGTTAGGTTACAGTTATACTGGGTGGGTTTATAATCTTAAAGGGACACTCCAGGCTCCCACAAACGTTAGGTGCACTGTGTAGGTTAGGTTACAGTTAGTTATACTGGGTGGGTTTATATTATTAAAGAGACGCTCCAGGCTCTCACACACGTTAGATGCACTGTGTAGGTTAGGTTACAGTGAGTTATACTGGGTGGGTTTATATTATTAAAGAGACACTCCAGGCTCCCACAAACGTTAGGTGCACTGTGTAGGTTAGGTTACAGTTAGTTATACTGGGTGGGTTTATATTATTAAAGAGACGCTCCAGGCTCTCACACACGTTAGATGCACTGTGTAGGTTAGGTTACAGTTAGTTATACTGGGTGGGTTTATATTATTAAAGAGACACTCCAGGCTCCCACAAACGTTAGGTACACTGTGTAGGTTAGGTTACAGTTGGTTATACTGGGTGGGTTTATATTATTAAAGGGACACTCCAGGCTCCCACACACGTTAGATGCACTGTGTAGGTTAGGTTACAGTTAGTTATACTGGGTGGGTTTATATTATTAAAGGGACACTCCAGGCTCCCACACACGTTAGATGCACTGTGTAGGTTAGGTTACAGTTAGTTATACTGGGTGGGTTTATATTATTAAAGGGACACTCCAGGCTCCCACACACGTTAGATGCACTGTGTAGGTTAGGTTACAGTTAGTTATACTGGGTGGGTTTATATTATTAAAGGGACACTCCAGGCTCCCACACACATTAGATGCACTGTGTAGGTTAGGTTACAGTTAGTTATACTGGGTGGGTTTATATTATTAAAGGGACACTCCAGGCTCCCACACACGTTAGATGCACTGTGTAGGTTAGGTTACAGTTATACTGGGTGTGTTTATATTCTTAAAGGGACACTCCAGGCTCCCACAAACGTTAGGTGCACTGTGTAGGTTAGGTTACAGTTAGTTATACTGGGTGGGTTTATATTATTAAAGAGACGCTCCAGGCTCTCACACACGTTAGATGCACTGTGTAGGTTAGGTTACAGTGAGTTATACTGGGTGGGTTTATATTATTAAAGAGAAACTCCAGGCTCCCACAAACGTTAGGTGCACTGTGTAGGTTAGGTTACAGTTAGTTATACTGGGTGGGTTTATATTAATAAAGAGACACTCCAGGCTCCAACACACGTTAGATGCACTGTGTAGGTTAGGTTACAGTTAGTTATACTGGGTGGGTTTATATTATTAAAGGGACACTCCAGGCTCCCACACACGTTAGATGCACTGTGTAGGTTAGGTTACAGTTAGTTATACTGGGTGGGTTTATATTATTAAAGGGACACTCCAGGCTCCCACACACGTTAGGTGCACTGTGTAGGTTAGGCTACAGTTAGTTATACTGGGTGGGTTTATATTATTAAAGGGACACTCCAGGCTCCCACACACGTTAGGTGCACTGTGTAGGTTAGGTTACAGTTAGTTATACTGGGTGGGTTTATATTATTAAAGGGACACTCCAGGCTCCCACACACGTTAGATGAACTGTGTAGGTTAGGTTACAGTTATACTGGGTGGGTTTATATTCTTAAAGGGACACTCCAGGCTCCCAAAAACGTTAGGTGCACTGTGTAGGTTAGGTTACAGTTAGTTATACTGGGTGGGTTTATATTATTAAAGAGACGCTCCAGGCTCTCACACACGTTAGATGCACTGTGTAGGTTAGGTTACAGTTAGTTATACTGGGTGGGTTTATATTATTAAAGAGACACTCCAGGCTCCCACAAACGTTAGGTACACTGTGTAGGTTAAGTTACAGTTAGTTATACTGGGTGGGTTTATATTAATAAAGAGACACTCCAGGCTCCAACACACGTTAGATGCACTGTGTTGGTTAGGTTACAGTTAGTTATACTGGGTGGGTTTATATTATTAAAGGGACACTCCAGGCTCCCACACACGTTAGATGCACTGTGTAGGTTAGGTTACAGTTAGTTATACTGGGTGGGTTTATATTAATAAAGGGACACTCCAGGCTCCAACACACGTTAGATGCACTGTGTTGGTTAGGTTACAGTTAGTTATACTGGGTGGGTTTATATTATTAAAGGGACACTCCAGGCTCCCACACACGTTAGATGCACTGTGTAGGTTAGGTTACAGTTAGTTATACTGGGTGGGTTTATATTAATAAAGGGACACTCCAGGCTCCCACACACGTTAGATGCACTGTGTAGGTTAGGTTAGGTTATAGTTATACTGGGTGGGTTTATATTATTAAAGGGACACTCCAGGCTCCCACACACGTTAGCTGCACTGTGTAGGTTAGGCTACAGTTAGTTATACTGGGTGGGTTTATATTATTAAAGGGACACTCCAGGCTCCCACACACGTTAGATGCACTGTGTATGTTAGGTTACAGTTAGTTATACTGGGTGGGTTTATATTATTAAAGGGACACTCCAGGCTCCCACACACGTTAGATGCACTGTGTAGGTTAGGTTACAGTTAGTTATACTGGGTGGGTTTATATTATTAAAGGGACACTCCAGGCTCCCACACACGTTAGGTGCACTGTGTAGGTTAGGTTACAGTGAGTTATACTGGGTGGGTTTATATTATTAAAGGGACACTCCAGGCTCCCACACACGTTAGATGCACTGTGTAGGTTAGGTTACAGTTATACTGGGTGGGTTTATATTCTTAAAGGGACACTCCAGGCTCCCACAAACGTTAGGTGCACTGTGTAGGTTAGGTTACAGTTAGTTATACTGGGTGGGTTTATATTATTAAAGAGACGCTCCAGGCTCTCACACACGTTAGATGCACTGTGTAGGTTAGGTTACAGTTAGTTATACTGAGTGGGTTTATATTATTAAAGAGACACTCCAGGCTCCCACAAACGTTAGGTGCACTGTGTAGGTTAGGTTACAGTTAGTTATACTGGGAGGGTTTATATTAATAAAGAGACACTCCAGGCTCCAACACACGTTAGATGCACTGTGTAGGTTAGGTTACAGTTAGTTATACTGGGTTGGTTTATATTATTAAAGGGACACTCCAGGCTCCCACACACGTTAGGTGCACTGTGTAGGTTAGGTTACAGTTAGTTATACTGGGTGGGTTTATATTATTAAAGGGACACTCCAGGCTCCCACACACGTTAGATGCACTGTGTAGGTTAGGTTACAGTTATACTGGGTGGGTTTATATTCTTAAAGGGACACTCCAGGCTCCCAAAAACGTTAGGTGCACTGTGTAGGTTAGGTTACAGTTAGTTATACTGGGTGGGTTTATATTAATAAAGAGACACTCCAGGCTCCAACACACGTTAGATGCACTGTGTAGGTTAGGTTACAGTTAGTTATACTGGGTGGGTTTATATTATTAAAGGGACACTCCAGGCTCCCACACACGTTAGATGCACTGTGTAGGTTAGGTTACAGTTATACTGGGTGGGTTTATATTCTTAAAGGGACACTCCAGGCTCCCACACACGTTAGGTGCACTGTGTAGGTTAGGTTACAGTTAGTTATACTGGGTGGGTTTATATTATTAAAGGGACACTCCAGGCTCCCACACACGTTAGATGCACTGTGTAGGTTAGGTTACAGTTATACTGGGTGGGTTTATATTCTTAAAGGGACACTCCAGGCTCCCAAAAACGTTAGGTGCACTGTGTAGGTTAGGTTACAGTTAGTTATACTGGGTGGGTTTATATTAATAAAGAGACACTCCAGGCTCCAACACACGTTAGATGCACTGTGTAGGTTAGGTTACAGTTAGTTATACTGGGTGGGTTTATATTATTAAAGGGACACTCCAGGCTCCCACACACGTTAGATGCACTGTGTAGGTTAGGTTACAGTTAGTTATACTGGGTGGGTTTATATTAATAAAGGGACACTCCAGGCTCCCACACACGTTAGATGCACTGTGTAGGTTAGGTTAGGTTATAGTTATACTGGGTGGGTTTATATTATTAAAGGGACACTCCAGGCTCCCACAAACGTTAGGTGCACTGTGTAGGTTAGGTTACAGTTAGTTATACTGGGTGGGTTTATATTATTAAAGAGACGCTCCAGGCTCTCACACACGTTAGATGCACTGTGTAGGTTAGGTTACAGTTAGTTATACTGGGTGGGTTTATATTATTAAAGAGACACTCCAGGCTCCCACAAACGTTAGGTGCACTGTGTAGGTTAGGTTACAGTTAGTTATACTGAGAGGGTTTATATTAATAAAGAGACACTCCAGGCTCCAACACACGTTAGATGCACTGTGTAGGTTAGGTTACAGTTAGTTATACTGGGTTGGTTTATATTATTAAAGGGACACTCCAGGCTCCCACACACGTTAGGTGCACTGTGTAGGTTAGGTTACAGTTAGTTATACTGGGTGGGTTTATATTATTAAAGGGACACTCCAGGCTCCCACACACGTTAGATGCACTGTGTAGGTTAGGTTACAGTTATACTGGGTGGGTTTATATTCTTAAAGGGACACTCCAGGCTCCCAAAAACGTTAGGTGCACTGTGTAGGTTAGGTTACAGTTAGTTATACTGGGTGGGTTTATATTATTAAAGAGACGCTCCAGGCTCTCACACACGTTAGATGCACTGTGTAGGTTAGGTTACAGTTAGTTATACTGGGTGGGTTTATATTAATAAAGAGACACTCCAGGCTCCAACACACGTTAGATGCACTGTGTAGGTTAGGTTACAGTTAGTTATACTGGGTGGGTTTATATTATTAAAGGGACACTCCAGGCTCCCACACACGTTAGATGCACTGTGTAGGTTAGGTTACAGTTAGTTATATTGGGTGGGTTTATATTAATAAAGGGACACTCCAGGCTCCCACACACGTTAGATGCACTGTGTAGGTTAGGTTAGGTTATAGTTATACTGGGTGGGTTTATATTATTAAAGGGACACTCCAGGCTCCCACACACGTTAGGTGCACTGTGTAGGTTAGGCTACAGTTAGTTATACTGGGTGGGTTTATATTATTAAAGGGACACTCCAGGCTCCCACACACGTTAGATGCACTGTGTAGGTTAGGTTACAGTTAGTTATACTGGGTGGGTTTATATTATTAAAGAGACACTCCAGGCTCCCACAAACGTTAGGTGCACTGTGTAGGTTAGGTTACAGTTAGTTATACTGAGAGGGTTTATATTAATAAAGAGACACTCCAGGCTCCAACACACGTTAGATGCACTGTGTAGGTTAGGTTACAGTTAGTTATACTGGGTTGGTTTATATTATTAAAGGGACACTCCAGGCTCCCACACACGTTAGGTGCACTGTGTAGGTTAGGTTACAGTTAGTTATACTGGGTGGGTTTATATTATTAAAGGGACACTCCAGGCTCCCACACACGTTAGATGCACTGTGTAGGTTAGGTTACAGTTATACTGGGTGGGTTTATATTCTTAAAGGGACACTCCAGGCTCCCAAAAACGTTAGGTGCACTGTGTAGGTTAGGTTACAGTTAGTTATACTGGGTGGGTTTATATTATTAAAGAGACGCTCCAGGCTCTCACACACGTTAGATGCACTGTGTAGGTTAGGTTACAGTTAGTTATACTGGGTGGGTTTATATTATTAAAGGGACACTCCAGGCTCCCACAAACGTTAGGTACACTGTGTAGGTTAGGTTACAGTTAGTTATACTGGGTGGGTTTATATTAATAAAGAGACACTCCAGGCTCCAACACACGTTAGATGCACTGTGTAGGTTAGGTTACAGTTAGTTATACTGGGTGGGTTTATATTATTAAAGGGACACTCCAGGCTCCCACACACGTTAGATGCACTGTGTAGGTTAGGTTACAGTTAGTTATATTGGGTGGGTTTATATTAATAAAGGGACACTCCAGGCTCCCACACACGTTAGATGCACTGTGTAGGTTAGGTTAGGTTATAGTTATACTGGGTGGGTTTATATTATTAAAGGGACACTCCAGGCTCCCACACACGTTAGGTGCACTGTGTAGGTTAGGCTACAGTTAGTTATACTGGGTGGGTTTATATTATTAAAGGGACACTCCAGGCTCCCACACACGTTAGATGCACTGTGTAGGTTAGGTTACAGTTAGTTATACTGGGTGGGTTTATATTATTAAAGGGACACTCCAGGCTCCCACACACGTTAGATGCACTGTGTAGGTTAGGTTACAGTTAGTTATACTGGGTGGGTTTATATTATTAAAGGGACACTCCAGGCTCCCACACACGTTAGGTGCACTGTGTAGGTTAGGTTACAGTTAGTTATACTGGGTGGGTTTATATTATTAAAGGGACACTCCAGGCTCCCACACACGTTAGATGCACTGTGTAGGTTAGGTTACAGTTATACTGGGTGGGTTTATATTCTTAAAGGGACACTCCAGGCTCCCACAAACGTTAGGTGCACTGTGTAGGTTAGGTTACAGTTAGTTATACTGGGTGGGTTTATATTATTAAAGAGACGCTCCAGGCTCTCACACACGTTAGATTCACTGTGTAGGTTAGGTTACAGTTAGTTATACTGGGTGGGTTTATATTATTAAAGAGACACTCCAGGCTCCCACAAACGTTAGGTGCACTGTGTAGGTTAGGTTACAGTTAGTTATACTGGGAGGGTTTATATTAATAAAGAGACACTCCAGGCTCCAACACACGTTAGATGCACTGTGTAGGTTAGGTTACAGTTAGTTATACTGGGTGGGTTTATATTATTAAAGAGACACTCCAGGCTCCCACAAACGTTAGGTGCACTGTGTAGGTTAGGTTACAGTTAGTTATACTGGGAGGGTTTATATTAATAAAGAGACACTCCAGGCTCCAACACACGTTAGATGCACTGTGTAGGTTAGGTTACAGTTAGTTATACTGGGTTGGTTTATATTATTAAAGGGACACTCCAGGCTCCCACACACGTTAGGTGCACTGTGTAGGTTAGGTTACAGTTAGTTATACTGGGTGGGTTTATATTATTAAAGGGACACTCCAGGCTCCCACACACGTTAGATGCACTGTGTAGGTTAGGTTACAGTTATACTGGGTGGGTTTATATTCTTAAAGGGACACTCCAGGCTCCCAAAAACGTTAGGTGCACTGTGTAGGTTAGGTTACAGTTAGTTATACTGGGTGGGTTTATATTAATAAAGAGACACTCCAGGCTCCAACACACGTTAGATGCACTGTGTAGGTTAGGTTACAGTTAGTTATACTGGGTGGGTTTATATTATTAAAGGGACACTCCAGGCTCCCACACACGTTAGATGCACTGTGTAGGTTAGGTTACAGTTATACTGGGTGGGTTTATATTCTTAAAGGGACACTCCAGGCTCCCACACACGTTAGGTGCACTGTGTAGGTTAGGTTACAGTTAGTTATACTGGGTGGGTTTATATTATTAAAGGGACACTCCAGGCTCCCACACACGTTAGATGCACTGTGTAGGTTAGGTTACAGTTATACTGGGTGGGTTTATATTCTTAAAGGGACACTCCAGGCTCCCAAAAACGTTAGGTGCACTGTGTAGGTTAGGTTACAGTTAGTTATACTGGGTGGGTTTATATTAATAAAGAGACACTCCAGGCTCCAACACACGTTAGATGCACTGTGTAGGTTAGGTTACAGTTAGTTATACTGGGTGGGTTTATATTATTAAAGGGACACTCCAGGCTCCCACACACGTTAGATGCACTGTGTAGGTTAGGTTACAGTTAGTTATACTGGGTGGGTTTATATTAATAAAGGGACACTCCAGGCTCCCACACACGTTAGATGCACTGTGTAGGTTAGGTTAGGTTATAGTTATACTGGGTGGGTTTATATTATTAAAGGGACACTCCAGGCTCCCACAAACGTTAGGTGCACTGTGTAGGTTAGGTTACAGTTAGTTATACTGGGTGGGTTTATATTATTAAAGAGACGCTCCAGGCTCTCACACACGTTAGATGCACTGTGTAGGTTAGGTTACAGTTAGTTATACTGGGTGGGTTTATATTATTAAAGAGACACTCCAGGCTCCCACAAACGTTAGGTGCACTGTGTAGGTTAGGTTACAGTTAGTTATACTGAGAGGGTTTATATTAATAAAGAGACACTCCAGGCTCCAACACACGTTAGATGCACTGTGTAGGTTAGGTTACAGTTAGTTATACTGGGTTGGTTTATATTATTAAAGGGACACTCCAGGCTCCCACACACGTTAGGTGCACTGTGTAGGTTAGGTTACAGTTAGTTATACTGGGTGGGTTTATATTATTAAAGGGACACTCCAGGCTCCCACACACGTTAGATGCACTGTGTAGGTTAGGTTACAGTTATACTGGGTGGGTTTATATTCTTAAAGGGACACTCCAGGCTCCCAAAAACGTTAGGTGCACTGTGTAGGTTAGGTTACAGTTAGTTATACTGGGTGGGTTTATATTATTAAAGAGACGCTCCAGGCTCTCACACACGTTAGATGCACTGTGTAGGTTAGGTTACAGTTAGTTATACTGGGTGGGTTTATATTATTAAAGGGACACTCCAGGCTCCCACAAACGTTAGGTACACTGTGTAGGTTAGGTTACAGTTAGTTATACTGGGTGGGTTTATATTAATAAAGAGACACTCCAGGCTCCAACACACGTTAGATGCACTGTGTAGGTTAGGTTACAGTTAGTTATACTGGGTGGGTTTATATTATTAAAGGGACACTCCAGGCTCCCACACACGTTAGATGCACTGTGTAGGTTAGGTTACAGTTAGTTATATTGGGTGGGTTTATATTAATAAAGGGACACTCCAGGCTCCCACACACGTTAGATGCACTGTGTAGGTTAGGTTAGGTTATAGTTATACTGGGTGGGTTTATATTATTAAAGGGACACTCCAGGCTCCCACACACGTTAGGTGCACTGTGTAGGTTAGGCTACAGTTAGTTATACTGGGTGGGTTTATATTATTAAAGGGACACTCCAGGCTCCCACACACGTTAGATGCACTGTGTAGGTTAGGTTACAGTTAGTTATACTGGGTGGGTTTATATTATTAAAGGGACACTCCAGGCTCCCACACACGTTAGATGCACTGTGTAGGTTAGGTTACAGTTAGTTATACTGGGTGGGTTTATATTATTAAAGGGACACTCCAGGCTCCCACACACGTTAGGTGCACTGTGTAGGTTAGGTTACAGTTAGTTATACTGGGTGGGTTTATATTATTAAAGGGACACTCCAGGCTCCCACACACGTTAGATGCACTGTGTAGGTTAGGTTACAGTTATACTGGGTGGGTTTATATTCTTAAAGGGACACTCCAGGCTCCCACAAACGTTAGGTGCACTGTGTAGGTTAGGTTACAGTTAGTTATACTGGGTGGGTTTATATTATTAAAGAGACGCTCCAGGCTCTCACACACGTTAGATTCACTGTGTAGGTTAGGTTACAGTTAGTTATACTGGGTGGGTTTATATTATTAAAGAGACACTCCAGGCTCCCACAAACGTTAGGTGCACTGTGTAGGTTAGGTTACAGTTAGTTATACTGGGAGGGTTTATATTAATAAAGAGACACTCCAGGCTCCAACACACGTTAGATGCACTGTGTAGGTTAGGTTACAGTTAGTTATACTGGGTGGGTTTATATTATTAAAGGGACACTCCAGGCTCCCACACACGTTAGATGCACTGTGTAGGTTAGGTTACAGTTAGTTATACTGGGTGGGTTTATATTATTAAAGGGACACTCCAGGCTCCCACACACGTTAGATGCACTGTGTAGGTTAGGTTACAGTTAGTTATACTGGGTGGGTTTATATTATTAAAGGGACACTCCAGGCTCCCACACACGTTAGATGCACTGTGTAGGTTAGGTTACAGTTAGTTATACTGGGTGGGTTTATATTATTAAAGGGACACTCCAGGCTCCCACACACGTTAGATGCACTGTGTAGGTTAGGTTACAGTTAGTTATACTGGGTGGGTTTATATTATTAAAGGGACACTCCAGGCTCCCACACACGTTAGATGCACTGTGTAGGTTAGGTTACAGTTATACTGGGTGGGTTTATATTCTTAAAGGGACACTCCAGGCTCCCACAAACGTTAGGTGCACTGTGTAGGTTAGGTTACAGTTAGTTATACTGGGTGGGTTTATATTATTAAAGAGACGCTCCAGGCTCTCACACACGTTAGATGCACTGTGTAGGTTAGGTTACAGTGAGTTATACTGGGTGGGTTTATATTATTAAAGAGACACTCCAGGCTCCCACAAACGTTAGGTGCACTGTGTAGGTTAGGTTACAGTTAGTTATACTGGGTGGGTTTATATTATTAAAGAGACGCTCCAGGCTCTCACACACGTTAGATGCACTGTGTAGGTTAGGTTACAGTTAGTTATACTGGGTGGGTTTATATTATTAAAGAGACACTCCAGGCTCCCACAAACGTTAGGTACACTGTGTAGGTTAGGTTACAGTTAGTTATACTGGGTGGGTTTATATTATTAAAGGGACACTCCAGGCTCCCACACACGTTAGATGCACTGTGTAGGTTAGGTTACAGTTAGTTATACTGGGTGGGTTTATATTATTAAAGGGACACTCCAGGCTCCCACACACGTTAGATGCACTGTGTAGGTTAGGTTACAGTTAGTTATACTGGGTGGGTTTATATTATTAAAGGGACACTCCAGGCTCCCACACACGTTAGATGCACTGTGTAGGTTAGGTTACAGTTAGTTATACTGGGTGGGTTTATATTATTAAAGGGACGCTCCAGGCTCCCACACACATTAGATGCACTGTGTAGGTTAGGTTACAGTTAGTTATACTGGGTGGGTTTATATTATTAAAGGGACACTCCAGGCTCCCACACACGTTAGATGCACTGTGTAGGTTAGGTTACAGTTATACTGGGTGGGTTTATATTCTTAAAGGGACACTCCAGGCTCCCACAAACGTTAGGTGCACTGTGTAGGTTAGGTTACAGTTAGTTATACTGGGTGGGTTTATATTATTAAAGAGACGCTCCAGGCTCTCACACACGTTAGATGCACTGTGTAGGTTAGGTTACAGTGAGTTATACTGGGTGGGTTTATATTATTAAAGAGAAACTCCAGGCTCCCACAAACGTTAGGTGCACTGTGTAGGTTAGGTTACAGTTAGTTATACTGGGTGGGTTTATATTAATAAAGAGACACTCCAGGCTCCAACACACGTTAGATGCACTGTGTAGGTTAGGTTACAGTTAGTTATACTGGGTGGGTTTATATTATTAAAGGGACACTCCAGGCTCCCACACACGTTAGATGCACTGTGTAGGTTAGGTTACAGTTAGTTATACTGGGTGGGTTTATATTATTAAAGGGACACTCCAGGCTCCCACACACGTTAGGTGCACTGTGTAGGTTAGGCTACAGTTAGTTATACTGGGTGGGTTTATATTATTAAAGGGACACTCCAGGCTCCCACACACGTTAGATGCACTGTGTAGGTTAGGTTACAGTTAGTTATACTGGGTGGGTTTATATTATTAAAGGGACACTCCAGGCTCCCACACACGTTAGGTGCACTGTGTAGGTTAGGTTACAGTTAGTTATACTGGGTGGGTTTATATTATTAAAGGGACACTCCAGGCTCCCACACACGTTAGATGCACTGTGTAGGTTAGGTTACAGTTAGTTATACTGGGTGGGTTTATATTAATAAAGGGACACTCCAGGCTCCAACACACGTTAGATGCACTGTGTTGGTTAGGTTACAGTTAGTTATACTGGGTGGGTTTATATTATTAAAGGGACACTCCAGGCTCCCACACACGTTAGATGCACTGTGTAGGTTAGGTTAGGTTATAGTTATACTGGGTGGGTTTATATTATTAAAGGGACACTCCAGGCTCCCACACACGTTAGCTGCACTGTGTAGGTTAGGCTACAGTTAGTTATACTGGGTGGGTTTATATTATTAAAGGGACACTCCAGGCTCCCACACACGTTAGATGCACTGTGTATGTTAGGTTACAGTTAGTTATACTGGGTGGGTTTATATTATTAAAGGGACACTCCAGGCTCCCACACACGTTAGATGCACTGTGTAGGTTAGGTTACAGTTAGTTATACTGGGTGGGTTTATATTATTAAAGGGACACTCCAGGCTCCCACACACGTTAGGTGCACTGTGTAGGTTAGGTTACAGTGAGTTATACTGGGTGGGTTTATATTATTAAAGGGACACTCCAGGCTCCCACACACGTTAGATGCACTGTGTAGGTTAGGTTACAGTTATACTGGGTGGGTTTATATTCTTAAAGGGACACTCCAGGCTCCCACAAACGTTAGGTGCACTGTGTAGGTTAGGTTACAGTTAGTTATACTGGGTGGGTTTATATTATTAAAGAGACGCTCCAGGCTCTCACACACGTTAGATGCACTGTGTAGGTTAGGTTACAGTTAGTTATACTGAGTGGGTTTATATTATTAAAGAGACACTCCAGGCTCCCACAAACGTTAGGTGCACTGTGTAGGTTAGGTTACAGTTAGTTATACTGGGAGGGTTTATATTAATAAAGAGACACTCCAGGCTCCAACACACGTTAGATGCACTGTGTAGGTTAGGTTACAGTTAGTTATACTGGGTTGGTTTATATTATTAAAGGGACACTCCAGGCTCCCACACACGTTAGGTGCACTGTGTAGGTTAGGTTACAGTTAGTTATACTGGGTGGGTTTATATTATTAAAGGGACACTCCAGGCTCCCACACACGTTAGATGCACTGTGTAGGTTAGGTTACAGTTATACTGGGTGGGTTTATATTCTTAAAGGGACACTCCAGGCTCCCAAAAACGTTAGATGCACTGTGTAGGTTAGGTTACAGTTAGTTATACTGGGTGGGTTTATATTATTAAAGAGACACTCCAGGCTCCCACAAACGTTAGGTACACTGTGTAGGTTAGGTTACAGTTAGTTATACTGGGTGAGTTTATATTAATAAAGAGACACTCCAGGCTCCAACACACGTTAGATGCACTGTGTAGGTTAGGTTACAGTTAGTTATACTGGGTGGGTTTATATTATTAAAGGGACACTCCAGGCTCCCACACACGTTAGATGCACTGTGTAGGTTAGGTTACAGTTAGTTATACTGGGTGGGTTTATATTAATAAAGGGACACTCCAGGCTCCCACACACGTTAGATGCACTGTGTAGGTTAGGTTAGGTTACAGTTATACTCGGTGGGTTTATATTATTAAAGGGACACTCCAGGCTCCCACACACGTTAGGTGCACTGTGTAGGTTAGGCTACAGTTAGTTATACTGGGTGGGTTTATATTATTAAAGGGACACTCCAGGCTCCCACACACGTTAGATGCACTGTGTAGGTTAGGTTACAGTTAGTTATACTGGGTGGGTTTATATTATTAAAGGGACACTCCAGGCTCCCACACACGTTAGATGCACTGTGTAGGTTAGGTTACAGTTAGTTATACTGGGTGGGTTTATATTATTAAAGGGACACTCCAGGCTCCCACACACGTTAGATGCACTGTGTAGGTTAGGTTACAGTTAGTTATACTGGGTGGGTTTATATTATTAAAGGGACACTCCAGGCTCCCACACACGTTAGATGCACTGTGTAGGTTAGGTTACAGTTAGTTATACTGGGTGGGTTTATATTATTAAAGGGACACTCCAGGCTCCCACACACGTTAGATGCACTGTGTAGGTTAGGTTACAGTTATACTGGGTGGGTTTATATTCTTAAAGGGACACTCCAGGCTCCCACAAACGTTAGGTGCACTGTGTAGGTTAGGTTACAGTTAGTTATACTGGGTGGGTTTATATTATTAAAGAGACGCTCCAGGCTCTCACACACGTTAGATTCACTGTGTAGGTTAGGTTACAGTTAGTTATACTGGGTGGGTTTATATTATTAAAGAGACACTCCAGGCTCCCACAAACGTTAGGTGCACTGTGTAGGTTAGGTTACAGTTAGTTATACTGGGAGGGTTTATATTAATAAAGAGACACTCCAGGCTCCAACACACGTTAGATGCACTGTGTAGGTTAGGTTACAGTTAGTTATACTGGGTGGGTTTATATTATTAAAGGGACACTCCAGGCTCCCACACACGTTAGATGCACTGTGTAGGTTAGGTTACAGTTAGTTATACTGGGTGGGTTTATATTATTAAAGGGACACTCCAGGCTCCCACACACGTTAGATGCACTGTGTAGGTTAGGTTACAGTTAGTTATACTGGGTGGGTTTATATTATTAAAGGGACACTCCAGGCTCCCACACACGTTAGATGCACTGTGTAGGTTAGGTTACAGTTAGTTATACTGGGTGGGTTTATATTATTAAAGGGACACTCCAGGCTCCCACACACGTTAGATGCATTGTGTAGGTTAGGTTACAGTTAGTTATACTGGGTGGGTTTATATTATTAAAGGGACACTCCAGGCTCCCACACACGTTAGATGCACTGTGTAGGTTAGGTTACAGTTAGTTATACTGGGTGGGTTTATATTATTAAAGGGACACTCCAGGCTCCCACACACGTTAGATGCACTGTGTAGGTTAGGTTACAGTTAGTTATACTGGGTGGGTTTATATTATTAAAGGGACACTCCAGGCTCCCACACACGTTAGATGCACTGTGTAGGTTAGGTTACAGTTATACTGGGTGGGTTTATATTCTTAAAGGGACACTCCAGGCTCCCACAAACGTTAGGTGCGCTGTGCAGGTTAGGTTACAGTTAGTTATACTGGGTGGGTTTATATTATTAAAGAGACGCTCCAGGCTCTCACACACGTTAGATGCACTGTGTAGGTTAGGTTACAGTGAGTTATACTGGGTGGGTTGATATTATTAAAGAGACACTCCAGGCTCCCACAAACGTTAGATGCACTGTGTAGGTTAGGTTACAGTTAGTTATACTGGGTGGGTTTATATTATTAAAGAGACACTCCAGGCTCCCACAAACGTTAGGTACACTGTGTAGGTTAGGTTAGGTTATAGTTATACTGGGTGGGTTTATATTATTAAAGGGACACTCCAGGCTCCCACACACGTTAGGTGCACTGTGTAGGTTAGGCTACAGTTAGTTATACTGGGTGGGTTTATATTAATAAAGGGACACTCCAGGCTCCCACACACGTTAGATGCACTGTGTAGGTTAGGTTAGGTTATAGTTATACTGGGTGGGTTTATATTATTAAAGGGACACTCCAGGCTCCCACACACGTTAGGTGCACTGTGTAGGTTAGGCTACAGTTAGTTATACTGGGTGGGTTTATATTATTAAAGGGACACTCCAGGCTCCCACACACGTTAGATGCACTGTGTAGGTTAGGTTACAGTTAGTTATACTGGGTGGGTTTATATTATTAAAGAGACACTCCAGGCTCCCACAAACGTTAGGTGCACTGTGTAGGTTAGGTTACAGTTAGTTATACTGGGAGGGTTTATATTAATAAAGAGACACTCCAGGCTCCAACACACGTTAGATGCACTGTGTAGGTTAGGTTACAGTTAGTTATACTGGGTTGGTTTATATTATTAAAGGGACACTCCAGGCTCCCACACACGTTAGGTGCACTGTGTAGGTTAGGTTACAGTTAGTTATACTGGGTGGGTTTATATTATTAAAAAGGGACACTCCAGGCTCCCACACACGTTAGATGCACTGTGTAGGTTAGGTTACAGTTATACTGGGTGGGTTTATATTCTTAAAGGGACACTCCAGGCTCCCAAAAACGTTAGGTGCACTGTGTAGGTTAGGTTACAGTTAGTTATACTGGGTGGGTTTATATTATTAAAGAGACGCTCCAGGCTCTCACACACGTTAGATGCACTGTGTAGGTTAGGTTACAGTTAGTTATACTGGGTGGGTTTATATTATTAAAGAGACACTCCAGGCTCCCACAAACGTTAGGTACACTGTGTAGGTTAGGTTACAGTTAGTTATACTGGGTGGGTTTATATTAATAAAGAGACACTCCAGGCTCCAACACACGTTAGATGCACTGTGTAGGTTAGGTTACAGTTAGTTATACTGGGTGGGTTTATATTATTAAAGAGACGCTCCAGGCTCTCACACACGTTAGATTCACTGTGTAGGTTAGGTTACAGTTAGTTATACTGGGTGGGTTTATATTATTAAAGAGACACTCCAGGCTCCCACAAACGTTAGGTGCACTGTGTAGGTTAGGTTACAGTTAGTTATACTGGGAGGGTTTATATTAATAAAGAGACACTCCAGGCTCCAACACACGTTAGATGCACTGTGTAGGTTAGGTTACAGTTAGTTATACTGGGTGGGTTTATATTATTAAAGGGACACTCCAGGCTCCCACACACGTTAGATGCACTGTGTAGGTTAGGTTACAGTTAGTTATACTGGGTGGGTTTATATTATTAAAGGGACACTCCAGGCTCCCACACACGTTAGATGCACTGTGTAGGTTAGGTTACAGTTAGTTATACTGGGTGGGTTTATATTATTAAAGGGACACTCCAGGCTCCCACACACGTTAGATGCACTGTGTAGGTTAGGTTACAGTTAGTTATACTGGGTGGGTTTATATTATTAAAGGGACACTCCAGGCTCCCACACACGTTAGGTGCACTCTGTAGGTTAGGCTACAGTTAGTTATACTGGGTGGGTTTATATTATTAAAGGGACACTCCAGGCTCCCACACACGTTAGATGCACTGTGTAGGTTAGGTTACAGTTAGTTATACTGGGTGGGTTTATATTATTAAAGGGACACTCCAGGCTCCCACACACGTTAGGTGCACTGTGTAGGTTAGGTTACAGTTAGTTATACTGGGTGGGTTTATATTATTAAAGGGACACTCCAGGCTCCCACACACGTTAGATGAACTGTGTAGGTTAGGTTACAGTTATACTGGGTGGGTTTATATTCTTAAAGGGACACTCCAGGCTCCCAAAAACGTTAGGTGCACTGTGTAGGTTAGGTTACAGTTAGTTATACTGGGTGGGTTTATATTATTAAAGAGACGCTCCAGGCTCTCACACACGTTCGATGCACTGTGTAGGTTAGGTTACAGTTAGTTATACTGGGTGGGTTTATATTATTAAAGAGACACTCCAGGCTCCCACAAACGTTAGGTACACTGTGTAGGTTAAGTTACAGTTAGTTATACTGGGTGGGTTTATATTAATAAAGAGACACTCCAGGCTCCAACACACATTAGATGCACTGTGTTGGTTAGGTTACAGTTAGTTATACTGGGTGGGTTTATATTATTAAAGGGACACTCCAGGCTCCCACACACGTTAGATGCACTGTGTAGGTTAGGTTACAGTTAGTTATACTGGGTGGGTTTATATTAATAAAGGGACACTCCAGGCTCCCACACACGTTAGATGCACTGTGTAGGTTAGGTTAGGTTATAGTTATACTGGGTGGGTTTATATTATTAAAGGGACACTCCAGGCTCCCACACACGTTAGATGCACTGTGTATGTTAGGTTACAGTTAGTTATACTGGGTGGGTTTATATTATTAAAGGGACACTCCAGGCTCCCACACACGTTAGATGCACTGTGTATGTTAGGTTACAGTTAGTTATACTGGGTGGGTTTATATTATTAAAGGGACACTCCAGGCTCCCACACACGTTAGGTGCACTGTGTAGGTTAGGTTACAGTTAGTTATACTGGGTGGGTTTATATTATTAAAGGGACACTCCAGGCTCCCACACACGTTAGGTGCACTGTGTAGGTTAGGTTACAGTGAGTTATACTGGGTGGGTTTATATTATTAAAGGGACACTCCAGGCTCCCACACACGTTAGATGCACTGTGTAGGTTAGGTTACAGTTATACTGGGTGGGTTTATATTCTTAAAGGGACACTCCAGGCTCCCACAAACGTTAGGTGCACTGTGTAGGTTAGGTTACAGTTAGTTATACTGGGTGGGTTTATATTATTAAAGAGACGCTCCAGGCTCTCACACACGTTAGATGCACTGTGTAGGTTAGGTTACAGTTAGTTATACTGGGTGGGTTTATATTATTAAAGAGACACTCCAGGCTCCCACAAACGTTAGGTGCACTGTGTAGGTTAGGTTACAGTTAGTTATACTGGGTTGGTTTATATTATTAAAGGGACACTCCAGGCTCCCACACACGTTAGGTGCACTGTGTAGGTTAGGTTACAGTTAGTTATACTGGGTGGGTTTATATTATTAAAGGGACACTCCAGGCTCCCACACACGTTAGATGCACTGTGTAGGTTAGGTTACAGTTATACTGGGTGGGTTTATATTCTTAAAGGGACACTCCAGGCTCCCAAAAACGTTAGGTGCACTGTGTAGGTTAGGTTACAGTTAGTTATACTGGGTGGGTTTATATTATTAAAGAGACGCTCCAGGCTCTCACACACGTTAGATGCACTGTGTAGGTTAGGTTACAGTTAGTTATACTGGGTGGGTTTATATTATTAAAGAGACACTCCAGGCTCCCACAAACGTTAGGTACACTGTGTAGGTTAGGTTACAGTTAGTTATACTGGGTGGGTTTATATTAATAAAGAGACACTCCAGGCTCCAACACACGTTAGATGCACTGTGTAGGTTAGGTTACAGTTAGTTATACTGGGTGGGTTTATATTATTAAAGGGACACTCCAGGCTCCCACACACGTTAGATGCACTGTGTAGGTTAGGTTAGGTTACAGTTATACTCGGTGGGTTTATATTATTAAAGGGACACTCCAGGCTCCCACACACGTTAGGTGCACTGTGTAGGTTAGGCTACAGTTAGTTATACTGGGTGGGTTTATATTATTAAAGGGACACTCCAGGCTCCCACACACGTTAGATGCACTGTGTAGGTTAGGTTACAGTTAGTTATACTGGGTGGGTTTATATTATTAAAGGGACACTCCAGGCTCCCACACACGTTAGATGCACTGTGTAGGTTAGGTTACAGTTAGTTATACTGGGTGGGTTTATATTATTAAAGGGACACTCCAGGCTCCCACACACGTTAGATTCACTGTGTAGGTTAGGTTACCGTTAGTTATACTGGGTGGGTTTATATTATTAAAGGGACACTCCAGGCTCCCACACACGTTAGATGCACTGTGTAGGTTAGGTTACAGTTATACTGGGTGGGTTTATATTCTTAAAGGGACACTCCAGGCTCCCACAAACGTTAGGTGCACTGTGTAGGTTAGGTTACAGTTAGTTATACTGGGTGGGTTTATATTATTAAAGAGACGCTCCAGGCTCTCACACACGTTAGATTCACTGTGTAGGTTAGGTTACAGTTAGTTATACTGGGTGGGTTTATATTATTAAAGAGACACTCCAGGCTCCCACAAACGTTAGGTGCACTGTGTAGGTTAGGTTACAGTTAGTTATACTGGGAGGGTTTATATTAATAAAGAGACACTCCAGGCTCCAACACACGTTAGATGCACTGTGTAGGTTAGGTTACAGTTAGTTATACTGGGTGGGTTTATATTATTAAAGGGACACTCCAGGCTCCCACACACGTTAGATGCACTGTGTAGGTTAGGTTACAGTTAGTTATACTGGGTGGGTTTATATTATTAAAGGGACACTCCAGGCTCCCACACACGTTAGATGCACTGTGTAGGTTAGGTTACAGTTAGTTATACTGGGTGGGTTTATATTATTAAAGGGACACTCCAGGCTCCCACACACGTTAGATGCACTGTGTAGGTTAGGTTACAGTTAGTTATACTGGGTGGGTTTATATTATTAAAGGGACACTCCAGGCTCCCACACACGTTAGATGCACTGTGTAGGTTAGGTTACAGTTAGTTATACTGGGTGGGTTTATATTATTAAAGGGACACTCCAGGCTCCCACACACGTTAGATGCACTGTGTAGGTTAGGTTACAGTTAGTTATACTGGGTGGGTTTATATTATTAAAGGGACACTCCAGGCTCCCACACACGTTAGATGCACTGTGTAGGCTAGGTTACAGTTAGTTATACTGGGTGGGTTTATATTATTAAAGGGACACTCCAGGCTCCCACACACGTTAGATGCACTGTGTAGGTTAGGTTACAGTTATACTGGGTGGGTTTATATTCTTAAAGGGACACTCCAGGCTCCCACAAACGTTAGGTGCACTGTGTAGGTTAGGTTACAGTTAGTTATACTGGGTGGGTTTATATTATTAAAGAGACGCTCCAGGCTCTCACACACGTTAGATGCGCTGTGTAGGTTAGGTTACAGTGAGTTATACTGGGTGGGTTGATATTATTAAAGAGACACTCCAGGCTCCCACAAACGTTAGGTGCACTGTGTAGGTTAGGTTACAGTTAGTTATACTGGGTGGGTTTATATTATTAAAGAGACGCTCCAGGCTCTCACACACGTTAGATGCACTGTGTAGGTTAGGTTACAGTTAGTTATACTGGGTGGGTTTATATTATTAAAGAGACACTCCAGGCTCCCACAAACGTTAGGTACACTGTGTAGGTTAGGTTACAGTTAGTTATACTGGGTGGGTTTATATTAATAAAGAGACACTCCATGCTCCAACACACGTTAGATGCACTGTGTAGGTTAGGTTACAGTTAGTTATACTGGGTGGGTTTATATTATTAAAGGGACACTCCAGGCTCCCACACACGTTAGATTCACTGTGTAGGTTAGGTTACAGTTAGTTATACTGGGTGGGTTTATATTAATAAAGGGACACTCCAGGCTCCCACACACGTTAGATGCACTGTGTAGGTTAGGTTAGGTTATAGTTATACTGGGTGGGTTTATATTATTAAAGGGACACTCCAGGCTCCCACACACGTTAGGTGCACTGTGTAGGTTAGGCTACAGTTAGTTATACTGGGTGGGTTTATATTATTAAAGGGACACTCCAGGCTCCCACACACGTTAGATGCACTGTGTAGGTTAGGTTACAGTTAGTTATACTGGGTGGGTTTATATTATTAAAGGGACACTCCAGGCTCCCACACACGTTAGATGCACTGTGTAGGTTAGGTTACAGTTAGTTATACTGGGTGGGTTTATATTATTAAAGGGACACTCCAGGCTCCCACACACGTTAGATGCACTGTGTAGGTTAGGTTACAGTTAGTTATACTGGGTGGGTTTATATTATTAAAGGGACACTCCAGGCTCCCACACACGTTAGATGCACTGTGTAGGTTAGGTTACAGTTAGTTATACTGGGTGGGTTTATATTATTAAAGGGACACACCAGGCTCCCACACACGTTAGATGCACTGTGTAGGTTAGGTTACAGTTATACTGGGTGGGTTTATATTCTTAAAGGGACACTCCAGGCTCCCACAAACGTTAGGTGCACTGTGTAGGTTAGGTTACAGTTAGTTATACTGGGAGGGTTTATATTAATAAAGAGACACTCCAGGCTCCAACACACGTTAGATGCACTGTGTAGGTTAGGTTACAGTTAGTTATACTGGGTGGGTTTATATTATTAAAGGGACACTCCAGGCTCCCACACACGTTAGATGCACTGTGTAGGTTAGGTTACAGTTAGTTATACTGGGTGGGTTTATATTATTAAAGGGACACTCCAGGCTCCCACACACGTTAGATGCACTGTGTAGGTTAGGTTACAGTTAGTTATACTGGGTGGGTTTATATTATTAAAGGGACACTCCAGGCTCCCACACACGTTAGATGCACTGTGTAGGTTAGGTTACAGTTAGTTATACAGGGTGGGTTTATATTATTAAAGGGACACTCCAGGCTCCCACACACGTTAGATGCACTGTGTAGGTTAGGTTACAGTTAGTTATACTGGGTGGGTTTATATTATTAAAGGGACACTCCAGGCTCCCACACACGTTAGATGCACTGTGTAGGTTAGGTTACAGTTATACTGGGTGGGTTTATATTCTTAAAGGGACACTCCAGGCTCCCACAAACGTTAGGTGCACTGTGTAGGTTAGGTTACAGTTAGTTATACTGGGTGGGTTTATATTATTAAAGAGACGCTCCAGGCTCTCACACACGTTAGATGCACTGTGTAGGTTAGGTTACAGTGAGTTATACTGGGTGGGTTTATATTATTAAAGAGACACTCCAGGCTCCCACAAACGTTAGGTGCACTGTGTAGGTTAGGTTACAGTTAGTTATACTGGGTGGGTTTATATTATTAAAGAGACGCTCCAGGCTCTCACACACGTTAGATGCACTGTGTAGGTTAGGTTACAGTTAGTTATACTGGGTGGGTTTATATTATTAAAGAGACACTCCAGGCTCCCACAAACGTTAGGTACACTGTGTAGGTTAGGTTACAGTTAGTTATACTGGGTGGGTTTATATTAATAAAGAGACACTCCATGCTCCAACACACCTTAGATGCACTGTGTAGGTTAGGTTACAGTTAGTTATACTGGGTGGGTTTATATTATTAAAGGGACACTCCAGGCTCCCACACACGTTAGATGCACTGTGTAGGTTAGGTTACAGTTAGTTATACTGGGTGGGTTTATATTAATAAAGGGACACTCCAGGCTCCCACACACGTTAGATGCACTGTGTAGGTTAGGTTAGGTTATAGTTATACTGGCTGGGTTTATATTATTAAAGGGACACTCCAGGCTCCCACACACGTTAGGTGCACTGTGTAGGTTAGGCTACAGTTAGTTATACTGGGTGGGTTTATATTATTAAAGGGACACTCCAGGCTCCCACACACGTTAGATGCACTGTGTAGGTTAGGTTACAGTTAGTTATACTGGGTGGGTTTATATTATTAAAGGGACACTCCAGGCTCCCACACACGTTAGGTGCACTGTGTAGGTTAGGTTACAGTTAGTTATACTGGGTGGGTTTATATTATTAAAGGGACACTCCAGGCTCCCACACACGTTAGATGCACTGTGTAGGTTAGGTTACAGTTATACTGGGTGGGTTTATATTCTTAAAGGGACACTCCAGGCTCCCACAAACGGTAGGTGCACTGTGTAGGTTAGGTTACAGTTAGTTATACTGGGTGGGTTTACATTATTAAAGAGACGCTCCAGGCTCTCACACACGTTAGATGCACTGTGTAGGTTAGGTTACAGTTAGTTATACTGGGTGGGTTTAAATTATTAAAGAGACACTCCAGGCTCCCACAAACGTTAGGTGCACTGTGTAGGTTAGGTTACAGTTAGTTATACTGGGAGGGTTTATATTAATAAAGAGACACTCGAAAGAAGAGCAGGGGGGCGTGGCCTGACCGCACATGGAGTAGGACGCAAGACACTCGAGCTCCTAGGCCCCAACCCGCAAAAGCCTTGCCAAATAGCAAATACGTTGACAAAAATGGGGAAAACTAAACGCCCAGCCACCCCAGGCCTGGCCCCGGCTGCACAGCCCCGGCATCAGCCCGGCCCCATGGACGAATTCGTCTCTACACCCCGAGGCCCACACGGCGCCCGAGACCGCGACACCATGGCGCCTACCTCTCCTGGCTCCGAGAACATGACAGACTCGCCGCCGGAACCCACTGATACAGTGACACTCACCCAAATCTCTGCGAACCTGGCGGCTATCTCCGCGGCCATGCTCACCCGCGCAGACAAGGCCGAAATGGTGTCCGAACTCTGGTCGATCATCCGGCAGGAAATAGCCGCGGTGAGAAGCGACCTCTCTGCACTGGAACAACGTGTAGACGACCTGGAGGTTGAACGCCTGCAGGCAGAGCAACACCGCCAAGCGACGGAACTGGCAGACACCAGACAGGGCAATCTCATCCTCGACCTCAGGAGACAGGCGGAAGACCTCGACAACAGGGGACGCCGGAACAATATCCGGATCCGTGGTATCCCGGAGGCGGATGGGGAGAACCCCCATGACATTCTCAGGAACCTGTTCTCCCAACTACTGGGCCCTGAAGCGCCGCCGGACTTTGGCATAGAGAGAGCGCACAGAGCTCTGCGCTCCCTCAGACGTGATGGCCTACCCAGGGATGTCATCTGTTGCCTCTTATCCTTCCCACTCAAGGAATCCATTATGAGAGCCGCCAGAGCACACCACGAGATCCCATTCATGGACACAAGGGTCTCGTTATATCAAGACCTCTCCACGCTCACGCTGGACGCCCGCCGAGCCCTGAGGCCTATTACACGCCTTCTCCAAGAAAAACGGATCCCTTATAAATGGGGGTTTCCGTTCAGTTTGCAGGCGAGGACAGACAACCACTGGCATAGTATTAGATGGCCCAACGACGTTCCACACTTCCTGCGAGCCACAGGCCTACCACAGGTACCCATCCCGAACTGGATCTTCGAGGGCCCACCTGCTAGAGCTACAGGCCCCAACGTACCCAACCGCAACCTCCTGGTATCCCAAGACCGCGGAACGCAGCAGCTCAGAGGCGGCCCAGTAAGCCCGGAAGAATAGAGGACGCCGCTAGCCCACGGCCCACCCGCAGGTACACCACCGTGACTCTTGAAAGCCCGAAGGCTACTCGCAGACCCAGGGGTATGTACTTTTGTTGCCACTTCCACACAACCCCCCCAGGACCACCACACAGTAAGGGGCCCAGGGACTATGCAAGCAGGCCTTGTTGAGGCAACATGGGGCCCACGTACCACAACCTCACCCAGCGGGCGGCCGAGGGAAGGGGCTTGTTCTGGGGATCTTTGGGGCGGGGGGGTTTAACGGGCGGGAATCCGGGACAACACACTCGCTGCAACGATGCTGCCTCACACGGACACACTTAGAAACGAGGAGTTGGCCCCCACTTGCCGAGTACATTCACGGAGAAATCGTGGCTGTCGGGGCAGGTGATGGGGGATGGGAACAGATGAGCAGCGGGATTTGGGCGGTGGGAATGGGAGAGGGTTCCCTGAGCCCAAAAGTGACCCAGGCGGTCTGACCGCGACCTAACACGTGCCCGCAGCAAAAAAGGGGAAGTGACGATGAGCGGGAGATAATCTGGGCCAGGATTTGACTGTAAAACACCACTGCCCCAGTATCTTACAACAAGTTAGTGCCTGAGGCATGCGAATGTTTACGCTGTCCAGCCTGCCGCATAGAGAACGCCCCACACCCGCAACAACTGGCTCCTCCTGGCCATGCCTAAGGCGACCGGTAGGAGGCCCGGTTGGGGCGACTGGAGGGCGACACAGGCAGTGGTAGGGGTGATGTTAATTGTATATGGTCTACGGATTACAGTATTAATCCTATGTACACGGATAACTTTAACTGTTCATTGCGACCTTAATGTTTATGTTATGTAGCGACTGCCCTACGACAGGTAACAGTGCCACATGCCCAAGCCTACCCACGGGAGGCGCCCCCCCCCACCCGACAGCATCGACCACAGGGGACCTGACCTGCATAGTCTGATCGCTACCTAATACAAGCTCGCAACAAAAATCGGGAGGGGGTGGGGAGTCGGGCGTAACCTGAGCTAGGATCAGGCCAATAGGCTTTACTGCTTTGATTGTACATTTAGATCCTGCCCGCAGCTTCTGACTGTTAAATCTGCTTAGCCCACCTCACGGAGGGCGCCCCACACCTGCAGCAACAGGCGACTCCCGACCACACCACCAATGACCGTAGGAGGGCCCGACTGGGGCGTCTGGGGGGAGGAATAGGACGCGATAAGGATGGTGTAAGCTATATAAAGTACTCGATATACGAGGTAATTGTTATGATGTTGTAAAGCAATAATTGTCGACTGTGTATTTACTGAATGATTCATGTACCAACGGCCCCACGTAACGCTACAATGACGCATGCCCACCCACGCTCATGAAGGGCACCCCCCCCTTCTAAAGCCACCGACCCCAGTTGTCTACAACCCACAGGTGGTAGAAAACGCGCAGACCACAACGTCCAACCCATGAGCACCTGGCTCACCAACACGTAGGCCGCCCTCCCCCTTGCCGCTACCCACATAGGTTGACATTGGCAGTGGTATCATACGTCACAAGCCACATACCCCGCTTATGCAAGTGAAACGCCTAACTGGCGCCCCCACCCCGGACCCGCCTTAGCTGGCGGTGACACTACCAAAACCCGGGACCCCTCCCCGACACTCCCGCTCCTGGCTAGCCTTAAGGGACTCCATTTCAACCCGAACCATCCAGCCCCCCCACCCGAACATGGCAAATCAATGCACCGCCCCACCCCCTCATTCAGAGTGAAGGAACACGAAACCCCACTGACACATACACAAATAGCATAAGGGAGCACGACTCGCGGGTTGGGAGCCAACAGGGGCAGAGACAAGGACTCTGACAACCGTACCTACATTATTGTGACGGGAAACCACTTGTCACCCCACGCAATAGATCTCCCGTGTAGATAAGAACGGGGCGCTCTGGATAGGGTATCCTACCCCCAGTAGCGCATACTCACCCGCTCCGAGATCGACATTGCCTGCTACGGCACCCACCTACCCGCATTACCCTCCCCTTACCCGGACTAATCTCCTACCGACCCTCCCTCCCCCCTCTTCCGAACCGGACTTCGGGCCACGTCTCCACTCCCCCCCCCCCCGAAAGGGCAAGATGGCCATACGACCGGCCGGTCTTAAGTATTGGACCAATAATGTCCGGGGTCTAAACTCCCCAGAACGGAGAGCGCGCCTCCTCCGACAGCTATGGTCGGAGAGGGTAAGCATTGCGTTCTTGCAGGAGACGCACCTCAGGGGCGAAGGGGCCCCGAAATTGGGAAATAACCGCTTTCCCCAAACCTACTACTCGAACCACCCAGACTCAAAGAAGGCTGGTGTGGCGATACTTATCTCCCACACGGTACCGTTCCACTGCATAGCACAGCAGACGGACCCGAGTGGAAGATTTTTGTTCCTCAAAGGCACGATAGCCGACCACGTATATACCTTTGCATCTCTGTATAGCCCGAATAAGAAACAGCATACGTTCCTGAGCAAAACGTTGGCCAAGCTAGAGAAATTCAGAGAGGGACTTCTCGTGGTGGCTGGGGACTTTAACCTCCCTCTTGACCCAAGCCTTGACACCTCTAGAGGGACCAGCACAATCCCCGTGCACTGCATCCGAACAACACTACGCTCGTTACACAGGCTGGGCCTGATAGACTGCTGGAGGGCGAGACATCCTGATAACCGCGACTACACCTACTACTCAGCGGTACACAAAAACTATAGCCGCATAGACTATATCTTCATATCCCAAGGTTACCTGACCACCCTACTTGATTCGCACATCGGGTTGCTTGACCACTCAGACCATGCCCCGGTACATGCCACAACAACCTCCCCGCTCTGTAAGCCAAGTGAACGACAGTGGAAGCTAAACGAAAGCCTGTTGAACGACATAGGGTTCACCGACAAAGCCGCCCACACACTCAAACAATATTTTGACACCAACGACACGCCTGACATCCACCCACTGACTCTATGGGAGGCCCACAAATGTGTCATCCGTGGACACTTCATATCGGAATGCACCCAACGTAAGAGAGACAAGACAAGACACATGACTGAACTGACTACACGCATAGCCGCACTAGAACTTGACCACAAACGTACACTAGACGATGCCACATACCTACAACTCACGGAGGCTCGCAGAGAACTTAATGACATTCTCACTAAAGGGCTTCATCTGACCTTCCGGAAGTCGGCCAGATTCTACTACGAACACTCGAACAAAAGTGGGCGAATGCTAGCCAAATTGCTGAAGGAAAAACGCTTGAAACAACATATCCACAAAATACGAACCAGGAACCAAGACATCACCAGGCTCCCAGTGGGCATACAGGAAGCCTTCCGGGACTTCTACGCAGACCTGTACGATCAAACCCAGGATAAGAGGGGGACCGCAGCACCACAGCACCAGAAAACAATCACGGATTACCTGAACCAGCATGTAGCTCGCACAATATCCCCTGAACTAGCAACCGAACTGGAACAACCCCTGACACTGGAGGAACTGGCGGCGGCCTTGAAACACACCAAGCCCCATAAAGCGCCGGGACCGGATGGCCTCCCACTTACATATATCACCACCTTCAAAGACATCCTGCTCCCGAGGATCCTGACAGGACTTAATTCCATTAGCTCGGGGGGACGGTTCCCCACAGACACTCTCGCCGCAACGGTGACGGTCATCCCTAAGGAAGGCAAGGACCCGGCCTGCTGCGCCAGCTACCGGCCGATCTCACTCCTGAATGCGGACCTGAAGCTCTTCGCGAAGGCACTTGCACTTCGGCTCATGCGGACCCTCCCGGACTTGGTCCATCCCGACCAGGTTGGTTTTATACCAGGACGCGAAGCAAGGGACAACACCATCAGGGCCCTCAACATCATACACCATGCTAGACGAGCCGGGAAGGAGTTGATACTCCTATCCACCGACGCCGAGAAGGCTTTCGACCGAGTGGACTGGACCTATTTAGCAGAAACCCTACGACACATGGGCTTTGGCCCTACGTTGCGGGCCTGGGTCGCAGCACTATACACCACCCCAACGGCCCGCATACGCATCAACGGAGCCCTGACAAATCCTTTCCCCATACATAACGGCACCAGACAGGGTTGTCCCCTATCCCCCCTCCTGTTTGCCCTCTCTCTAGAGCCCTTTCTGGAGGCGGTCAGACGGGATGGGGGAATTACGGGGCACTCCCTGGGGGAGATTGACCACCGAGTAGCAGCATACGCTGACGATATGCTGTTTTTTATGGAACAACCAAGGACCTCCATCCCGAACCTACTGGAAGCCTTTCGGAAATATAACATGGTATCCAACCTAAAACTTAATTTAAGCAAATCTGAAGCTATGCCGGTGACTAACTCCCCCGCACAGATGCAGCAACTCATCACACAATTCCCGTTCAAACTCTGCAAAGACAAACTCCGATACCTAGGAGTATGGCTGACTAACGACCCCACCCTCCTATACCGGGAGAACTACCTCCCGATTCTGGCAGCACTACAGAAGGACCTCCACAACTGGACACCACGATACATATCATGGTTTGGCCGCATCAGCGCGGTCAAGATGAACGTGCTTCCCCGCCTCTTATATATGTTCCAGACCATCCCGATCCCAGTACCGAGAGCATTCTTCCAATCAACGAATACGGCGATCAGGAACTTTGTGTGGAATCACAAACCTACCAGGATCCGCAGGTCGACCCTGGAACGACCCAAAGGTGAGGGTGGAGCGGGACTCCCCTCAATACACACGTACTACCAAGCCACCCATTTACAAAGATTAGTCGACTGGCATGCCAACCCTAGCCCGAAACAATGGGTACATATGGAGATATACCAGGCCCGCGGAACGATACCGTCTAGACTTTGGCTGGGGAGCTCCACATATGCAGAGCTCCGAACAGGTAATCCGGTAACTGATGCCACGCTTCGCGTGTGGTGTTCTGTACGATTCGCCAAACGCCTGACATCCTCACCTAGCCCACTCACCCCCATCACACACAACCCTGATCTGGCAGGAGGACTACACCCCTCCGCTTTGAGGAACTTTCAAGCATCCGACTGGGAATACATACACAAGTGGAGCACAGCACACACGCTCAGGCCGCAAACAGACTTACACGCACAAGACAGACCATCCCAATTAGACAACTTCCACTACTACCAGATCAAAAGCTATTACACGGCACTTACAGGAAAGGGACACTTGCACAGACCGCTGACAAGTTTAGAAACCATATGTACAGCCAGGCAACACCTCTCTCACGGGGTGTCACAACTGTACGCCACCCTCATGACTAACGAAGGCAGACCCCCACTGAGATTCACAACTAAATGGGAGAGGGACACGGGGACCACGCTCACAGACCAGGAATGGACAAAAATCTTCCTATTAACACACAAGGGATCCATCTCCTCGAAGTACCAGGAGACAAATTACAAACTGCTAACATACTGGTACAGAACCCCCGACACACTACGACACATACATGACGCAATCCCCAGCAATTGTTGGAGGTGTGGTGAGGGCACCGGCACCGGAATACATATCTGGTGGTCGTGCCCACTCATCACAACATACTGGCGGATGATAAACAAAAAGGTCAGGGACATCACCGGAGCCGACATACCACTCCAGCCACTGGCGATGCTCCTTAACCATACGACACTACCCACAGCAGTCTATCGGAAAAGTCTAACGATGCAATTGCTCACAGCCGCAAAATCACTCATCCCGACACTCTGGAAACAAACGGCAACGCCCACCTTCCAGCAATGGGTGGCCAGAGTGTAGGACATATACAATATGGAGATAATGACCGCCTCCCTGCAGGGACGTTCTGACAAATGCGCTCAAACCTGGCACCCTTGGAGGGAGTTTGTCTCTAGGGGGATTGGAGACGGGCCCGGGACCACATAATGACCTAACCCCAATCCCACCGCGAAAGACAGTCGACACCACCCAACTGACCCAACAACCCCCACTCCCGCAGACCTGACACAGCCACATACTCTTCTGGAACAATCCCACTACCCGACACACGTACACACAGAGATATAGACGGACTACACAAGACGTCCCTCGCATCGCTAAGTCACGAAACATAAAGTCGGTACTATCGATGATAACGAAGACACCGACACACAAACTAAGCACACACACACACACCCAGTTCAGACTACCTGCTACACCACACCCACGCTCCCCAACCCACCGTGCTACTACCCAACTAATGATGATGGTACCCCAGTCAAGAGGGTAACTCAGTTGCCCTGCCCCCATCTTACTGAAAGCCAGTACACAATTACCTACCCACAGTCGCCCAGGCTGTAACTGCGCAAGGTTCATTGTTTGCCACTGTTAACATGTACTGATAACCCTGACCAGAGCTGGTTCACAACTATCTACCCATAAGTCGCACGGACTGTACCTGCGCGATGCTCACTGACAGCTTACATCGCCATATATTGTTGACCCTGTACAGAACCTGCATACAACCTCCTACTCATAAGCCGTCTAGGCTGTACCTGCGCAATGATACTTGTTTACCTCTGTCACCATGTATTGTTAACCATGCTCAGAGAACGATTATAACTGCCTACTTATTACCCACTTAGGCTGTACCTGCGCAATGTTTTTTTCTGTTTGCCTTTGTTACCATGCACTGTTGACTTTGATCAGAAACTGTATTATTATTATTATTATTATTATTGCCATTTATATAGCGCCAACAGATTCCGTAGCGCTTTACAATATTTTGAGAGGGGGGGATGTAACAATAAATAAGACAATTACAAGAAAACTTACAGGAATAATAGGTTGAAGAGGACCCTGCTCAAATGAGCTTACAGTCTATAGGAGGTGGGGTATTAGAAACATTAGGATAGGAAATATCAAGTAGGAGTGAAGCAGAGCTGGAGGAGAGAGCAAAGCACTATCCCATAGGGACAGGTATGTAAGGGAGAGATTACTCTGGGAGGCCATACGCTTTCCTGAAGAGATGGGATTTAAGGCCCTTCTTAAATGATTGAAGACTAGGGGAGAGTCTGATGGCAGTAGGCAAGTTATTCCATAGGAGAGGAGCCGCCCGTGAGAAGTCCTGCAAGCGTGAGTTGGCCGTACGGGTGCGAGCAGCGGTCAGGAGGTGGTCGCGGGCAGAGCGGGGCATACCTCTGGATCAGTGAAGAGATATAAGAGGGGCTGGAATTGTTCAGTGCTTTAAATGTATGGGTTAGCACTTTGAATTGACTCCTATAGGATACAGGGAGCCAATGTAAGGACTGGCAGAGGGGCGAGGTGTGAGAGGACCGACTGGATAGGAAAATCAGTCTAGCTGCAGCATTCATTACAGACTGTAGCGGGGCAGTATGGCTTTTGGGGAGACCAATCTGGAGAGGGTTACAGTAATCCATGCGGGAAATTACTAGAGCATGGACAAGCTCCTTGGTAGCATCTTGCGTAAGAAAGGGGCGGATGCGGGCTATGTTTTTGAGTTGGAACCTACAGGACTTGGCAACAAACTGGATGTGAGACTCAAAGGTGAGACCAGAGTCAAGTATGACGCCAAGACAGCGCGCTTGTAGGGATGGACTTATGTGGATATCACTGACTTGAAGGGAGAGTGAGAGAGGAGGATCAGTATTAGGAGGAGGAAAGACAAGGAGTTCAGTTTTAGAGAGGTTAAGTTTGAGAAAGCGTGACGACATCCAGTCAGAGATGGAAGAGAGGCAAGCAGTGACACGTTGCAGGACGGCCGGGGAGAGGTCCGGTGAGGAGAGGTATATCTGAGTGTCATCAGCGTACAGGTGGTAGTTGAATCCAAAAGAGGCAATAAGTTTTCCAAGAGAGGCAGTATAAAGAGAAAATAGAAGGGGACCAAGGACAGAGCCTTGGGGAACTCCAACCGAGACAGGGCGAGGGGAGGAGGTATCCTTGGAAAAGGAGACACTAAATGAGCGTTGGGAGAGATAGGAGGAAAACCAAGAGAGGACAGAGTCACAGAGACCGAGTGATTGAAGAGTTTGAAGGAGGAGAGAATGATCAACTGTGTCAAAGGCAGCAGAGAGGTCAAGGAGAATTAATATGGAGTAGTGACCTTTGGATTTAGCGGAGATTAGGTCATTAGTCACTTTGATAAGAGCGGTCTCAGTAGAGTGGAGAGGGCGGAAGCCAGACTGAAGAGGGTCAAGGAGAGAGTTGGAATTAAGGAAGTGAGACACACGGGTAAAGACAAGTCTTTCCAAAAGCTTTGATGAGTAAGGGAGCAGGGATATGGGACGATAGTTCGAGGGGGAGGACGGGTCAAGAGATGGTTTTTTCAGGATAGGTATTACAGTGGCATGTTTAAGGTCAGCAGGAACAGTGCCAGAAGAGAGAGAGCAGTTAAAGATGTGTGTTAGGATAGGCACAAGACAAGGGGAGAGAGATCTGATGAGGTGAGATGGGACAGGATCAAGTGGGCAAGTGGTGGGGCGAGAGGAACGGAGAAGTGCAGCCACCTCTTGTTCAGTAGCTGGGGAGAAAGTCTGAAGGGTAGGGAAAGCATGATTTATGTGTGGTTGAGAAAGAGAACGGCAAGGAGGGGAGAATTGTTTCCTTAGCTGTTCAATCTTGTCAGTAAAGTAATATGCAAAGCTATCAGCTGTAAGGTGTATAACACATAAAATGACAAAAAAGATAAAATAAAGATTGTCAAAAAAAAAAATAATAAAGAGACACTCCAGGCTCCAACACACGTTAGATGCACTGTGTAGGTTAGGTTACAGTTAGTTATACTGGGTGGGTTTATATTATTAAAGGGACACTCCAGGCTCCCACACACGTTAGATGCACTGTGTAGGTTAGGTTACAGTTAGTTATACTGGGTGGGTTTATATTATTAAAGGGACACTCCAGGCTCCCACACACGTTAGATGCACTGTGTAGGTTAGGTTACAGTTAGTTATACTGGGTGGGTTTATATTATTAAAGGGACACTCCAGGCTCCCACACACGTTAGATGCACTGTGTAGGTTAGGTTACAGTTAGTTATACTGGGTGGGTTTATATTATTAAAGGGACACTCCAGGCTCCCACACACGTTAGATGCACTGTGTAGGTTAGGTTACAGTTAGTTATACTGGGTGGGTTTATATTATTAAAGGGACACTCCAGGCTCCCACACACGTTAGATGCACTGTGTAGGTTAGGTTACAGTTATACTGGGTGGGTTTATATTCTTAAAGGGACACTCCAGGCTCCCACAAACGTTAGGTGCACTGTGTAGGTTAGGTTACAGTTAGTTATACTGGGTGGGTTTATATTATTAAAGAGACGCTCCAGGCTCTCACACACGTTAGATGCACTGTGTAGGTTAGGTTACAGTGAGTTATACTGGGTGAGTTTATATTATTAAAGAGACACTCCAGGCTCCCACAAACGTTAGGTGCACTGTGTAGGTTAGGTTACAGTTAGTTATACTGGGTGGGTTTATATTAATAAAGAGACACTCCAGGCTCCAACACACGTTAGATGCACTGTGTAGGTTAGGTTACAGTTAGTTATACTGGGTGGGTTTATATTATTAAAGGGACACTCCAGGCTCCCACACACGTTAGATGCACTGTGTAGGTTAGGTTACAGTTAGTTATACTGGGTGGGTTTATATTATTAAAGGGACTGTAACGGATCACCTGGCACCCCGACTTGGTACCTCCGTTAATGGATGCTCCTAGTGCTTCCTGAGGACTCCAAGCACTCTGGCAGACACCACAATCACCGAATCCGAGAAACCTTTTAAATTCTCCCAAGCATATGAATGCTGTAGACCATTGAATAGGAACCATACGAATAGGCTTGTACTCCTAGCAGTCAACTGGAACAGCATGCAATAAATCCTTCCCCCCAATAATGAGACGACACATCACTTTGAGGGTAAAACAGGAACTCTAGACTGGCTCATCCAGCCTGGCTTTTATTACAATGATACACATACAGGCCCCACCCAGGGGGAGGCATAAAATAACCAATCACATACATGGTTCAGCCCACACATCCCCTCCCCTCAGATAACATTAAACCCAATTATCCGGTACACTTTTCCAGCCAAGTTCTGGATGTACCCCAAAAACAGGGGGTACACCTTTAAATCCAGCGTCGCTGGATAGCCCGTATTCAGGGGGACAACATATCCAAAATTCAAGTCATTCGGATGAACAGTTCGGGAGATATGAGGTTCCAAAGATTTGACCGACCGCATGGGTAAAGTATCCGAAAACAGTTCCATGCATTTTGGCCCTGCGGTCGGTCACAAACAAGGGAATGAAAACAGGTGAATTGCCTGTGTTATAGAGCCTGGAGAGGGTTTGAATGAATTCCCTTGTTTATGGGGCTCTTTCTACCGAACGGCGGGTCATTCGGTAGTTTCCATACGAATTTCTGGAAGTTTGGAGGTCTCAGCGGTGTTTGCCTAGTCAAGTGTCCGATTTTAGTTCCAGACACTCGACGGCAAAACACCGCTGTTCGGTAGTTTAAGATGGCCGCCGCCACGTGTTTGTTTCCCGAATGGCGGCCACCCAGAGGACAAAGACCACACTGCACTGATTGCCAATTACCTGTTTGCAACATTGTTGCAAACGGTAATTGGAGGCACACTCATTCCTGGGTGGTCTGGTTGTTCGGTAGTTTCACTCAATATACTGAATGGAGTGATTCTACCGAACAATCAGAATGCTGCATACAAATCACCCAGGATAAACTTAACACATCTATAAATACATATATAATATTACAGGCATTACACTTGAATATGCTTCACAATCTTAAAGGGACAGTAGTCCCAAAAGTCCCAATATGTCCATAGATGCTGTTAAAAGGGCCAGTAGCAGCAATATACAGTACAATATGCCCCAAATAACCCAGGGGCCATAGTCAGTAGGTAGGAGGCTAGCAAACAGGCTTCTCCAGGGCCCAGTGGCGAGGTTGGTTTCGCCACATTTCTCCCCTTTTCCAAACAGACTAACAGGGTACCTGACCTCTTGCCGGTCAGTGCCCTTGTTAGTCCAGCAGCCCACCCACAAAACAGAAACAGCAGTACAGCCCACCCACAATAAATGGTTACTACACCTGAGTAATGGAAAAACTTGTCCAGGTCCAGGTGCCTCACCCCGGCTGTGTGGGGGACTGGTAGGCTGTTTTGGTGGGTTGCTGAGTGGGCAGAGACCAGCGGTACTCTGCCCTGGTGCCAGCACTACTACAGGAGTAGTCTGGTTGGAGCCTGGTTGCTGGAGACCGACTGTCTCCCCTTTGGCTAAACAGCCCTGTTGTGGGGGGGCAGGACCGACCGACCGTCCCTACCCCCTGTGCTGGAAGTGCAGAGACCACGGTCCCATCTGCACAGGTGTGGGGCTTACAGTCTCTCCTCCCACTGGGGTGGGAGGAGTTTCGCTACTGCTGCTGGGGAGTGGAGCTGTGCTTGCCTGCTCTGGGTGTTCCCAGGAACTCTGAGTGTGTTTGTATCCGTTTTTTGAGCTCAATTACTGGGCTAAGGACTACTGCAGCAGGGGGCTCTGCCTGGGCCTAGGCAGCATGGCCCTCGGGCCTTCCTCCCCAGCCTGGGGATGGAAGGTCAGGCTGGACGAGCTGCAGGCTGAGCTGGCCTTTGGGGAAGGTAAGGCAGATACCAGGGGCCTGTCCTGGACTGAACACCAGGCCCTCTCCCGGCAAGTCCGGAACCAGGTCTCCCTGTTGGAGGAACTGGCGGGGGGGATGTCCAGGAAGCTTGGTGCATGGAAAAGGGGAGTGGGGGTCCCCCAGGGAGCCACGGCCCACACCAGGGCCGATATCCAGCTGCTCTCTGGGCTGCTGGCTGAGTGCCGTGAACTTGCCAGCAGTGGCCTCCACTTCCTAGAGCAGCCCCCCCCGTCCCTGGAGGTGGGAGAGGGTACCGAGGAGAATGTAGTCCCTGAGACCCCCCCTGAGGTGGCTAGTACCAGCAAGGCCCCTCAGGCCTCCCTCACCTATGCTGAGGCTGCAAAAGGTGAGGGGGTTGAGGCTAGGGTCTTTTCGGGGCTACCTTCTGACAGGCTCCGGGGTCTGCTTGTGTCCCTGAAGGCCCAGCATGCCGAGGCAGACTCGGGCCTAGCTGGGGTCCAGGCGGAGCTAAGGGAGCAGAGGGAAATATCAAACAGGACCTCTAATTACAAAAGAGGTCCTTTGAGGGCCGCTATAGCTGAGAAAAAATTAGTGGAGCAGCATCTATCCTACACCCTGCTCCAGACTGAAAAGAAAATAGCAGACATCCAGGCCATCCTGCAACAGAGAGCCAAGGACGCTGCGAGGTCCAGGAGGCAGAGGGCTATGGAGGGCAGGAGGGACATGTCCCCAGGTGAGGAGTCCAGCAAGGACTTGGATTCCAACTCCCATCACTCACCTGGGGAGCCATGTACCTCTGTCCTTGCTACTCCAGGGGGCGCTGCTGAGACGGAGAGGAGGGCCAGAGAGAAGGACAGTGAAGAGGAGTGGGACGGAGAGAAAGGTGAAGAGTGGCAGATGAAAGTGCAGGACAGAGGTCGAGGGCTGATTAAAGAGTCTCTCCTCAAGTTTGGAAACGAACTTGGGGAGGGCTCCGTAAAGGACAAAAAGAAGAAAAAGAAGAATAAGAAAAACATCGCCCGGCGTCAGCCTGAGACCTCTGTCAGGGGGTCTGGAGATTCCACAGAGGAGGGTGAGTGCTCAAATACTGAGTATATGTACAATGATGATGTTCAGGCCTTGCAGAAGCCTGGGGCCAGGGATACTAACCCTACAGGTGGCAACACCTGTATGCCCCAGAAACCTGCACAACCTGCCTCTGTGGAAGTATCTGGGCCCCCCGCCGCCCTCCATGGTGACAGGGAGACCATCCCCGCCGGTACTATGGCGTGTACCGGTGATCCCATGGAGGGGCCCTTCCCTTACTCCCTTTCCACTCCCTCCCTTACCTGCCTTCCCTCTGACCTTCCTCTCCGTGTGGTTGCGTCCCCTGGGGTGGCTGGTACCTCTGCCTCCTGTCCTCAGGCGGCTGCTGGGCAGGATGGCACTGGATGGAACAGTCTGGAGCAGGGTGTAGATGGCTGCTCCATGAAAGGTGCTGCCGCAGTTCCCGGCGCTATGCGGCCTGTTGGGGGGAAAGACGGTGTCGCTGGACCCTCCATGGTGGTTGCTCCTGAAGCGGGGCGTCCCTGTGGGGGGAATAGCGGCACTGTTGGACCTTCCATGAAGGTTGCTGCAGCTGCTGGGGCTGTGCAGCACCAAACATTTCTGAGTAGTGGCCCTCCTTTTCCCTCTGCTCCCTTGGAGCAAGCTCCACTGCTCTCCCCTGCCAGCAAGTCTCCTCCCCTGTTTGTCTCCCAGTCTGTTTCCCTGGATGTGTCCAAGTTTGTCTTCCAGTCTGTTCCCCCTGCTTCCCTATGTGTTCCCCTTATGTCTGCATGTGTAACTGGTCCCCCTGTTGTTCCTGGTCCCCCTGTTGTTCCTGGTGCCCCTGTTGCCGCGGGTACCGGTGCCGCGGGTGCCACTGGCGCTATGGAAGACAGGACTGCAGGAAACTCCCATCATCCTCAGCCAGCAGTCCATACTGAGGAAACCGCCAGTGGAGGTAAGAAAAGTATGACTAACATTGTGTTTGACTCCACTGGTGGTTTGGGGATGGCTGAGGATGATGGGAGTATGGATGTAACTGTAAATGTAATGATGGGACCCATTGACCTTAGTAAAAAGGTCCACAGCCAGCCTGTTTGTATTAATGATGTTGCCCCTGGTGATGTTGCCCCTGCCCCTGGTGTTGTTGCCCCTGCCCCCAGTACTATTGCCCATGGTGTTGATGCCCCTGCCCCTGGTGTTGTTGCCCCTGCCCCTGGTGTTGTTGCCCCTGCCCCTGGTGTTGTTGCCCCTGCCCCCGGTACTATTGCCCATGGTGTTGATGCCCCTGCCCCTGGTGTTGTTGCCCCTGCCCCTGGTGTTGTTGCCCCTGCCCCCGGTACTATTGCCCATGGTGTTGATGCCCCTGCCCCTGGTGTTGTTGCCCCTGCCTCTGGTTATGTTGCCCCTGCCCCCAGTACTATTGCCCCTGGTATTGTTTCCCCTGCCCCTGGTTATGTTGCCCCCGCCTCAGGTTATGTTGCCCCTGCCCCTGGTTCACTGGAGTTAGTTGATACACAGGTGGCGGGCACGAGCACGGGTACAGGCACCCTAACAAAGGGTGCCGCGGTTATAAATAGTTTAGACGCACAAGCAGGTACACGGGTTCCCCTTAGGCACTCCCAGGTTGTCACCCAGGGTTCTGGTGTGACCGAGGCCTCTGGTTCAGCGAGGGGAGTCCGCCCGAATCATTCCCAGACGGCGGGTCCCGGTGCGCCCAATGCTTGGGCATCTGGGCCACCTCGCCTATCTGCGGACGGGCCTGCTACGCGTCCTCAGGTTTCCTTTGGGAACAGGAGGAACGTGGTACGGCTCGTCTGTGGGGGTGAGACCCAGGTGCCTGACAGACGGTGGCTGGTGACCCGGCTAAAGGATATGGGATTTGCGCCCGTGGACCTGTACGCGCTCATCCATGCCTCGGGCACCCGGGAGTTCGACGTCTCCTTTATGACGTCGCAGCTCCTGGATCGCTTCTGGGCTGGGTGGGAAGCGGCCAGGTCTGCACAAGGTACAAAGTGGGCAGGATTCACCGCTGTGGCCATTTCTCGCCAGGGTCTTAAGAAGGTCACCTTCCTGGTGAGAAATGAATCCATCCCCATAGCAGACATCCTTGTTTGGACTAAGAGGTTTGGGGATGTTAAATCCTCACCAGTTAAGATTTTAGATGAGGATGGGATTTGGACAGGCGGATGGACTGTTTTAGTGTTGCTGCGAGAGATTCGAGGTGTCACACAGCATATGCCTAATAGTTTTTTTATCGGGGCTGACCGGGTATCCTGTTTTTACCCTGGTCAGCCCAGGGTATGCCACAAGTGCGGATCGTACAGGCATTACAGCAATGTGCGGCGCTGTGGGGCACCTCCGGGACAGCTGCAGGGAGATCCGGTGTCATCTATGTTTAGAGATGGGTCACACGTACCGCACCTGCCCCGAAGCCCAGCACAATATCGAGTCCATCTGGAGTCAGGAGCCGGTGGAGATGGACTCTGCTGGGTTAGGGGTTCAGGTAGCGAGTTCGAATACGGTGCCCATCTTTGGCACAGGGGTTTCCCTGCCCCAGCAACAGCCCATCCTCCCCTCGGTCTCTGCACCATCTCAGGACCCTGGGAAGGCAGCAAGTTCACGTCCCCTCACAAAAAGTATACGTAGAGAAAGCACTACCTCCACAGCCATTATGGCTCCCCCTAGGCCCCCTCCCCCTAGGCCCCCCCCCTCCTAAACTCTCCACGGTGAAGGTTACCCCCACTGAGAAGTCCCCAGATGCACGTTCCTTAGATGCACAGTCCCTTGAGTGGAGCACGGTGAAAGGTAAGAAACCCCCCCCCTCCAAGACCTCGACGCTGCCCTCACCCCGGAAGACCGCCATACCCCCTGCGGCGAAACCCCCGAAAGGGGGAGACGCAACTTATAAGGGTGGTGTGGCAAGGGCGTCATCCTCCTCTTCGGGCTTGCAGGAGGCCCCGGTGCCCGTATCTAACAGGTACGAGGCACTGTCCTCCAGCTGGGCCGACTGTGAGTTCGAGGAGGAGATGGCGAACCTCCCCGAGGTGGTGGCAGAGGTTGAGGTGGGACAGGAGGTGCTTCTGAGAGACGACGGGCCACTATATCCCGGAGTCTCAGTGAAGAGGTTCCTCGGTTCTGACACGGAAGAGGAGGGGTATCGCAGAAGGAAGGGAAAGTCTCCTTATACTTAATGCCCTTATGGCGACTTTTCCTGTACTCTCTGTGGCTACGGTGAATGTAAACAGCATTAAGTCCAGCAGGGCCCGCTTTTTGGTTTACGACCACCTCAGCCGGGCTCCGTACAATGTCATCTTGGTACAGGAGACCCGGCTGGAAACCCTTGCGGCCCTGCACGCTGCAAAGCGGGACTGGAGATGGGGGCCCTCCTACTTCTCTCTAGCCACAGAGAGATATGGGGGAATCGCCATCCTATTTAAGGACGTTGATGTTAGCATCAACAGGGTTATTGAGTTGCAAAAAGGAAGGTGTGTGGTTTTAGATGTCTCACTGGGCAGGCAACCTTTCAGGATAATTAACATCTATGGCCCCCAATCTAAGTGGGAGAGGAAGCGCCTGTTTATTGAGATAGAGCTTTACCTTTATACATCCCAGCAAATCCTGTTTGGCGGTGACTTTAACACCATAACTAGGCCTCAAGACAGGAGAGACGCCACTCAGAGGCTGGGGTATGACTCCTATTTTTTAAATAAGATGGTTAGTCAGGCTGGATTGGTCGATGTGTACCTTCATCACACTCCCAATCCCACGGGTGGGTACACTTATCACAGAGGTAGCTGTCAGAGTAGGATAGATAGGTTTTTCTTTAAAGGACCACTCTAGTGCCAGGAAAGCATACTCGTTTTCCTGGCACTAGAGTGCCCTGAGGGTGCCCCCACCCTCAGGGACCCCCTCCCGCCCGGCTCTGGAAAGGGGAAAGGGGTAAAAACTTACCTTTTTCCAGCGCTGGGCGGGGAGCTCTCCTCCTCCTCTCCGCCTCCGTTCCTCCCCGTCGGCTGAATGCGCACGCGCGGCAAGAGCTGCGCGCGCATTCAGCCAGTCACATAGGAAAGCATTCATAATGCTTTCCTATGGACGCTTGCGTGCTCTCACTGTGATTTTCACAGTGAGAATCACGCAAGCGCCTCTAGCGGCTGTCAGTGAGACAGCCACTAGAGAATTAGGGGGAAGGCTTAACTAATTGATAAACATAGCAGTTTCTCTGAAACTGCTATGTTTATAAAACAATTAGTTAACCCTAGCTGGACCTGGCACCCAGACCACTTCATTAAGCTGAAGTGGTCTGGGTGCCTAGAGTGGTCCTTTAAGGAGAATTTCCTGGTGGCGGCACCCGTGCTTACACCGGTGGAGTTCTCCGATCATCACATTTTGTCTTGCGAGTTGAACGTCCATAGTACCCCACCTAAGGGTAGGGGGATCTGGCGGCTAAATTCAGACCTCCTGGTGGAACAGAGAGTTCAGCAAGCCTTCATGGAATTCTTTCACGATCAGATGACATTGGCCGACTTAGGCCAAACGAAGTCTGAGTGGTGGGAGATGGTGAAGGCCAGAACTCAACGGCTGTTTCGCAATCTCGCCCGAAACATGCAGTCCTCCAGGTACAAGATGTATCTGGGCCTGCTTGGGAGGTTAGACATCCTGATCTCGCAGGGAGGTGACCCCGAGGACATTGCGGCGGTTAAAGACCTGATGAGGAGTTATCAGTATGACAGGTACGCCTCCCTTGTAAAAGAGAGGGATCATGGGCCGTACCGCTCGCCCGATCCTTATCTTAGCTGCAAGCGGAAGGAAGGTACCAAGTCCATCCCTAGTCTGCGGGGCACCGACGGGACCCTCGAGGAGTCTCCTCGCGGGATTCTGAAGGTGGTCCGCGACTACTATATTGAGCTCCTTGGAAAGGGCAGCCCCCAATGTAGCGAGGCGGGAACCTCCCACGGGAGAAGGGTGGATGACTTCTTAAGCGAGCTCACGCTCCCTGAGCATAGCGACCTCTCTTTTGACGAGTTGGTCAGCGAGATCACCATAGAAGAGGTCACAGAGAGTATCCAACAGCAGAACAAGTGTAAGTCGCCAGGTCCTGATGGTCTGACGGCTGAGTTTTACCAACAGTTCTGCGACCTCTTGGCCCCTCATCTGACCGAGGTGTTTAATGAGAGCTTGGCTCAAGGATTATTGCCACCCTCGATGAGGACTTCTGCCCTGATCTTGCTGTCCAAGCCGAACGTGCTCGACACAGCGGATGTGGGGAACTGGCGCCCCATATCCCTGTTAAATGTCGACAGGAAGGTCCTGGCAAAGATTTTGATGAAACGAGTGCAGGGCCTAGCGAGGCGTGTCCTATCCACCTCCCAGTACTGTTCAATCGGGGGCAGAACTGTCTTTGATGCCGTTTTCGAAGTCAGGGAAGCCCTCGAGAAGTGCAGGGCCGGAGAAAGGGGGATATACCTTCTGGCACTTGATCAGTCCAAAGCTTTTGATCGGGTAGATCACCGTTATCTGTGGTCAGTCTTGCGGAAGTATGGCTTGCCGGGAAAATTCATCAATTGGATAATCACCTTGTACAGAGGGGCCGAAAGCTTCGCTCTTGTGAACGGGTGGAGGGGCAGGACGTTTAGGATCCGATCCGGGGTCCGGCAAGGCTGTCCTCTCAGCCCACTCTTGTACGTGTTTGCAGTCGATCCCTTCATCCGAAGGGTCGAGGCAGGCACGTTACAGGGAGTGGCTAGGGCTCCGGAGAGGCCTTTACGGGTTGTTGCCTACGCTGATGACATCTCCATAGTGGTCTCCGATACTCGGGAGGCCACGGAGGTGGATGATTTAATCCTAGCGTATTCTGCCGCTTCAGCCTCTCGTGTCAACAGGGACAAGAGCGTAGTTTTCTGGTGCGGGAAGGAGGGGGACCAGTTCCCTCTTCCAGACGGTTTCCCGAGGGCCCAGCCTGAAATTAAGATCTTGGGGGTGGTGTTCGGACCAGGGGATCTGGCTCTCAGGAACTGGACCGAACGGCTTGCCATAGCGTCCAGCAAGGTGGAGGAGAGCCACAGGTGGAAACTGACGTTCAGAGAACGGGTGAACTTGATCAAAACCTATGTTCTGACCGTATTCGGCTACGTCAGTAACATCTTCCTTTTGCCCAGGTCCCTCCACGCTCGGATGTTTGCGCTGTTCTTCCGCATGTTGTGGGGGAACAGGCTGAACCTCATCAAAAGAGAGGTCACTTACCTGGCCAGAAAGGACGGGGGTCTGGCCATGGTCAACCCCATCGTCTTTTTAACTAACAACTTCCTGAAAAGGAACTTTGGGGCTCTCCTGAAGGATGAGCAGCCTGGCTGGGTATGTATATTCAGGGAGTGGGTCACACCTTTCCTGGTAGACTGGTTTCAGGGTGGGAGGGTGAAGAGCATGAGAGTTCGACATTCTAGCTATCTTCCGACTTCGGTCATCGAGGGAGTGGGAATTCTGCGCAGGTGGAACGTCACGGTGGAGGAGGTTCGGGACACTCCCAAGAAGCTTCTCGACGGGAGGGTCCTGGCCACCCACTTTGGCATTCAGCTTGCTTTGAAGGACTGCCCGCCAAGTACTCTCGCCTCGGGGTTGAAAAACATCAACTCCAGGCGCCTTCCGGAGAAATACCGAGACGTGGCGTTTCTCTCCTTCCACGGTAGACTTTACGTTCGAGGGAACTTGAAGTACAGGAACATAACGGATCGCGGTTGTCCTCGGGTGGAATGTTCCGGGGAGGTGGAGTCCATGGACCACTTCCTCCTCGAGTGCCCCTTTAACGTACAGGTCTACAAAGAGGTCTCAGCCACCTTGGGCATCCCCTGCTTATCCCGCTGGACTTACGCGGAGTGGGCGTACGGGACGTCCAACTCACGGAGGAGGGCTTTTGATTTGGGCACTCTTTATGTAGTCAGTTCAGTGGTTAAGTATTTCACTTGGATGGCACGGTGTCAGGTTTCCCTTCAACGTAAAGACCTTTCCTGTCAGGTGGTGGTAGCAGACATTCTGAGGGCGGTTCGTGGGATCTATACCACCGAAAGGGCCTCTATGGATTCGTCCATTTGGCAGCGTTTGTGGCGAAATCTCAAGGTCCACCCGCCTTGAACCGCTCCATGGGCGCCCTTGTCTTGGTAAAGGGAATTCCAAATCTGTTTTCACCTTTCCCCCTTAGATTTTGAACTGTTTTTTCCTTTTCATGGAAGGCTACCACACTTTAGCAGACGAGTACCTTCCTCTGCGTATAGGTAGGGTAGTGTAGGGTAGTTAGGTTATGGTAATGGTTTTGCACGGTTTTTGGTACTGTTTGGGTTAGGGTGGGTTTTGTGTGTGATTTTGTAATATGGACAATTGAACATTCTGCTTTTGGGTGGGGGGTAAAACACTAAGGGTGTCTTATGGACGGAGGGATGGACTCCTTGAGGGTGGTGGGTTTGAACAAAATGGTTTTCATGTGGGTGGTGGGTTTATGGACAAGAATTTTCATGCGAGTGGTGGGTTTTGTGTGTTTTGAACTGAGAAATGGACTCCTTGCGGGTGGTGGGTTTATGGACTTGATTTCATGTGGGTGGTGGGTTATGGGTGATGGGTTTATGGACAAGAATTTTCATGTGGGTGGTGGGTTTATGTGGTTTGAACAGAAAAATGAACTCCTTTTGGGTGGTGGGTTATGGACTTGTTTTCAGGTGGGTGGTGGGTTGTGTGGTTTTGAACTGTTTTGAACTGAGAAATGGACTCCATGTGGGTGGTGGGTTATGGTGATGGACAGAGAAATGGACTCCAAGTGGGTGGTGGGTTTTACTAGGTTTATTATTATGTCTATTATTATTATTATGTTTGGTATGTGGTTATGTTTAGCTGGCTGTGGACTTGAGGTCAATTGGGTCCTGTCCCCCCCTTGTCCCCTTGTTATGTAGACCCCCTTAGAGAAATTTTCAGCCTTTCTCCTCCCCTCCCCAGTGCTCCATGATGTAATGGAGCCCCCCGCCTTTTAAATTTCTCCCCTTATGATTTAGTCCCCCCCCCCCTTTATGTTAATCCCTCTCCCTGTTATTTCCCAGTTATTTAATTTTGGTATGGGTTTACTCCCCTAATAGTGCCCCTTCCAGAGTTTATTTCAGTATTTATGTTTAATTTTTGGGTATTTATGTTTAATTTGGTATTATGTTTGAGTTGGTTGCTATTGTTATTTTGTTATTTATTTTGTTATTCTGTTTAATTTTGGAAGCATTTTACAAAACTAAATAAAAATATCTACAGTCTCCCCCTGGTACATTAAGCTGCCGCTGGGGAGAGGTGGTAACCAGCTCCTCTCCCATTAGAACACTCTGCCCATTGATGATCTGCTGCTGGGGAGAGGTGGTAACAATCTCCTCTCCCATTAGAACACTCTGCCCATTGATGATCTGCCGCTGGGGAGAGGAGGTAACAATCTCCTCTCCCATGCCTACTTTCAGTCTTTGTGGAGGGAGACCGACTGTCTCTCCTCCCAATTCAGTGTCCTGCTGCTGGGGAATAGAGACTGGGCTCTCTATTCCCAAAAAATCACGCTGCTGCTGGGGGGTAGGACCAACTACCTCTGCCCCCTGTAACTCAGCCTTCCGCTGGGGAGGGAGGACGCTGCTCTCCTCTCCCTGCACTTCACACTGCCTTCCCGGCATATCACTCTGCTGCTGGGGGGTAGGACCAACTACCTCTGCCCCCTGTAACTCAGCCTGCCGCTGGGGAATGGAGACTTGGCTCCCAATTCCCAACAAATCACACTGCCGCTGGGGAGGGAGGACAGCCCCTTCAGCTCCCTGTAGCTTGGGCGCAGAGACCACGGTCCCATCTGCGCTGGTGTGGGGCTTACTGTCTCCCCTTGGTGTGCTAAGCTGCTGCTGGGGAGAGGGGGTAACAAACTCCTCTCCCTTACACACTTTCAGCCGCTGGGGAGCAGGGCTGACCCTCTGTACTCCCTGTAGGCAGGGCGCAGAGACCACGGTCCCATCTGCGCTGGTGAGGGGCTTACTGTCTCCCCTTGGTGAGCTGTGCTGCCGCTGGGGAGAGGGAATAACAAACTCCTCTCCCTTACACACCTTCAACCGCTGGGGAGAGGGGATAACAGGCTCCTCTCCCTGCACCGTAGACTGCCGCTGGGGAGCCAGAACGGCACCTTCAGCTCCCTGTAACGCACACTGCCGCTGGGGATCTGGGCCGACTGCCCAGCATCCCTGTAGGGCCGGTAGAGAGACCGCAGTCCCATCTCCACCTGCCATTGGTGGGTCTTCCCAGGACCAATCCGTGAGGCCCCTCAACATTTGTGAGTAAGGGCCACCTGCTTCCCCACCTGGCAACTCTGGTTGCTGCTGGGGATCTGGGCCGGCTGCCCAGCATCCCGGTGGAGTGACCTTGGTCCCATCTCTACCTGCCTGTTGTGGTTCCTCACAGGACCAGTCTATGAGGACCCCCACTTCGGGTTCCTCCCGCCGCCTCAGGGAAAGACGGCTAACCTCCTCGGATGCAGCCTCTACCCGGCTGCTGTAACGCTCCTGCTGCTGAGCATACTTCCTCTCTTTTGCCAACCGGAATTCTCGGTCCAGCCTTGTGTTTCGCTCGGCCATGACCTGGTTCCAGATCACCCGGCGTGTCTCCATGGGTATATCATCCCCATACTCAGCCACTCGCTGCCTCACCTCGGCCAGCCAATCATCTCCAGAGCCAGAACCTTCCATACTTGTCTGCTCCCAGGGGCGCTGCACGACTGCTAGCGTTGCCCTCAATTGTAAATCCAAACGCACTGTGTCTCCGAGCTGCTTTACCTCGCACTAGGACGCCATCCCACCGCTTGCCACCAATGTAACGGATCACCTGGCACCCCGACTTGGTACCTCCGTTAATGGATGCTCCTAGTGCTTCCTGAGGACTCCAAGCACTCTGGCAGACACCACAATCACCGAATCCGAGAAACCTTTTAAATTCTCCCAAGCATATGAATGCTGTAGACCATTGAATAGGAACCATACGAATAGGCTTGTACTCCTAGCAGTCAACTGGAACAGCATGCAATAAATCCTTCCCCCCAATAATGAGACGACACATCACTTTGAGGGTAAAACAGGAACTCTGGACTGGCTCATCCAGCCTGGCTTTTATTACAATGATACACATACAGGCCCCACCCAGGGGGAGGCATAAAATAACCAATCACATACATGGTTCAGCCCACACATCCCCTCCCCTCAGATAACATTAAACCCAATTATCCGGTACACTTTTCCAGCCAAGTTCTGGATGTACCCCAAAAACAGGGGGTACACCTTTAAATCCAGCGTCGCTGGATAGCCCGTATTCAGGGGGACAACATATCCAAAATTCAAGTCATTCGGATGAACAGTTCGGGAGATATGAGGTTCCAAAGATTTGACCGACCGCATGGGTAAAGTATCCGAAAACAGTTCCATGCATTTTGGCCCTGCGGTCGGTCACAAACAAGGGAATGAAAACAGGCGAATTGCCTGTGTTATAGAGCCTGGAGAGGGTTTGAATGAATTCCCTTGTTTATGGGGCTCTTTCTACCGAACGGCGGGTCATTCGGTAGTTTCCATACGAATTTCTGGAAGTATGGAGGTCTCAGCGGTGTTTGCCTAGTCAAGTGTCCGATTTTAGTTCCAGACACTCGACGGCAAAACACCGCTGTTCGGTAGTTTAAGATGGCCGCCGCCACGTGTTTGTTTCCCGAATGGCGGCCACCCAGAGGACAAAGACCACACTGCACTGATTGCCAATTACCTGTTTGCAACATTGTTGCAAACGGTAATTGGAGGCACACTCATTCCTGGGTGGTCTGGTTGTTCGGTAGTTTCACTCAATATACTGAATGGAGTGATTCTACCGAACAATCAGAATGCTGCATACAAATCACCCAGGATAAACTTAACACATCTATAAATACATATATAATATTACAGGCATTACACTTGAATATGCTTCACAATCTTAAAGGGACAGTAGTCCCAAAAGTCCCAATATGTCCATAGATGCTGTTAAAAGGGCCAGTAGCAGCAATATACAGTACAATATGCCCCAAAAACCCAGGGGCCATAGTCAGTAGGTAGGAGGCTAGCAAACAGGCTTCTCCAGGGCCCAGTGGCGAGGTTGGTTTCGCCACAGGGACACTCCAGGCTCCCACACACGTTAGATGCACTGTGTAGGTTAGGTTACAGTTAGTTATACTGGGTGGGTTTATATTATTAAAGGGACACTCCAGGCTCCCACACACGTTAGATGCACTGTGTAGGTTAGGTTACAGTTATATTGGGTGGGTTTATATTATTAAAGGGACACTCCAGGCTCCCACACACACATTAGATGCACCGTGTAGGTAGGTTACAGTTAGTTATACTGGGTGGGTTTAAATTATTAAAGGGACACTCCAGGCTCCCACACGTTAGGTGCACTGTGTAGGTTAGGTTACAGTTAGTTATACTGGGTGGGTTTATATTATTAAAGAGACACTCCAGGCTTCCACACGTTAGATGCACTGTGTAGGTTAGGTTACAGTTAGTTATACTGGGTGGGTTTATATTATTAAAGGGACACTCCATGCTCCCACACATGCTAGATGCACTGTGTAGGTTAGGTTACAGTTATACCGGGTGGGTTTATATTAATAAAGAGACACTCCAGGCTCCCATACACGTTAGGTGCACTGTGTAGGTTAGGTTACAGTTAGTTATACTGGGTGGGTTTATATTATTAAAGAGACACTCCAGGCTCTCACACACGTTAGATGCACTGTGTAGGTTAGGTTACAGTTATACTGGGTTGGTTTATATTATTAAAGGGACACTCCAGGCTCCCACACACGTTAGATGCACTGTGTAGGTTAGGTTACAGTTAGTTATACTGGGTGGGTTTATATTAATAAAGAGACACTCCAGGCTCCCACACGTTAGGTGCACTGTGTAGGCTAGGTTACAGTTAGTTATACTGGGTGGGTTTATATTATTAACCCCTTAAGGACACATGACGTGTGTGACATGTCATGATTCCCTTTTATTCCAGAAGTTTGGTCCTTAAGGGGTTAAAGAGACACTCCAGGCTTCCACACGTTAGATGCACTGTGTAGGTTAGGTTACAGTTAGTTATACTGGGTGGGTTTATATTATTAAAGGGACACTCCATGCTCCCACACACGTTAGGTGCACTGTGTAGGTTAGGTTACAGTTATACCGTGTGGGTTTATATTAATAAAGAGACACTCCAGGCTCCCACACACGTTAGGTGCACTGTGTAGGTTAGGTTACAGTTAGTTATACTGGGTGGGTTTATATTATTAAAGGGACACTCCAGGCTCGTACACACATTAGATGAACTGTGTAGGTTAGGTTACAGTTAGATATACTGGGTGGGTTTATATAATTAAAGAGACACTCCAGGCTCCCTCACACGTTAGGTGCACTGTGTAGGTTAGGTTACAGTTAGTTATACTAGGTGGGTTTATATTATTAAAGGGACACTCCAGGCTCCAACACTTTAGGTGCACTGCATAGGTTAGGTTACAATTTGTTATACTGGGTGGGTTTATATTATTAAAGGGACACTCCAGGCTCCCACACATGTTAGGTGCACTGTGTAGGTTAGGTTACAGTTAGTTATACTGGGTGGGTTTATATTATTAAAGGGACACTCCAGGCTCCCACACACATTAGGTGCACTGTGTAGGTTAGGTTACAGTTAGTTATACTGGGTGGGTTTTTATTATTAAAGGGACACTCCAGGCTCCCACACACGTTAGGTGCACTGTGTAGGTGTAACGAGTATATACCCCTACACGCAGGATCCAGCCCTAACAGATGACAGTACAGAGGAGAGATACGTCTACCGGACCTTAGAGTGGCCGGACTCGACGTAATAGGATAAGACAGAGTCAGGAACGATCCGAGGTCAAGGGCACAAAGAGACAGCGTAAACGAAAACTAGCCGGGGACTGGTACACAGGAATCAGCAAGCCGGCAAACAGTACAGAATAGGATAAAGCGAAAACGAAGTCAGAATACAAAGCCAAGGTCAAATACGGAGAAACACAACTGAACACAACAAGCACTAAAGGGAACTGTAGCAGAAACCACGATAGGGCAAGGAACTAAGGGAAAAGGGTAAGTATAAGTAGCCTTCAAACTAATGTGATTGGCTCCTGTCACTTCCACTCCCCCAACAGGTAAGTGTATGGGGTGATTGGCATGACAGGAGCCAATGGGAGCCTTTTTGCAATTTAGGCTCCCACTGTCTCTTTAAGAGCGCGCCCGAGATTCGCGGCGCGCTCTTAGCTGCAGGCGGGACACGTGACCGCTTCTCGCGGTCACTGCCCGCCTTCCTGTCAGAACAGTCGGACGAGCCGCGCGCGGCTCGTGCAGCCGCAGGACCGCGCGCGGCTTGAAGAGAGGACCGCGTCCGGCCCCCGGATAAGGTAAGTACCGCTACAGTACCCCCCCCTGAGGACACGCCCTCCGGGCGGGCAGGACCAGGCCTGGCAGGAAAACGCGAATGGAAAGAACGTACAAGGCGGGGAGCATGAACAGCATCCGCAGAAATCCAACTGCGCTCCTCAGGCCCATAACCCTTCCAATGTACCAAGTACTGAAGCCGACCCCTAAGAAAACGAGAGTCAATAACAGCAGATACTTCGAACTCCTCATGACCCTCCACAGAGACAGGAGGGGGAGGGGGAGTATGCCGGGTATAGCGGTTGTGTACGTAAGGCTTCAACAAAGAGGTGTGAAATACATTGGGTATACGCAGATTCTTAGGCAGACCCAAGGCATAAGAAACGGGATTAACCTTATGTATAATGCGATAAGGACCAATGAAGCGGGGAGCCAATTTCATAGAAGGCACCCGGAGGCGAATATTCCGTGTGGAAAGCAAAACCCTGTCCCCCACAACATAGGAAGGAGCCGCTCTGCGATGCTTGTCAGCCTGAGCCTTCTGGCGGGCAGCAGAGTCCACCAAAGAACGCTGAACCTGCTCCCAAGTATTACGCAAACCAGCCAAATGCTCATCCAGAACTGGCATGCCCTGAGAGGAGAATGCAGCCGGAAGAACAACGGGATGCTGGCCATAGACAACGTAAAAAGGGCTTTTGCCGGAAGAATCATGAGTGGCATTATTCCGAGCAAATTCAGCCCAAGGAAGCAGGTCAGACCAATTGTCCTGATGGTGAGACACAAAACAACGGAGGTACTGCTCTAGAGACTGGTTGGCACGTTCAGCAGCTCCATTAGACTGGGGATGGTAAGCGGAAGAAAATGAGAGGGAAATACCCATCTCCGAACAAAAGGCTTTCCAGAACCTGGAAATAAATTGGCTACCCCTATCGGATACAATAGATAAGGGAATACCATGTAATCGAAACACTTCTCTAGCGAAGATAAGAGCCAATTCCTTGGAAGTGGGCAACTTGCGAAGAGACACAAAGTGAGCCATTTTGGAAAACCGATCTACTATCATTAGGATGACTGTGTTACCATTCGAAGGGGGTAATTCAACAATAAAATCCATTGATAGATTAGACCAAGGTCTCTCGGGAACGGGCAACGGATGCAACAGCCCACAAGGAACTCTACGAGAGGTTTTCATACATGCACAAGTAGTACAAGCACTTATATAGTCAGTAACATCCTTACGTAAGGTATCCCACCAGAAATACCGAGAAACGGCTGACACTGTTTTGGAAATACCAGGATGTCCAGCAGTCTTAGTATCGTGATAAAGTGACAGAATATCCCGTCTCTCGGGAATGTCAACGAACAATTTATCATTAGGCCTCTCGCTGGGTGCCATGCCTTGTTTCGCTTGTATGGCCTGCAAGAGGGACGAGGAAATAGACAATATAGTAGTTGCTATTATCCTGTCTGGGGGAATGACAGGAGTGACATCAATCTCCTGTTTGTCAATAGTCTCGAATTGTCTGGACAGAGCGTCCGCTTTAGTGTTCCGGTCACCTGGCCTATAGGTGATTATATAATTAAAATGAGACAAGAACAGTGACCACCTAGCCTGCCTTGAAGACAATCTTTTAGCTTCGCTAAGGTAGGATAGGTTCTTATGATCTGTAAATATGAGAATAGGATCCTTGGTTCCTTCTAGCAAATGTCTCCATTCTTTGAGTGCTAAAATGATAGCAAGGAGTTCGCGATTACCCACATCATAATTCCTCTCTGCCTTGGACATTTGTTTAGAAAAGAAGCCACAAGGATGCAATGGCTTGTCAGGAGACTCTCTTTGGGATAAGACAGCACCTACCCCTATATCGGAAGCATCAACCTCAAGTATATATGGCAATGAGGGGACAGGATGCTGTAAAATAGGGGCAGAGGCGAACGTAGTCTTAAGAAAGTCAAAAGCCTGAAGTGCCTCAGTAGACCAGACACGTGTATTGCCATCCTTTTTAGTCATACGAGTTATAGGCGCTACTATAGACGAAAAACCTTTGATAAAACGTCTATAATAATTAGAGAACCCCAGAAAACGCTGGATGGCTTTCAGACCTTGCGGCAGAGGCCATTCTATGACTGCAGCGAGCTTCTGGGGATCCATCCGAAAACCCTCGGCGGAAATCAAATACCCTAAAAACTGGACCTCGGACTGGTCGAATAGACATTTTTCTAATTTGCAATAAAGACCATTAGCAAGAAGGGTCTTCAGAACTGTTGTAACATGTCTGTGATGAGCGTGAATGTCTGTAGAATATATTAAAATGTCATCCAAGTACACAATAACAAATGAGTGAATAAAATCCCTTAAGACATCATTAATAAATTCTTGGAACACTGCTGGGGCATTGCAAAGCCCAAATGGCATGACGGTATACTCATAATGACCTGACCGAGTGTTAAAGGCTGTCTTCCATTCGTGGTCCTTTTTAATACGTATCAAATTGTATGCTCCTCTAAGATCTAATTTGGTGAATACCGTAGCATGTTTGAGCCCAGGGGCGGACTGACCGGTCGGGCACTTCGGACATGGTCCGAGGGCCCGGCCGGGAGGGGGGCCCGCCATCAGGGGGCCCGGCCGCCCCTTTAAATGCTGCAGCCGCCTGAGCGCTCTCTTAAGAGCGCTCAGGCGGCTGCAGCTTCTCACCTCCCCTCCCCGTAGCGTGGCCGAGCTGCTCTGCGTCCGCGGTGCCGGACGGAGTTATAGGAAGGTGCACACACACTGAGTGTGCACCTTCCTGTCAGTCCGGCCGGGTACAGGAAACAGAAACTCCTGTTCCGCGCGGAACAGGAGTTTCTGTTTCCTGTACCCGGCCGGACTGACAGGAAGGTGCACACTCAGTGTGTGTGCACCTTCCTATCAATCCGGTCGGCACCGCGGACGCAGAGCCTCTCGGCCACGCTACGGAGGGGGTAAAGAGAGAGAGGGAGGGGGGAGTTAAAAGAGAGAGGGAGGGGGGGTAAAAAGAGAGAGGGAGGGGGGTAAAAAGAGAGAGGGAAGGGGGTAAAAAGAGAGAGGGAGGGGGGGTAAGAAGAGGGAGGGGGGGTAAGAAGAGGGAGGGGGGGTAAGAAGAGGGAGGGGGGGTAAGAAGAGGGAGGGGGTAAGAAGAGAGAGAGGGGGTAAGAAGGGAGGGGGGAGTAAGAAGAGGGGGAGGGGGAGTAAAAGAGGAAGGGGGGAGTAAGAAGAGGGGGAGGGGAGAGTAAGAAGAGGGGGGAGGGAGTAAGAAGAGGGGAGATTAAGAAGAGAGGGGGGGAGTAAAGGGGGTAAGAAGAGGGGAGGGGGGAGTAAAAAGAGGAAGGGGGAGTAAGAAGAGGGGGGAGGGGGGTAAGAAGAGGGGGGAGGGGGTAAGAAGAGGGGGGAGTAAGAAGAGGGGGGAGTAAGAAGAGGGAGGAGTAAGAAGAGGTGGGAGTAAGAAGAGGGGGAGGGGGAGTAAGAAGATGGGGAGAGTAAGAAGGGGGAGGAGGGAGAGGGGGGAGTAAGAAGAGGGGAGAGTAAGAATGGGGGTAAGAAGGGGGTAAGAAGAGGGGGAGGGGGGGTAAGAAGAGGGGGGAGTAAGAGGAGGGCAATTGCCCCCTCCCCTGTCCGCAGGCACCGTGCGGGCAGCCGGCAGGGGAGGGAGGAAGAGAGGACCCGGGAGCTCAGCCTGCAGCTCCTCTGGGTCCTTCTTGCGCGAGCACAGATCGTTGCCGCGGTTACCACGGCAACGTTACGGCTCTTGCAAGAGTAAACTCTAGCCCTGGAGCTACGGGCTAGAGTTCACTCTCAACACTGTGACCACCAGGTATTCCTGGTGGTCGCAGTGGTGAGAGTGAACTTTAGCCCCATAAACACACTGCCCCCACACCATACACATTCACACACTGCCCCCCATACACACACACTGCCCCCACACACACCATACACACACACTGCCCCCACACACACCATACACATTTACACACATTGCCTCACACACACACACATACACTGCCCACCCATACACACACAGCCCCCCATACTAACATTGCCACACACATACACAGCCCCCTCGTACACACATTGCCCCACACACCCTACACATTCACACACTACACCCCCTCACACACACTGAACCTTTCACACAGACTGCACCCCTTACACATTGCACCACTGCTCCTATACCCTACTACAGCCTCATATCCCAGCAGACCCCAGGTAAGTTGTCAAACTGTTCTTAAACGGTTTGACTACTTACTCTGGGAGGGGGGCCCGGCCCTCCTGGCACCATAACGACTACACAGAGTAGTAGTGGTTATTGTAGCCAGCAAGCCAGCCAACCCACAGGCCAGCCAGCCCACAGGCTGGCCAGTAGACAGCCAGCCAGCCTACAGGCCACCAGTTAGGCTTAAAGCCAGCAACCCCACAGCCTGCCAACCGCAGCCAGCAAGCCACAGCCTGCCAGCCGCAGCCAGCAAGCCCACAGCCTGCCAGCCGCAGCCAGCAAGCCCACAGCCTGCCGGCAGTAGCCAGTAAGCCCACAGCCTGCCAGCAAGCCCACAGCCTGCCAGCCGCAGCCAGTAAGCCCACAGCCTTCCAGCAAGCCCACAGCCTGCCAGCCGCAGCCAGCAAGCCCACAGCCTGCCGGCAGTAGCCAGCAAGCCCACAGCCTGCCAGCAAGCCCACAGCCTGCCAGCCGCAGCCAGTAAGCCCACAGCCTTCCAGCAAGCCCACAGACTGCCAGCCAGCAACAGTAATTAAGGTAAGAGGAGCCAACTTGGCCTAGGTATCAGCTATGTTGTGTTGCTATATTGTGAATAGGAACCAGAGTGTTGGAGAGACCCCCCTCCAGGCCCCATAAGACTCCATTGTAGTCTCTAATGGGACCTGGAGGAAATTCTTTCTAACACACTCTCTAAAGGACACTGAGATAGCCTCTGCTAGAAAGACCCCCCTCCATGGCCCATTAGCCCTCAATTGTAGTCTCTACTGGGGCCTTGAAGGGATTATTGCACTTTTGTTCCTTGTGTCTAAAGATTGTGTAGGGTGTGGCTGGAGGCGGTGCATGGAGGCGGGACATAGGTGGCGCTTGCTGCGGAGTATGGGTGGGGCCTGTAAGGGGGCCCTTGATTTATTTTGCCCGGGGGCCCTGAGGGTTCTCAGTCCGCCCCTGTTTGAGCCTGTCAAACAATTCTGTTATTAGAGGTATAGGGTAAGCATTTTTGATGGTGATCTTGTTAAGACCTCTATAATCAATGCAAGGTCTTAAATCACCTTCTTTCTTTGATACAAAGAAGAACCCCGCTCCAGCCGGAGAAGAGGATCTTCTAATAAATCCCTTGTCTAATGACTCTTTAATGTACTCCTCCATGACACGGTTTTCTTGAACCGATAGGGGGTACACCCTGCCCTTAGGAGGTATAGTACCAGGCAACAAATCAATAGCACAATCGTAGGGTCTGTGAGGCGGTAATTTGTCAGCCTCTCTTTTATCAAAGACAGTCTTTAAAGTTAAATACTGAGAGGGTATAGTCGTAGATAAAGGAGGAACAGTAGGAACGTTAATAGAATTCACAGGCGTGACTTCAATAGTACATGACTCATGGCAGGCTTCACTCCATGATTTTATCTGCCCTGTCTCCCAGTCAAAAATGGGATTGTGGGCACGTAACCATGGATACCCTAACACCAACTGTGAAGAGGGAGAGGTGATGACCTGGAACCGAATGGTTTCATAGTGTAGAACCCCTGTGTACATGTGTAGCGGTGCAGTCTCGTGAGTAACAACAGGAGATATCAATGGTCTACCATCTATGGCCTCAACGGCCAAGGGTATCTCCTTCTCTCTGATGGGAATATTGTTTCTCTTTACAAAACCAGAGTCTATAAAGTTCTCGGCTGCCCCAGAATCAACCAGGGCGTCTATGTTTTCAACTATACAACTCTCTCCCATATGTAAAGAAACAGGGAGAAGCAGTCGGTTAGGAGGCAAAGTAGGAGACTTAGAAATCACACCCAAGGCCAGTCCCCTATAAGGTCTTAGGTGCGAGAGTTTTCCGGGAGCAGAGGACACTCCTTTACCATATGGTCTCTCTTACCACAATATAGGCAGAGTCCCTCCCTTCTCCTATGTAATTTCTCAGTATCTGAGAGTTTGGCAACCCCTAATTGCATAGGTTCCTCTTCAGGTACTTTAACACTCTCCGGTATATTAACTCTGGGTTGAATAGGTGTAACAAAACGTCTATTCCTGTTCTTAGTATAGAGCCTGTCACGAATCCTATTATCTATATCGATGAGGTAGTCAATAAGGTCCTCTAAGGCAATAGGAAGCTCCTTAGCTGCTACCTCATCCAATATAGAGTCTGATAAACCTTCCATGAAGGCCGTAGTTAACCCATTATTGGTCCAATCGACCTGTGAGGCAAGGGTACGAAACTGTATAGCGTAATCAGCCACAGACCTAGAACCCTGTTTAACCCTCATTAATGCTCTAGCGGCATTCTTAGACCTTTTCATAGTATCAAAAGTTCTGCGAAAAGCTGTTAGGAAACTGTGAAAGTTATGCACCATAGGTCCATTAGCCTCCCAAATAGGGTTTGCCCATTCAAGTGCTTTGTCGGTAAGTTGGTGCATAAAGAACCCAACTTTAGACCTCTCTGTGGGAAATGAACGTGGATACATTTCAAAATGAAACTCTATTTGGTTAATGAACCCTCTGCATGTCTTAGAATCCCCTCCATACCTAGGAGGAGGCGTTAAATGTGCTGTAGCGTTAGGCATAGTCGATACTTCAGGAAGCAGGGGTGCAGGAGGGTTAGGTGCGGTTGCTGGAATGGTTCTAGCTAAGAGCGTCTGGAGAGCCTGAGCTATTTGATCCATACGGTGATCCTGCTCTACAAATCTAGCCTCATGGGTCGCCATCTGTTGAGCTAAATCTGCGGGGTCCATGGCCCTATCGTAATGTAACGAGTATATACCCCTACACGCAGGATCCAGCCCTAACAGATGACAGTACAGAGGAGAGATACGTCTACCGGACCTTAGAGTGGCCGGACTCGACGTAATAGGATAAGACAGAGTCAGGAACGATCCGAGGTCAAGGGCACAAAGAGACAGCGTAAACGAAAACTAGCCGGGGACTGGTACACAGGAATCAGCAAGCCGGCAAACAGTACAGAATAGGATAAAGCGAAAACGAAGTCAGAATACAAAGCCAAGGTCAAATACGGAGAAACACAACTGAACACAACAAGCACTAAAGGGAACTGTAGCAGAAACCACGATAGGGCAAGGAACTAAGGGAAAAGGGTAAGTATAAGTAGCCTTCAAACTAATGTGATTGGCTCCTGTCACTTCCACTCCCCCAACAGGTAAGTGTATGGGGTGATTGGCATGACAGGAGCCAATGGGAGCCTTTTTGCAATTTAGGCTCCCACTGTCTCTTTAAGAGCGCGCCCGAGATTCGCGGCGCGCTCTTAGCTGCAGGCGGGACACGTGACCGCTTCTCGCGGTCACTGCCCGCCTTCCTGTCAGAACAGTCGGACGAGCCGCGCGCGGCTCGTGCAGCCGCAGGACCGCGCGCGGCTTGAAGAGAGGACCGCGTCCGGCCCCCGGATAAGGTAAGTACCGCTACAGTAGGTTAGGTTACAGTTAGTTATACTGGGTGGGTTTATATTATTAAAGGGACACCCCAGGCTCCCACACACGTTAGGTGCACTGTGTAGGTTAGTTTACAGTTAGTTATACTGGGTGGGTTTATATTATTAAAGGGACACTCCAGGCTCCCACACACGTTAGATGCACTGTGTAGGTTAGGTTACAGTTAGTTATACTGGGTGGGTTTATATTATTAAAGGGACACTCCAGGCTCCCACACACGTTAGCTGCACTGTGTAGGCTAGGTTACAGTTAGTTATACTGGGTGGGTTTATATTATTAAAGGGACACTCCAGGCTCCCACACACGTTAGATGCACTGTGTAGGTTAGGTTACAGCTAGTTATACTGGGTGGGTTTATATTATTAAACGGACACTCCAGGGTCCCACACACGTTAGATGCACTGTGTAGGTTAGGTTACAGTTATTTATACTTTATATTATTAAAACCTTTAACCTCTGGGAAAATAAAGAAAAGTCCAAGGAATGTTAAAAAAAATAAGAAATAAACAATGGGTCAAAGCCTTGTTAACACTGATAAACTGTGGCCCATCATAACACTAATTTGGCAAACATTTTTATGACTTTTGAAACGTGTTTCAAATATTTTGTTATGAGTTTCAAGTTTCAAGAAACTTATCTCTAATTCTCAAAAGCAAGGAAAAACAGAATCCAAAAAAGTGTAAAATTTGGAAGGATTAGCCCAAGCAATTTCCTGTTCTGTCACGTCTTCTGTTTTGTGGTTTTTCTATTCTGCCTCCAAATGGTTTGTTTTTCATGTGTCTGTAAATGTTAGAGAGATTCGTTTAAAGGAAACTTATACCCCAAATTCAGTAAATGTATACCCCGAATAACCTATATAAAGACTATGCCTCCTCCCAGACATTTTCATAAATTATGTTGCAGTTTATTATTCCTTTTTATTAATTTTCTTCTGCTTCTCAGGCCATGACACAGTATATGTCTCTGAGTTTGCCATTGCTGTTGGGGCATTCCAAGCCTATATGTCATTCATTGCACTATGAACATAAAGCTTCCTGAGATTTCTACACATCGTCTGTATTACTTTATATTAATGTTGAGACTGAACTGAAATATGTCCAAATTCCAAAGTTCCAAGAGAAAATGAACCGCTCAATGACAAACATGTTCAGGGGGATCAACAATCTGAATTCTGTCTGTGGAGCCAAAAAACAAATGATTGATGGGAAAATAATGATTGATAGCTAAGGTAGAAACATAGAAACATAGAATGTGACGGCAGATAAGAACCATTCGGCCCATCTAGTCTGCCCAATTTTCTAAATACTTTCATTAGTCCCTGGCCTTATCTTATAGTTAGGATAGCCTTATGCATATCCCACGCATGCTTAAACTCCTTTACTGTGTTAACCTCTACCACTTCAGCTGGAAGGCTATTCCATGCACCCAATACCCTCTCAGTAAAGTAATACTTCCTGATATTATTTTTAAACCTTTGTCCCTCTAATTTAAAACTATGTCCTCTTGTTGTGGTAGTTTTTCTTCTTTTAAATATAGAAACATAGAATGTGACGGCACAGTCACTAAATGTTTATTTTGTTCACACATTTATATATATGGTCTGTCCAGGAATAGTCCAGCCATTGTTAATATAATGAGAATGGTTTGCGTGGTATCGATGTAACCTGGCAGATAAGGACAGTGGTCTGGGTTGTGCATGCGTGAGCAATGACATGTGTACTGCGTGGGCGTCACATTCAAAATATTGAACAAGTTGAGTAACAAACAAACCTTTTGATTTAAGCTTCAACATTCCTCCGCAAAAACTATTCGGATGATTCAGAAGGCTTTCAGGAATGAACAGGGGTGTATTTGCCGCGAGGCAAACAAGGCATTTGCCTTGGGCGGCATTTTCCAGGGGGCGGCAAAAAAAGCCGCCCCCAAACGCCCAGGGCAAATGCCTTGTTAGCCTTGCGGCGAACAGACATCCTGGGCTGGTGGCTGCTGGGCTGGTTGCTGGGCGGGCGGCTGGCGAGGGAGCACTTCCTCTGAGCTGTCTGCTCAGCTCCCTCGCGCGCCGCAGAGTGAGGCTGGGAGCCGGAATATGACGTCATATTCCGGCTCCGCCTCCCAGCCTCACTCTGCGGCGCGCGAGGGAGCTGAGCAGACAGCTCAGAGGAAGTGCTCCCTCGCCAGCCGCCCGCCCAGCAACCAGCCCAGCAGCCCGACCGGCAGCCCCACTAGACCCCAGGGAGAGGGAGAACCCCCCCAGCATTCCCAAAGGTAAGGAGGCTGGGGGGGTAAATTAAAAAAAAAAATGAGTTAATGTGAGTGAGTGTGTCTGTTAGTGTGTGTGTGTCTGTCAGTGTGTGTGAGTGTGTCTGACTGTGTGTGTGTCTGTTAGTGTGTGTGAGTGTGTCTGTTAGTGTGTGTGAGTGTGTCTGTTAGTGTGTGTGTGTCTGTTAGTGTGTGTGTGTGTGTCTGTTAGTGTGTGTGAGTGTGTCTGTTAGTGTGTGTGTGTCTGTTAGTGAGTGTGAGAGTGTGTGTGAGTGTGTCTGACTGTGTGTGTCTGTTAGTGTGTGTGAGTGTGTCTGTTAGTGTGTGTGAGTGTGTCTGTTAATGTGTGTCTGTTAGTGAGTGTGAGTGTGTCTGTTTGTCTGTTAGAGTGTGTGTGTGTGTGAGAGTGTGTCTGTGTGTGAGTGTGTCTGTTAGTGAGTGTGAGTGTGTCTGTTAGTGAGTGTGTCTGTTAGTGAGTGTGTCTGTTAGTGAGTGTGTCTGTTAGTGAGTGTGTCTGTTAGTGAGTGTGTCTGTTAGTGAGTGTGTCTGTTAGTGAGTGTGTCTGTTAGTGAGTGTGTCTGTTAGTGAGTGTGTCTGTTAGTGAGTGTGTCTGTTAGTGAGTGTGTCTGTTAGTGAGTGTGTCTGTTAGTGAGTGTGTCTGTTAGTGAGTGTGTCTGTTAGTGAGTGTGTCTGTTAGTGAGTGTGTCTGTTAGAGTGTGTGTGTGTCTGACTGTGTGTGTCTGTTAGTGTGTGTATGTCAGTGTGTGTGAGTGTGTCTGTTAGTGAGTGTGTGAGTGTGTCTGTTAGCAGCTAACAGACACACTCACTAACAGACACTCACACACACTGACATACACACACTGACATACACACACTAACAGACACACACACTAACAGACACACACACTAACAGACACACACACTAACAGACACACACACTAACAGACACACTCACTAACAGACACACTCACTAACAGACACACTCAGTAACAGACACACTCACTAACAGACACACTCACTAACAGACACACTCACACTCACTAACAGACACACACACAGACACACTCATACACTCACACACACACACACACTGACAGATACGCATCCATTAGCTAACAGTTAGCTAATGGATGCGTATCTGTCAGTGTGTGTGTATTTAGAAGGCGGGGGAAGGGTTGGGTGGGGGTGGCGGGGGGGGGGGGGGGGGTTGGGGGTGAGGGGGGCGCCTGAGTTTTGTCCTGCCTAGGGCAGCACAAAACCAGGATACACCCCTGGGAATGAAGCCCTAAATGTGTGGCACAAATGCTTCAAAGATGGTTAAGAATCTGTTAAAAATGATCCACATTCTGGAAGGCCTACAACAAGCTGAACACCTGAGAATGTTAAACAAAGTCACAGCAAGATCAAGGCCATGTCAACTGTGATTTTCGATTGGGAAGTTGTTGTCCATCATGAGTACGCTCCTCCTGGCCAAATAATTAATAAGGAGTGCTAACTTATGTTATGTTCTTTGGTTAAGAGATACAATACAACTAAACTGGCCTCAGCGATGGGCAACTGGTATAACTATGGCTATAACCAAAATTATGTGTAACAATATGTATTGAATGGGCTGTAATAAAAAAAAAGCAAGAAAAAAACATTCTAAAGTCCCCTTCAGCCCCCACGGGTGGTGGGCAGTAGCTATCAATATAGTAATGGGGGTTACTTCCCATTGCCCCCCCCTTCCCCTCCCCCAAGTCACATCCATGGGGTGGACATGCCTTTGAGCTTTGAATATTCCCCAAGGGAATAATCCTTAACCAATGATAATGGGAAAAACACATCCTAAAAACAATCTAAACCCAATATGTTATAGACAACAGTTTGAGTATTCAGGAATCAGTGGGATTTATTATTGAGCATTACAGTAACAATGTGATATTTAAGATTAATGTAGACTGACTTGTCCTATTTGGGTTGTTTTGCAAAATAAGAAGATTGGTAAATTTACTAAATGTTCCTTTTGTTTCCAGAATTTGCTCTTTATTTTTGGCATAAAGAAGATAACACTTGAATGAGGAATACAATACCATACACTTGTGACACAGAGATCTATGATACTTAGTAAAAAGTCTAATAACTAGAGTAGCCCGTTTTCTTCTCTAATCAATGTCCCGTACGTCTCTTGTTTTGAAGTAAATTATATTAATGGGTTTGAACCCTGAGTTGAGTTTAGTTCACCCCCAAGTTGTCAGTTGTTGAATTAAATCATCATGACATTCACAATGCAGCCCAGGTAAGTGTGTGTTTTGTTATGTAATGTACACCTTCACTCCTGATTTCTTTGTCTTGAATTTTACCAAACTTCAACCAATGTACATATGTAATAGTATGTAGGATTTTGAGGTATAGTATTACTCAAAGAAAATATTTGCAGATGACCCTCAACTGTCCGTAGAACGTAAATTTCTGAATGAAAATAGAATTCAATTAATGATATCTAAATTATCTTAATTAAATGTTTTCTGATAACTCAGGAATGGTCTGGGGTGTGATGTCTTTTTACATATGTGACAGTTGTGTATATTTTTGTATCTTATCGAACATGTTTTGAAATAAATAAGTGTCACTACAAAGTGGATCTTGGTCCATCATTATAAACATCTAAAAAAATGAAATCTCCATTTAAGTATATACTGTATTTACTGTAACTAAATCTTGTATGTGAGAAATTTATTGTGTATCTTATGTAAATAATTATTGTGTGTTTTTGTAACATTATAGTATGTTGGCCTGCACAATATAAGACCAATATTTAACTTCTTGAATTATGTATAATGTATAGGTTCTTTTCAAACAATAAGAATACTATTCCTTTTGGGCTAGTTACCGTTGACAATAAAACTTCTGTTCCATCCTCAATAATAAACCCTGGAAATCCAAATTTTAGTGTAGAATTGTGCTCTTCCGTTTACACAACTGGTTAATTGAGTCTGTTAAATTTTGTGGTTCATTTAGGTTTTATGAAATGTTAATACAATTAAAATATGAAAACTTGTAAAATGTGTTTTCGAGGTTCTTAAACAAATTTAAATAAAACATTTATAATTGCAATTATTTTGACTACATTATGAACTTAAAACATGAATCCAGTCTTTAAATTACAAAACTAAGGTGAAGCTTCAGATTCCGAGTGAAATCAGACCTAGTAATGCAGTTTCAGTCAGCATTGCACAAAGTATCTCTGCAGGAGAGAGCCTCACAGAAAGTAAAAGCCCGGAAAAAGTGTCTCATAAATCCTTAAAGTCAAGTCATCCAAAGTTTGCAGGACATGGCAGGATCTTGGCATAAGATGGTTCACAGATTTCTTATTTCATGGGTCTAAAATTAATCAAACTTTAAACTGCGAGGAGGTAAAAATAGCAAGGTGGAAAAATATCGGAGATATACATGGAGATCAAAATTCACAAAGTCCACTTCACTTCCTGGCCAGAAACTTGCAAGGTCCTATTTTTAGTTGACTGAGACCCTCATTGGCTATTTCAAGATGAAATATTCCAGGATTATTATTTGATTCCTTCCACAGCGGTTTCCTAAAACAACCAAGTATATTAATAGCTCATTGGCTCAGTTTCTATTGAACAAACTATTGGGTAGGATGGCGTTTCATTCGACATGATTAACGTTTGTGTTGATACTGTGCTTTTGGAACGTTTGATGACTAATTGTAACATGTGAGATCACTGGTAAAATATAGGATCTTGTATTTGGAAGGTGGGTATGTGTGTGTGGTGTTGAAGTGCAGTATTTGAACATGGAATAAACTGGTCACAAGATATGGGAGGGCCATATGGTGAGTGTTTATATTCATTATTGGTGTCTTGTGTTTCACAACCCGATTGTGTAATAGTCTTTAAATAGTACTCACCGATTGCACCAGAAATTATGAGTATCTGCAGTCTAAGTCAAGCATTTAAACATACGGCTTACATTTATAAAAATGGAGAAGGGGAGTTAAGCAAGTTAAAGAGAAGGGGAGTTAAGCAAGTAATTATTTTCATTTTGTAGGGCTGTAATTGGTACATGTATGTAAAATACTTAGAATGGTAACCTACCTCTTGTGACCAATGTCCACATACCATGTAGGTTGTCATACATGATATGTAAATATTGTTGACATTTCAGGCACATAGCTAATTTGCAACTATGTTAGCTGTCCACTCAGCCTTTGAAACACGTTATTATGACAGCAATCTCCACTATGAGTCCAAATAAAGTAAGAAGTATTGGTGGGTGCACCAAAACACAACAAAGAGCACTTCTACATGTTGTTTTCCTCCAAATGAAATAACAACACAGTATAATAAATAGCATTACTGTTTCACTGCTGCCTGTTATTGCACTATGGATAGCTGAATACATTTGGCAAAAATTAAGGATGTGGGCATGCTTGGCTGATTGATGTTTTGGACACCTAGAAGCCCCTCTGCTTGGCATCAAAGATAGAGGGAGAAGAGTGTTCTCAAGGACAGAAGAGACATGGATCCCAAGACTGCGAGGTTGCCGCCTGGATCCCGCCGGAGATTGCAATTGCAGCCCAGCAGCCAGAGGTATGACAGTTTTATTAAGTTGGGTAATAACAGGAGTAAGACCAGAGGTCATATCTGAACCCTAGGCAAAGTTAAAGCTAACCATCGCAGTGAAATCATTTAATGTCACTGTATTCAGTCATCACACTTTTATTGGATGGCCAACTACCAGATTTCTTTTTAATTCAGTTGCAACTCAACCTATAGTGAAAAAAACTTGTCATTGACATTTAATTTATACTGCAAATATATAATATTAACTATATTTATAACCACTCAAATCTAATTATTTAGGTCAAAAGGAGAACGCAAGTTATTCAGGTTCTATCAAGGTCAAGGTAGACATTATTCTTGCCAGCAGTGGTGACTGACCCAAAGACACATCGCCTATAAGTATGTTGGTTCTCAGACTCTGTGGAATGTAATTTGTGGAATAGCTGTCTCGTTAAGATTCTGTGGTTAATTATTTTTGCTTGCAGCAAAATTCCCTGAAGTGCGACTGAAGTGTTTATGTATAAATTGATTCTTCCTTTCTTTGTTGTTGTTGTTCTTGTTGTTGCTACTTCAAAGATCTGTCTCCTTGAGTGAGTTTTTAAACCACATCAGAAGGAAAATAAAGGCAACAACGACAAGCATGGAAAATTACTAACTCAGCCTTTTAATAACAGTGAAATTGAACTTATGGATTCCCTGCATGCCAGGTTCTTGATGGGGAAGATGGCTCACATCTCACATTAACCTTAGAATAACAGTAGAACTACCTGGAGTGAACCTCTAAACAAGAATGGCGTGGAGTTCCTTGCCACAATGGCTTAGAATATAGTTGCTCTCTTCTTGATGAGCAACATTTCTCATCCAAGAGGAAAAGCAAAACGAAAATAGGCTTTCTTTTGAACATGCAAAGTAAGGGATGGACCATATAATTGGTTATAGACAAGAATCGATAAAAGAGCCACAAATCATATCTTTAACTTGCTCATCATCACAGACCAGCATTCAAAGTGAACGTGTCATACTGGGTTCAGTTATAAAAGCAAGTAAGGCAGTAAATATATCATGTAACGTTAAGATACATGATACATTTAGTTGTTTTAGATGTTGGTAATTAGCATTAATATTCTTCCCATCGCTCGAGCATTCTTAGCAGTCAGTGTTGCAACAACCATCCTCTGGTCCTGCTTTATGCTGCCATTTCTGATATACTCTGCCTTCTTTATACCAACATGCTAGCTTCACTGCTAGCACATTGGCATCAGGACATCTTATAATTTAGACTTGTGAATTTAGTTTAAAATTGTGATGGAACGCTGTCACTGAGTGCCATATCCCCATGTGATCGCTGCCTATTTCTATGGGGGAGATATGTGATGAATGGTCTGATTTGCTTGGCGCGGGCCACAAGCTTGCGGCATCATTTTTTAGACTGTTTTACATGTGCCTGTATATGCAGCTGTGGGTCAACAAAGGGAAAGAGGGGAGCAGCAGCTCTGTAAAGTATAGTTAAGTGAAATGTATTGCTTATCTGTGCCTCTCCCTCTCCCCCTTCCTTTGTCTGTCACAACAGGGCATTTCCACAGGGACACTGCCAACCCAGTTTGAACTAGCTGCTTTGTCCCTCTTCCATCCTCCCATCAGCGTCTTGGGATTGAAACCCCTGTTGTTTTGTGATGGAGACCCGATTTGTGCGTGTAAAACCAAGTGTGATGAAATAAACAGAGTTCAGTCAGTGTTGTACCTACAGAACTGTGTGTCGCCCAGTTACTGGGGGGTTGGAAGGATCTCTTGATAGTCGGAAATGGTTCCTGAACGACTGAGGAAAGGGAATTAGCGGAGGTAACCAGCCAGGATACCCAGGGTCCGCTACACGAATTAACTGGGATGTGTCTGAATTTTGGGCAATCGTCGGGTCTTCTGTATTCAATAACTTCAAAGTACCGTGTGGAAGTTTCACAAACAAGCAAACTGGATAATGGACAAGAATGCTCGTTTGTTTCATGATTCGGAATTCCGTCTGTGCCACAAAAAAAAACATTGATTGACGGGAAAAAAAGATGATTGATGTCATGACCACTAAATGTTTATTTTATTCACAGCTTTTATGTGATGATAAGATGTATCTATTACTGTCCTCAAATATATGTACATAATATTCATATGTCTCAGTACACTGATTAGCCCCGTTCAGGGCACCTTTTGGTTAGTCTCAATCATTTTCCCCAATATTCGAATGAATCACACCCTAACATGCACAAATAGTGGACTATCTAAAATTTTGTCTTTCCTACCAACTGATATGGCCAAACCCAAAATTCCATTAGTCTATTAATTATCATCTGCATGTTGATATTTCTGGGGGAATATCTGTGTGAGAGAACAGCATAGCCACCTGTGAGAGGGTTCTCCTGCTCTCCCCTCTCACTCCATCCTGACTTACCTCTCTATGGAACTGACACAGAGATGTCTATTACAAATTAATTAAAGTTAAAATCTCTATTGTTTCTAGCATTGTTGCTCACACCATGTATTGAAAACATGGAGCATCTTCCATGTTAGAAATGTGATTTTATTAGACATATAATTCTGTAACAATGTCTGCTGGGTAGCAAAGCAGCCGAAAATTGCCTCAATTTAAGACAGAAATTGGATGGATAGATAGACAGACAGACAGACAGACAGTCATACAGATACAGATGGGTAAATACTTATTCTTTAATGACTATTGTTTAAAGTTACTTAAAAGGAAGCTGTAATGCCCTTCTTCAAGAAATCATTCAGAACCTGAAAAATGTATTCTATATCTCTGTGCATCTTGTTGTGAGTCTGGCAAATATTTCACGGACTTGGAGATGGGATGAAATTGCTGAACTGATCTTGGCAATAATAAAAAAAATCTTATCCAGCATTTTTATCCATTTCTCCCAGATGGTTTTAATATGTTGTGTTTTTTTTTTTTTTTTTATTTAATTTGTTTTTAGTTTTTTATTTTATTTCTTGGTATAAAAAAAATGAAGGGTTGATTCTGCAAAACTCCAACTACAATAGTCATATGTAGGTCACAAATTATTGATAAGTCATGAAACAGCTAGCGCTTCTTTATTAACTCTTTAGGAGTTGGGAATGTGTTTTACTCATATTAGTGGATCTGCTCATTAATGATACTGACAATTTATATTAAATGGTTGTACATATTAATATACATAAATATAGAGAAAACAAATGTGACATGTTGTATTGGAAATCAATGCTATCTCTGGGTTCTGAAGACATCATATTAACCAGTGAGATTAAACTGAGCTAGGTATGTCTCCAGAACCATAGAATGAGATTAAGGCCTCCTAATCCACAGTTCTTGGTTATGAATCTGTTACATGTTTGTTCTATGTCATACTAAGGATTAAAGGGTTACTTCAACCTAAAAACAGTATTTTCATAAAAAAGTAACTCTGGTTAAATTAACTCTTTCTGAGGTGGTCTGCTCCCCACCCCCCTAAAAAAAAAAAAAACTTTTACATTTATCAATTTACATCTGAGCCAATATCCTTGTTCTCCACTCTTCGGTCTGGCTCATGACACTGCCCGAGGTGCAGTTACATCTCCAGCAGCTGATATCAGTGTCCGCAGTTTTCGCATACAGACTCCAGGCACCATTACCACTTCAAATCATTTAAGTGATCATGGTGCTTGGAGCAACCTATCAGAGTTAGGGTTAGAACCAGGGTGGAATTGATTTACTTTCAGAATTCCATTGATATACATGCCTGTCCTTTATTAGTGGGAGCAACAGTTTCAAGAAGCATGTGCTATATTAATTCAGTTTTAATACCCGTTATCTTGGAAACGCTGTATAGGGACTAGTCACTCTGCACTGCATGGTGGCAGACAGTCTATACAGCACAGGAGAAATGTACGAATGAAGTCAAGTACCATTTATTATGGCATAAGTTAAAATGAATATATAATTTGTATACACATGTAAAATAATAGTATAACCTAGTTTGTATAATGTCGCACAGGCTGAAAATCTGTTTGATTTTCCCACCCTCGCAGCGCCAGGCGGGATGTTAATTCTTCCCATGTGATGAAGGCACCTGAAGGAAGAATCCTTTCTTCTGGCTGCCAAACCTAACAACGGAACAATAGCTCGAAACATTTCCACTCGCTTTTCCCATGTAACATTCAGCTTTTTTTGGAACAATATCTTTTTTTATGCATGTTTGACAACAACAACAAAATATATCTTCGTCATTGTCAGATATGTTGCAATATATTATATTTCCCTATGTGGGGCTTTTCTAGGAAAGATATTTCATCTGCCATTGGGTCTGTTGCCAGAGTTATGGGTTATGATCTGTTTTTATAACATTTTTATTTAAAAACATATTCTGGAATAACGTTGCATGACTTAAATATTCAGCTGATTTCTGATGGCTTAAACAATGTATCAGTATGGGTAATGCCAAAAATATGTTCTTTAACGAGGTTCGGTACATCTCAGTAAGAGGTTTACCCCCCTCAATACATAAATACGGGAGTTTACTACGTTTTGGCCTTAAAGCAGCATCACATTTGAGTTTTTAATATGTTTAGATAGGTTCAAATAATCACAATCTGTTAAAAAAAAAAAGCTATCAAATTATTTATTTACAAACAAATTGCAATCTATTTTAATGGTGATTCTGCAGATAAATTATTTGAAAAGAGTTTTTTTTTAACAGGTTGTGGTTAAATCGATGCCCAAATAAGGATTATTTATAGATAAGATGATTCGTTGGCCTTCAAACAACGTCAGCCATCTTGACAAATATCTTTATCTGTAAAACGACACAGACATCTTGTGGTGAGATATTTAACAGGTACGTGTGGCATCTCACTGTGCGATTATCGAATGAAACTATTTATATATAATTTATATATTTATTAAATATCATCTTTTTACTGTTCCTCCTTTTTTTTTCCTGTATTGGTCTCTTCTGATTTCAACAATTAGTGTCCCCTAGCCATCAGTAATCTTTTTTCCCATCAATCATTTCTTATATTAGTGCCACAAGCAGAATTCAGAATTACAAATCGACACAAACATTCTTGTCATTGTGTGATTAGTTTGGTTCATGATTCGGTTACATTTTGCCCAGATTAACATGAACTGTAGTTCATAACAAAATTAATCTCCAAGTCTACCCTACATTGGATGACTACCCTATTCTACCTTACATAGGATGACTACCCTAGTCTACCCTACATAGACCGACTTCCCTAGTCTACACTACATAGGACGGCTACCCTATTCTACCCTACATAGGACGGCTACCCTATTCTACCCTACATAGGACGGCTACCCTATTCTACCCTACATAGGACGGCTACCCTATTCTACTCTACATAGGCCGACTAGCCTAGTCTACCCTACATAGGCCGACTACCCTAGTCTACACTACATAGGACGACTACCCTAGACTACCCTACATAGGCCGACTACCCTAGTCTACACTACATAGGACGACTACCCTAGACTACCCTACATAGGCCGACTACCCTTGTCTACCCTACATAGGCCAACTACCCTAGTCTACCCTACTCTACCCTACCCTCTCTGTCTCATTAGAGATATATTTGCCAGAAGCTCAAGGAAGCAGGCTGAAGGGTAAGTTTTAGGACCCGCTTAGAGGGGTCTGCCTTGACATTGGCAGGCGGGCATTCCCTCCAATGGCCATTGGAGCAACTAAATAGGGATTAAGGAGAGAGTGCAGGTAACTTTTTCTTTTCTTTGGTTTTTACTATATATTGGGGCTGATGTGTATTGTAGTCCTTGCTGCCGGCCCAGTAGTGATGGGAGTGAGCGCAGGACTTCTCTTTTTGTATTTGTACCCTACATAGGACAACTACCCTACTCTACCCTACATAGGACAATTACTCTAGTCTACCCTACATAGGATTACTTACCCTAGTCTACCCTACATAGGCCGACTACCTTAGTCTACCCTACATAGGCCAACTACCCTACTCTAACCTACATAGGACGACTACCCTAGTCTACCCTACATAGGCCAATTACCCTAGTCTACCCTACATCAGACAACTACCCTACTCTACCCTACATAGGACGATTACTCTAGTCTATCCTACATAGGCCAACTACCCTAGTCTTCCCTACATAGGACAACTTCCCTAGTTCACCCTACATAGGCCAATTACCCTAGTCTACCCTACATAGGCCTTCTACCATAGTCTACCCTAAATAGGCCAACTACCCTAGTCTTCCCTACGTAGGACGACTTCCCTAGTCTACCCTACATAGGCCTTCTACCCTAGTCTACCCTTTATAGGATAACTACCCTAGTTACCCTATATAGGCCAACTACTCTAGTCTACACTAAATAGGTCAAAATGAATCTCCACATCTACCCTGCATAGGGTGATTTTACAGTTACCTATACAGCCTGCTTTACTATAAAGATTGATACAATAAGAAATCTAACCTCTATTCTAAGCTTGTTCTTTACAGTTACAGTTTTGGGTTTCACAGCTTTAACATGACCATTAATCACTTTTATGATAGTAAATAAGAATTCAACACAGGAATGAAAAGAAAAGTGGGTCAACGTTACATTAGGTTTAAATCCATTTAAGATAGGGTAGAACATTCAATCAGGTTGCCTTAGGGGATATGATTTTTCAAAACGTGTCTTTTTTATTCTTCTGCTGGACATTTTGTCTGTTCTTGCATCTCACAAAGATCAAAGACACAAATTCTGTCACCTCATGGATCACTGACATAAATATGTTGTGTACTACTATTTTTTAATAACCCAAATTACTCAGCAGAATGTGCTGTAACATTTTAAATAAACTTCAAATAACGTAGAATTGCAAGAACATATGTTACATCAGTATCCGACACGCACAAGCTTCCAAAGATAGAGCTTCTCAGCGGAGGAGGTCACTGAACAACATAAAAATATCAAGTGAAGCATCACAGCTCCAGATCAATGCAATAGTGTAAACATTTCTAGACAAAGATGATCAATAGAAATATTGTCCCAAAAATGTAGTTATTATTATAATTTACATTTTAATTAAAAGAAAGCAAACTGGAAAACTATTGAGAGATGGTCCCTAGATACAAACCAGGGTACCCAATCTCAATAGACTACCACCAGAGATGGAGCCAACTCTAATAATATAGCGGTAATAAGAGTAATGAATTCTATGCTATTCTATCTTTTGGCTCCCTCATTTTCCCACAGACTACTACAATCACATTGCATTGGATAGCTGTTATCTGGGATAACATTTTAGAAACCGTATTGGTTACTTTCTGATATTGCCTTCACTAAACAGATAGAATAGTGATGAGGCAATTTAATATATATCTGTGAGTCTCTAAGGGGTACACACATTTTTATGAGACAAGTCTGGGCGGCTGTTCAGTATTTCCCCCATTAGTGATGTCCCGAACAGTTCGCCAGCGAATAGTTCCTGGCGGACAAAGCGTGTTCGCGTTCGCCACGGATGGCGAACATATGCGATGTTCAGTCCGCCCCCTATTTTTTTTGTGGTCTTTCAGACAAATTTACTAATACTAAGTAAAAATTACTTAGTATTAGTAAATTGTGCCCCTACACGCAATACCGTGAGTAGGGGCATGTCTATTAAGCAGTGAGCAGCCTGTGGCTGCTCACTGTTAAAAAAAAATAAAAAGGGTCCCCCCTCCCTGAGCGGGTGGGGCCCACTGGCCCCACCCCTGAGCGACGGGTGGGGGCCCTAAATACCAATAGGGGGGGACCTATTGTCATCCCCTCGGCCCCCACCCCTGAGCGGCGGGTGGAGGTCCTAAATACCAATAGGGGGGACCTATTGTCCTCCCCCCGGCAACCAACCCTGAGCGGCGGGTGGGGGCCCTAAATACCAATAGGGGGGACCTAATGTCCTCCCCCCGGCCCCACCCCTGAGCGACGGGTGGGGGCCCTAAATACCAATAGGGGGGACCTATTGTCATCCCCACGGCCCCCACCCCTGAGCGGCAGGTGGGGGTCCTAAATACCAATAGGGGGGGACCTATTGTCCTCCCCCCGGCACCCACCCCTGAGCGGCGGGTGGGGGCCCTAAATACAAATAGGGGGAGACCTGTTGTCCTCCCCCTGGCCCCCACCCCTGAGCGGCGGGTGGTGGCTCTAAATACCAATAGGGGGGGACCTATTGTCCACCCCCCCGGCCCCCACCCCTGAGCGGCGGGTGGGGGCCCTAAATACCAATAGGGGGGGCCCTTTTGTCCTCCCCAGGGCCCCCACCCCTGAGCGGCGGGTGGGGGCCCTAAATACCAATAGGGGGGGACCTATTGTCCTCCCTCTGGCCCCCACCCCTGAGCGGCGGGTGGGGGCCCTAAATACCAATAGGGGGGACCTAATGTCCTCCCCCCCGGCCCCCACCCATGAGCGGTGGGTGGGGGCCCTAAATACCAATAGGGGGGGACCTATTGTCCTCCCCCGGCCCACACCCCTGAGCGGCGGGTGGGGGCCCTAAATATCAATGGGGGGACCTATTGTCCTCCTCCCCGGCCCCCACCCCTGAGCGGCGGGTGGGGGCCCTAAATACCAATATGGGGACCTATTGTTCTCCCCCCGGCCCCCAACCCTGAGCGGTGGGTGGGGGCCCTAAATACCAATAGGGGGGACCTATTGTCCTCCCCCCAGCCCCCACCCCTGAGCGGCGGGTGGGGACCCTAAATACCAATAGGGTTGGGACCTATTGTCCTCCCCCCGGCCCCCACCCCTGAGCGGTGGGTTGGGGCCCTAAATACCAATGGGGACCTATTGTCCTCCCCCCCGGCCCCCATCCCTGAGTGGCGGGTGGTGGCCCTAAATACCAATAGGGGGGACCTATTGTCCTCCCCCCGGACCCCACGCCTGAGCGGCGGGTGGGGGCCCTAAATACCAATAGGGGGGACCTAATGTCCTCCCCCCGGCCCCCACCCCTGAGTGGCGGGTGGGGGACCTAAATACCAATAGGGGGGACCTTTTGTCCTCCCCCCCGGCCCCCACCCCTGAGCGGCGGGTGGGGGCCCTAAATACCAATAGGGGGGACCTATTGTCCTCCCCCCCGGCCCCCACCTCCTCTTGGTTACTTAATCCACCAATCAGAGTGTTATGAGTCAAATTACACAGCATGGGGAAATTCCACAGAACTTTCCCACGCTGTGTAAAATGACACAGAGCACTTGAAATCCACCCAATCAGAGTGCTCTGTGTCATTTTACACAGCGTGGGAAAGTTCTTTGGAATTTTCCCACACTGTGTAAAATGACACAGAGCACTCTCATTGGCTTAAACCAACCAATCAGAGTGTTCTAAGCCTAATTGCAGAGCGTGGCAAGACTTTATAAGCCTTGACCCGCCCTGCGAATCTCAGTACACGGCATGCCCTCAAAGGGTGAAGAAGGATTAATTTTTTTTCACTCGTTTTTTTTTATTTTTTTTTAAAAGTGCAACGGTTATATTGGCTTTTTATTTGGCCTTTTTGGGAGCTGAAGAAAGAAGATTTTAGAAAATAGAAGACATCTAATGGTAAGTTTATTTATTTACAGGTTTTTAGCTTTGGGGGAGGACATTAGGTCCCCCTATTGGTATTTAGGGCTCCCACCCGCCGCTCAGGGGTGGTTGCTGGGGGGAGGACAATAGGTCCCCCCATTGGTATTTAGGGCCCCCACCCACCGCTCATGGGTGGAGGCCAGGGGGGAGGACATTAGGCCCCACCCAATTTGTGTTTAGGTCCCCCACCCACCGCTCAGGGGTGGGGGCCAGGGGGGAGGACATTAGGTCCCCCCCTTATTCTTGTTTAGGGCCCCCACCCACCGCTCAGGTGGGTGGGGGCCCATCACTATTGTGGCCAGAAAGAGTCCCTGTGGGTTTTAAAATTTGCCTGCCTATTGAAGTCTATGGCGGTTCGCCAGGTTGGCCCGTTCGCGAACATTTGCGGAAGTTCGCGTTTGCGAACGGCAAATTTCATGTTCGCGACATCACTATCCCCCATGTTTTGTATTATTATTATTTTTTCACAATCACTTTTTTTACATTTAGTTTCTATCACTTTATGTGTGTTGTGTTATTAAGAATCCATAGATTTTAATCTTAAACTACCAAAAATTAACCAAAGGAGGCTGGAAATGCTGAATGCCCCATTTTTACTATCAGAAGTAACCGAAGCAATAGATAAATTAAAACTGAACAAGGCTCCGGGCCCAGATGGTTTCTCAACAATGTTCTACAAAACTTTTTCTAGACTTATTTCCCCTATCCTTTTAGAGATGTTTACGAAGGTATCCGTGGAGACCCCCTTCCCTAATGAGATGTTGTTGGCTTCAATTATTCCTTTACCTAAAGTAGGGAAAGATCTAACACTTATTGATAATTATAGACCCATATCTCTTATTAATTTAGATATGAAAATATTCTCTCAAATATTGTCCAATCGCTTTAGAGAGGTAATTGGAGAATTGATTGATGTTGATCAGTCTGGATTTGTGAGAGGGAGAGGTACTACTGATAACACACGTAGGATATTTAACTTAATACACAGAATAAATTAGCATAAATGGGGATCTGTCATTATGGCCCTCGATGCTGAGAAGGCCTTTGACAGAGTCAATTGGAGATTCCTTGACTCTGTCATGGGCCAATTTGACCTGGAGGGTCAGTTTAGACACAAAACTATGTTGTTATATAGGAGTTCTACAGCCAAAATAGTTAACTCCTTTGCTGAGTCTGACCATTTTGAGGTCAAAAACGGTACTAGACAGGGTTGCCCTTTGGCTCCCCTGTTATATATCCTTACAATTGAACCTCTGGCCACTCTGATCAGACAGAATACCAATGTAAAGGGGGTTAGGTCTCTCAACGGGGAAATCAAGGTTTCCCTTTTTGCAGATGATGTCCTCCTTATCTTGACGGATCCGATAGTTTCAATTCCGTCGGTATTGGATGCTATCATTATTTATAGTAGTTTCTCCAACTATAAGGTTAATATGAAAAAAACACAAATCTTAGCCTGTTTTTTATCTGAGGCTCAGAAAGATCTTCTTAGAGCTTGGAAATCCATCAATCCCATTAATATGGCATCATATTATGGAGCAAATAGAATATCAGCATAGGATGGAATCAAACCCCTTCTTTGGTACTAGAGATATGGTTAAACTATGGTTACCCTGGACAAATAGACAGTATACATGACAATAAAGACTGTGATCCCTTTTGAAGCCCCATGTCGAGTTTCAGAAATTTAATCTATTTTTATTATAAATTTTTTCTGTGCTTTTTTTTATTTATTTTTTCCTTTCTCTCGTGATTATGTCTATCAATGTAACAGCTATGCTATAGGAATCCTTGGCATGAATTGTTTCGATAGTGGCTAGCATTAGATGATTGTAGCGTGATTGAAGGACACACCATGTGTAGGACGGTTTTTACTGAGTGTTGTACTCTATGTGGAAACTCTCTGTGTTTAACGCTATAGCATGCCTATATAGAATGTGACGGCAGATAAGAACCATTCGGCCCATCTAGTCTGCCCAGTTTTCTAAATACTTTCATTAGTCCCTGGCCTTATCTTATAGTTAGGATAGCCTTATGCCTATCCCACGCATGCTTAAACTCCTTTACTGTGTTAACCTCTACCACTTCAGCTGGAAGGCTATTCCATGCATCCACTACCCTCTCAGTAAAGTAATACTTCCTGATATTATTTTTAAACCTTTGTCCCTCTAATTTAAGACTATGCCCTCTTGTTGTGGTAGTTTTTCTTCTTTTAAATATAGTCTCCTCCTTTACTGTGTTGATTCCCTTTATGTATTTGAATGTTTCTATCATATCCCCCCTGTCTCGTCTTTCCTCCATGCTATACATGTTAAGATCCTTTAACCTTTCCTGGTAAGTTTTATCCTGCAATCCATGAACCAGTTTAGTAGCCCTTCTTTGAACTCTCTCTAAGGTATCAATATCCTTCTGAAGATAGGGTCTCCAGTACTGTGTACAGTACTCCAAGTGAGGTCTCACCAGTGTTCTGTACAATGGCATGAGCACTTCCCTCTTTCTACTGCTAATACCTCTCCCTATACAACCAAGCATTCTGCTAGCATTTCCTGCTGCTCTATTACATTGTCTACCTACCTTTAAGTCATCAGAAATAATCACCCCTAAATCCCTTTCCTCAGATGTTGAGGTTAGGACTCTATCAAATATTCTGTACTCTGCCCTTGGGTTTTTACGTCCAAGATGCATTATCTTGCACTTATCCACATTAAATGTCAGTTGCCACAACTCTGACCATTTTTCTAGTCTACCTAAATCATTTTCCATTTGGCTTATCCCTCCTGGAACATCAACCCTGTTACATATCTTAGTATCATCCGCAAAAAGACACACCTTACCATCAAGACCTTCTGCAATATCACTAATAAAAATATTAAAGAGAATGGGTCCAAGTACAGATCCCTGAGGTACCCCACTGGTGACAAGCCCAAGCTTCGAATATACTCCATTGACTACAACCCTCTGTTGCCTGTCACTCAGCCACTGCCTTATATTAGACTATATTGCCAGTACGCTTTTGATGTGTATTTCTTTTTTTTATATATATATTATTTATTTATTTAAATTTTTTTTTCTGATATAAAGTGGAAAAAATGTGTATGTTTTAACATGTGTTTAATTGTTTCAACACGTTGGAGAATTGCCTTTGGGGTATCTCATACATGAATGTTACAAACTTTCACATAATTTAAAATAAAGAAATATAAAAAAAAAAAAGTCAATAAAAATGTCAATAAAGAATCCATTAATTTTATTACCTCTATATTATTAGAGTTGGCTCAATCTCTGGTGGGTAGTCTATTGAGATTGGGTATCCTGGTTTCTATCTAGGGACCATCTCTCAATAGTATTCCATTTAGCTTTCTTGTATCGTAAACTTAGGCTCTGGCCCTTGTTACCCACTTAGTCCCTACTTGCCTACTAGGTCAGAATTTTTCTGCCCCTGTAGTCACGTCCTTTTCTTACATTTTAATTAACTTAAGGGACCAAAGGATCAGTGGCACATTAATTGGAATTTAGAGACAGCTATATTATTTCAAATTCTATAATAATCGAATGTCTTTCTTGTTCTTGTAGCCCTAAATAAACATTAATTAATTTCTTGAAGGAACATAAAATAAGGTTTTAACATGAGTGTCTTTAAAGTATTAGTTAATTTGTCTAAATACAATAAAGTATTTCAAATTGCAGCTGGTTTAATGATTTATGATGGTCAAGGATTTCGGGGAAAATGAAAATTGGATCTGCAGCTCATATTTTCTACATTCTTCAGTGACACATGTTTTAAAACTGGTACACTCAACAATTATCAGAATTCTAGTCACAGTCACATCTTGATTCGGCATGATGATACACATGGTTCTAATTGTATCTTCATATCCTAAGATGATACTACAGGGAAAATGTGGCAAATTTGCATGTTTTGAATAAAATTTCCATTAGGAGAAAGCAAACTGAAAAATTATGGATATTCCTAATATAAAGCAGAAAGCTCAGTTAGTTTTATATAATTGCTAAAACAACGTACGACGAGTGGAGCAAACAGAAGTTGGACAACTCAAAGTCATCGATTATTACTTTCAGCAACTTACAAGATTATTTAGAATGGACTGAGTTAGCCCTGAAATTTAATACGTTAGACTGGAAGAGATAAATCACATTTGTCTTTAAGACAGAACATAAAAAGAAAAGTACAGGAAAGAGTATATTATCTAAATATATTAATAATGGATAGACAACTGGATCATTTCTGACCGTTATCGATATATATAACTTAAATATTCAGTATAGATTTATGGGGTGTTTTCACTAAATACCAAATTGTAGTGAATTCAAATCCAAATTACAACATTATGCAAGAGTAGTTGATTTGGAAAATTCTCTGCTCGGCCTTAGCCACAGCTCAGCTATCTTAGACTGGATTTTGCCATTCAAATTTCATTTACTACAGCTTGGTGCCTAATGAATGAATGAACTTTTCGGCTATAGAGATTATACCGCATCTTTGTCACGACTACTAGTGTGGTCCAGCACACAGAAACTATGTAAACATATACATATATAAGGAAAGGGAAATAAATGGACAGAGCGTAAACCGGACCTTAAAATGGCCGGACTAATACGCTAGAGACAGAGAATGGTCAAAGGGAAAGCCGAGGTCAGGGAAGCCAGAAAATACACAATACCGTAAAGACAAGCCAAGTCAGGGAAACCAGAATTTAGAATAACCAGGGAAAAGCCAAGATCAGGATACCAGGAAATCAGAAACACGAAAAATTAGCACTCTCAGGAAACCAGGAAACGGAAACCACGACAGGGCAAAGTACTTTTAATTTAAATATCCCTCTCTATGCTCTGATTGGTCAGAGGGCGACCTCTGACCCCAAAATGTGCGTGTGCGTTGATGTCGTGACGTCAAGCACACGTTGGTATAATTCCTGGGGGCGGGGCCAGTGACAGACGCGACCACGCGGTCGGCGCCATCTTGGATTTGGGCGTGATGCCCGGAAGACCTGGGGGAGCGGTTCCCGGCTCAGCAACGAGCAGGTAAGCTCGTGTTGTCGGTGCGGTCGTGCCGGTCGGGCACGGACGTGAGACTCGGCGGGCCGGCGACCGCAACAGTACCCCCCCACTCGAAGACCACTCACCGGGCGGGAAGGACCCGGCTTAAGAGGAAAGCGGTTGTGAAACGACCGGACAAGACGGGGAGCATGAACCCGGTCAGCAGGAACCCAACAACATTCCTCGGGACCATAACCCTTCCAGTCAACAAGATAGGACAAGATACCTCTGGACATTTTGGAATCCATTATAGAACGAACTTCGTATTCCTCTTGGTCACCCACTACCAAGGGTGGAGGAGGTGTGGATATCCTGGTGTATCGATTGCAAGTAAGGGGCTTGAGCAAAGACACATGAAATGTATTGGCAATCCTCATATGAGCAGGAAGTGCCAAGGAATAGGTCACTGGATTGATACGTCGGATGAATCGAAAAAGACCTATCTACCGAAGGGCAAATTTCATGGACGGAACCCTAAGTTTGATATGTCGTGTGGAGAGCCACACCTTGTCACCTGGATGATAGACATGATTGGCACCCCGTTTCTTGTCAGCTTGGACTTTTGCACGTAACGAAGCATTTTGCAGAGCTGAATGAACGGAATCCCAAGTATCATGAATAGATTCTAAACGGGCGTTTAAAGCAGGGATGTCCGTGTCTGAGAATTCAGAAGGTAAAATAGTGGGGTGATAACCCTGATTTACAAAGAATGGACTATGATTAGAAGATTCATGAGTCGCGTTGTTCCTGGCGAACTCAGCCATGGGTAAGAGTTCATACCAGTTAGACTGATTGGCATTGATAAAACAACATAAATAGGCTTCTAAAGACTGATTAGCCCTCTCTGCTGCTCCATTTGTTTGAGGATGATAAGCTGACGAAAAGGAGAGTTCGATGCCCAATTGTTTACAAAAGGAACGCCAAAACCTAGAAATAATTTGGGTACTGTCAGATACTATGCTTTTGGGTACACCGTGCAACCGAAAGATCTCTCTCAAGAATATCTGAACTAGATCTTGAGCAGATGGTAATTTTTTAAGTGGAATAAAATGTGCCATTTTTGAGAATCTATCGATGACCATAAGGACTGTATTAAACCCGTTTGAACTGGGTAGATCCACAATGAAATCCATGGCTAAATGGGTCCATGGAGCATTAGGTACGGGCAGTGGTTGTAACAATCCAGGGGGTGATCAAGGAGGAACTTTAGAAACGGCACATATTTGACATGCCCCCACATAATCTTTGATATCATTCCTAAGAGTAGGCCACCAAAACCTCCTGGAGATAGCAGAGAGGGTTTTATGGACTCCAGGATGACCTGCTGTGAGGTTATCATGGAATAAATCAAGTACCTTTTTTCTTAACGGAGGTGACACATACAGTTTATCTGGAGGTTTTCCCACGGGTGCCTGAGTTTGATCTGCTATTATGGCACAGAAGAGTGGAGAAGACACTTCGGAAACTGTGGTGGCAATGAGGCATTCTGGAGGTATGATAGGAAATATCTCTTGTTCAGGAACTTCATCTGTCTCAAATTGCCTAGAAAGTGCACCTGCCTTGGTGTTTTTAGTTCCAGGCCTATAAGTAATTACGAAATTGAATTGGGAGAAGAACAATGACCATCTAGCCTGACGAGAGGACAATCTCTTAGCGTCCCCAATATAAGCCAAATTCTTATGATCAGTGAAGATCAAAAGTGGCTCTTTGGAACCTTCCAAGAGATGCCTCCATTCCTTAAGGGCAAGTACAATGGCCAAAAGTTCCCTATTCCCTATGTCATAGTTCTTCTCTGCAGGTGTGAGTTTGCGAGAGTAAAATCCACAGGGATGTAAAGGCATATCAGGACTCTCTCTCTGAGACAGAATGGCTCCAACTCCTGTTTCTGACGCATCCACTTCTAGGATAAATGGCTTGGTTGGATCAGGATGGGTCAGGACAGGTGCTGAGGAAAATAAAGATTTTAACTGTTCAAATGCCTCTCTTGCTTCTTTGGGCCAAGATATGCAATTTGCTCCTTTTTTTGTTAAATTGGTTATAGGAGAAATTACAGAAGAAAACCCTTTAATAAATTTGCGGTAGTAATTCGCAAAACCTATAAAGCGTTGTGTAGCTTTAAGGCCCTTGGGCAACGGCCACTGTAAGACTGCCTCCAGCTTGCGGGGATCCATCTGGAAACCGGACGGAGATATAACATATCCAAGGAATTGTATCTCCGTTTGGTCAAACTGGCATTTCTCCAGTTTACAGTAAAGACCGTTCTGTAACAGGGTTTTAAGTACTACTCTCACATGTTCGTGGTGTGTCTCTAGGTCTGGAGAATAGATGAGAATGTCGTCCAGGTACACTAGAACGAACATGTGAAGGTACTCTCTTAGGACATTGTTAATAAAATCCTGGAATACCGCTGGAGCATTGCATAATCCAAACGGCATAACCAGGTATTCATAATGTCCCATTCTTGTGTTAAATGCGGTCATCCATTCGTGACCGTCCTTAATCCTGACTAGGTTGTACGCACTTCTGTGATCGAGCTTAGTGAAGACTCGAGCTCCTTTCAATCTGTCAAACAGCTCTGATATAAGGGGAATAGGGTAGGCGTTCTTTATTGTAATCCTATTCAAACCCCTATAGTCGATACAGGGGCATAGGTCTCCTTCTTTTTTAGAGACAAAGAAGAACCCAGCCCCAGCGGGTGAGGAGGACCTACGGATATGACCCTTTCTGAGAGCATCCTTTATATACTCTTCTAAACAAAGATTTTCTTAGGGGGACAAAGCATAAACTCCACCCTTGGGAGGCATAGTACCTGGTAATAAATTTATGGCACAGTCATAGGGTCTATGTGGAGGTAACCCCTCTGACTGGGCTTTGTTGAATACCTCCTTTAAATCCAAATACTGCGGCGGTATCTGTGTGGTCAGGGGAGGTGCAATAGGAACATTAATGGTACCAATTGGTTGTGGTATCTGCTTTAAGCAAACACCTTTGCATCTCTCACCCCAACTCACAATCTCTCCTTCAACACAATCCAAACGTGGATTGTGTTTCAGGAGCCAAGGGAAACCGAGTATTATCGGACATGTAGGTGAAGATATGATTTGAAAGACCATCTCTTCAGAGTGAAGAATACCCACTGAGACAGTGATTGGCAGAGTTTCGTGTGTGATGAAAGGCTGGGTAGAAACATAGAAACATAGAATGTGACGGCAGATAAGAACCATTCGGCCCATCTAGTCTGCCCAGTTTTCTAAATACTTTCATTAGTCCCTGGCCTTATCTTATAGTTAGGATAGCCTTATGCCTATCCCACGCATGCTTAAACTCCTTTACTGTGTTAACCTCTACCACTTCAGCTGGAAGGCTATTCCATGCATCCACTACCCTCTCAGTAAAGTAATACTTCCTGATATTATTTTTAAACCTTTGTCCCTCTAATTTAAGACTATGTCCTCTTGTTGTGGTAGTTTTTCTTCTTTTAAATATAGTCTCCTCCTTTACTGTGTTGATTCCCTTTATGTATTTAAATGTTTCTATCATATCCCCCCTGTCTCGTCTTTCCTCCATGCTATACATGTTAAGATCCTTTAACCTTTCCTGGTAAGTTTTATCCTGCAATCCATGAACCAGTTTAGTAGCCCTTCTTTGAACTCTCTCTAAGGTATCAATATCCTTCTGAAGATAGGGTCTCCAGTACTGTGTACAGTACTCCAAGTGAGGTCTCACCAGTGTTCTGTACAATGGCATGAGCACTTCCCTCTTTCTACTGCTAATACCTCTCCCTATACAACCAAGCATTCTGCTAGCATTTCCTGCTGCTCTATTACATTGTCTGCCTACCTTTAAGTCATCAGAAATAATCACCCCTAAATCCCTTTCCTCAGATGTTGAGGTTAGGACTCTATCAAATATTCTGTACTCTGCCCTTGGGTTTTTACGTCCAAGATGCATTATCTTGCACTTATCCACATTAAATGTCAGTTGCCACAACTCTGACCATTTTTCTAGTCTACCTAAATCATTTTCCATTTGGCTTATCCCTCCTGGAACATCAACCCTGTTACATATCTTAGTATCATCCGCAAAAATACACACCTTACCATCAAGACCTTCTGCAATATCACTAATAAAAATATTAAAGAGAATGGGTCCAAGTACAGATCCCTGAGGTACCCCACTGGTGACAAGCCCAAGCTTCGAATATACTCCATTGACTACAACCCTCTGTTGCCTGTCACTCAGCCACTGCCTTACCCATTCAACAATATTGGAATCCAAACTCAAAGATTGTAGTTTGTTGATAAGCCTTCTATGTGCAACAGTGTCAAAAGCCTTACTGAAATCGAGGTAAGCAATGTCTACTGCACCACCCTGATCTATAATTTTAGTTACCCAATCAAAAAAATCAATAAGATTAGTTTGGCATGATCTCCCTGAAGTAAACCCATGTTGTCTCTGATCTTGAAATCCGTGTGTTTTTAGATGTTCAACAATCCTATCCTTTAACATGGTTTCCATCACTTTCCCCACTACTGAAGTTAGGCTTACTGGCCTATAGTTGCCCGACTCCTCCCTATTACCTTTCTTGTGAATGGGCACAACATTCGCTAACTTCCAATCTTCTGGGACTACTCCTGTTATCAATGATTGGTTAAATAAATCTGTTAATGGTTTTGCTAGTACACCACTAAGCTCTTTTAATAGCTTTGGGTGTATTCCATCAGGTCCCATTGACTTATTTGTCTTTACTTTTGACAGTTGAAATAGAACCTCTTCCTCTGTAAACTCACGTGTAATAAATGACTCATTTATCCTTTTTCTTAACTGAGGTCCCTTTCCTTCATTTTCATCTGTAAATACCAAACAAAAATATTCATTGAGGCAGTCAGCTAGACCTTTATCCTCATCTACATACCTTCCTTCTTTTGTTTTTAATCTAACTAATCCTTGTTTTACTTTTCTTTTCTCATTTATGTATCTAAAAAAGGTTTTGTCCCCCTTTTTTACTGACTGTGCTATTTTCTCTTCTGTGTGTGATTTGGAAGCTCTTATAACTTGCTTAGCCTCTTTCTGCCTAATCTTATAGGTCATTCTGTCTTCCTCACTCTGGGTTTTTTTATAATTACTAAATGCTAACTTTTTGTTTTTTACTATTCTGTCTACATCTGTGGAGTACCACAGTGGTTTCTTGATTTTTTTGCTTTTACTGACAAGCCTAATGCAATTTTCTGTTGCCTTCAGTAGTGCAACTTTTAAATAATCCCATTTCTTTTGGACTCCATTTAAATTGCTCCAGTCTGATAATGACTCCTTTACACATATTCTAATTTTGGAAAAGTCTGTTTTTCTAAAGTCTAAAACTTTTGTTTTTGTGTGGTGTGACTCAGTCACTGTTCTTATATTAAACCACACTGACTGATGATCACTGGATCCTAAACTTTCACCTACAGTAATATCTGATACCAAATCTCCATTTGTTAACACTAAATCTAGTATGGCCTCTTTACGAGTTGGCTCCTCAACGACTTGTTTTAGAGACAATCCCAGTAGGGAGTTTAGAATATGTGTGCTCCTGGCACAAGTAGCTATTTTTGTTTTCCTATTTATATCAGGAAGATTAAAGTCACCCATGATGATAACTTCCCCCTTCATTGTCATTTTAGCTATTTCTTCAACTAGTAGATTATCTAACTCTTCAATTTGTCCTGGGGGCCTATAAATCACACCTACACGAGTTACTGTGTGATTACCAAATTCTAACGTAACCCAAACTGACTCTATGTTCGCCTCACTAACCTTCATTAGGCTAGATTTTATGCTATTCTTTACATACAGGGCCACCCCTCCCCCTTTCTTGCCTTCCCTGTCTTTTCTATATAAAGAGTACCCTGGTATTGCTATGTCCCAGTCATTTTTCTCATTATACCATGTCTCAGTAACAGCGACTAAATCTACACTATCAGTTGCCATTATTGCCACAAGTTCATGGATCTTATTCCCTAAACTGCGAGCATTTGTAGACATGACTCTAAGCTTATCATTTTTTAACACACTTGCTACAGGCACCTTCTGTCCTTGTTTTGGGGGACAATTGGATTGATGTTTTATCACCCTTTTGCCCCCCCCTCCTAGTTTAAATACATCCTAGCAAAACCTCTGAACTGCTCACTGAGAACATTTGTTCCCTTTTGAGAAAGATGCAAACCATCTTTTTTGTACAGTTTATTTCCATTCCAAACAGAGCTACCATGAGCAATAAAGCCAAATCCTTGCTCCCGACACCATTCACCAAGCCACAAGTTAAAGTCCCTAATACGCATCCGCCTGTCATTCTGAGTGTTATGCACAGGCAGAACTTCAGAGAATGACAATGTGGAAGCAACCTGCCGTATATCATTGGCAAAAACACTAAAAACTTCCTTAACCTCTGAAACCTCATTGCAAGCCAAGTCATTTGTCCCTAAATGGACAAGTACATCCAATTCCCCTTCCTGCTTTGCTTGCTTAACAATATTACTGATACGTCTCCTGTCTCTGTGAGCAGTAGCTCCGGGAAGACACCTCACAAGACCACCATTGTCCATCTCCACACCTCTTATGATGGAATCCCCCACCAACAACTGCTTTCTATTAGGCCTCACCAAGCCTCTCTGCACAACACCACTAGCCTCAGTGCCTCTCTGCACAACACCACTAGCCTCAATGCCTCTCTTCACAACACCACTAGCCTCAGTGCCTCTCTGCACAACACCACTAGCCTCAGTGCCTCTCTGCACAACACCACTAGCCTCAGTGCCTCTCTGCACAACACCACTAGCCTCAGTGCCTCTCTGCACAACACCACTAGCCTCAGTGCCTCTCTGCACAACACCACTAGCCTCAGTGCCTCTCTGCACAACACCACTAGCCTCAGTGCCTCTCTCCACGACACCACTACACTCTGAAAGTGCAGAAAATGAATTATGTAGAGCAACAGACTGTGCAATATGCCTTTTATCCACAACTCCAAGTCTACCAGATCCTACAGTAATCCATCTGCCATTCCTAGTATGTCTCTGCGGCAGTGGCTTTGCAGCAGTTCCAGCCTGAGTTTGTTTACCAGATAATTTACAAATCTCAGACTTCAAAAATACAATCTCCTGCCGCAAAATAGAGAACTGTCTACAGATTAGACAACAACCAAACCTCCAAAAAGTGGAACGTGAAACAAATGCAAAGCAACTATTACACTGAACTAAGTCTGCCATTCCAATGAGGTGAATAATTTAAATCAAACAAACCTTAACTTTTTATTTATCCTCCTGAATACCTCGGATTACCTCCAGCTTATCTCCAGAATATCTCCAACCACACACACACTTAGAAGCAACACTTAGATGAAGCAACCAAGGCCTTCCATCAATGGCCTCGACTGCTATAGGTCTCTCTTTCTGTCTTAAGGGCAGGAGATATTTTGCAGAGAATTTTTTGTCTAGGAAATTCTCCGCTGCCCCAGAGTCAATCATAGCCTCACACTGAACAGTGGTTTTCTTAAAAGACAAGGTAACTCTGACAAGGAAATGGTTCTTAGTCAATTTAGGGGACATATACAACACACCTAAGGTCGGTCCGCGTACGTGCCTTAGGTGTGCAAGTTTTCTGGCCAAACCGGGCATGATAATCTTTGATGTCCCTTCTTGCCACAATACATACATAGCCCTTTGTTACGTCTGTGTTGTCTCTCTGCCTCAGTGAGTTTAGCACTACCCAATTGCATGGGTTCAGGTTCTGAAGGAGGAGCTTGGCTACTCACCACTGGATTAGAGAAACAAGGGGCTATGGACAAATTAGGACGTCTATTACGTTGTTTGTTTTTCTCTCTTTCTCTGAGCCTGTTATCGATATCTATCATGTACGCAATAAACTCATTGAGATTAACCGGAAGGTCTCTAGCTGCGGTCTCGTCCTGTATACTCTCAGCTAGACCTTCAGAGAAGGCAGCCACCAGACCACTATTGGTCCAGTCAACTTCGGACGCCAGTGTTCTGAACTCTATGGCGTAATCGGCTACAGAGCGACTGCCTTGTTTTATTCTCATAAGGGCTTTGGCAGCGTTCTTCTCCCTGCCTTTAGGTTCAAAAGTAGCCTTAAAAGCTGCGAGGAAGACACTGTAATCACGGCTACTGCGTCTCCAATCTCCCATAAGGGGTTAGCCCAGGTTAAGGCCTTTCCTCTTAATTGGTTCATCAGATAGCCAATTTTTGATCTATCTGTAGGGAATGAAGCTGGGGAGGCTTCAAAGTGGTATTCAATTTGGTTTAAAAAACCTCTAAATTCTTTGGAATCACCTCCATAACGAGGGGGAGGTGAAAGGGTTATGGACGGTGGTTTATGTGGTACGGGAACCACTACAGGTGGCGGAACCACAGGTGGTACAGGAGGGACCTTTAAATAGGCAGTCCTCTGGAGCAAGGTCTGAAATGCCTGGGCAAATTGGTCTAACCTGTGGTCCATATCCTCCACCCTACTCTCACAAGCAATCATATGTTTGCATAGTTCTGCAGGATCCATGGCCCTGTCGTAATGTCACGACTACTAGTGTGGTCCAGCACGCAGAAACTATGTAAACATATACATATATAAGGAAAGGGAAATAAAAGGACAGAGCGTAAACCGGACCTTAGAATGGCCAGACTAATATGCTAGAGACAGAGAATGGTCAAAGGGAAAGCCGAGGTCAGGGAAGCCAGAAAATACACAATACCGTAAAGACAAGCCAAGTCAGGGAAACCAGAATTTAGAATAACCAGGGAAAAGCCAAGATCAGGATACCAGGAAATCAGAAACACAAAAAATTAGCACTCTCAGGAAACCAGGAAACGGAAACCACGACAGGGCAAAGTACTGGGGTGAGTTAGGGATTTAAATATCCCTCTCTATGCTCTGATTGGCGTGCGTGTGCGTTGACGTCGTGACGTCACGCACACGTTGGTATAATTCCCGGGGGCGGGGCCAGTGACAGACGCGACCACGCGGTCGGTGCCATCTTGGATTTGGGCGTGGTGCCCGGAAGACCTGGGGGAGCGGTTCCCGGCTCGCCAACGAGCAGGTAAGCTCGTGTTGTCGGCGCGGTCATGCCAGTCGGGCACGGCCGTGAGACTCGGCGGGCCGGCGACCGCAACAATCTTCTGTCACATGTATTCATTATACGCCCGTCTCCTTATAGAGCCATTTATTGTGTATTTAATTACACCTCTGAAAATAACATTGAATATCACTTATAGTCTGTGTCACATTTGTTTCATGCCATGCTCTGTATTATTTTTAAGTTGTATTAAATGTTTCGATATTTCTATCACAGTCCAGTTCTGTTACCCTACGGAACAAGCACAGCTTAGTGGAAAAAGGCCTTGACAGAGCTAGGAGGCGGGCATAGGGGGAAGACCCCAGGGATTGGGATTTGGATATCTAAGAGGCTGTGCTAGTATAAGTAGGCATTGTAGAAAAGTCACTTTTAATCCGCTTACCTGGTCTAATTAGTCCTTCCCTCCCTTTTATTAGGGTGTATGCAGGTGCTTAGCTCCCGTTTGGTCACAGCGGCAGGGCTAGAGAGCGGAAAGTTAGGGGACAAACAGGCTCTAGGTTGGTTCAAATAGAATAGGGCAGTTAGGCTGCTGGTTAAGAAGTTGGATAATATGGTTTGTTATGAACTTTGGTAGGTTTCAAGCTCGGTGGTGGCTCAGAACCCGGTGGGTCATAGGGGTATCTGGGTATACCCCTACCGTGGTTAGTTAAAAAGTCGTGGCACTTTAATATGATTTTTATTATCATTGTTATTCATGTTATTTATATGTACTGTTCGAATATGGGTCATTACCATTTTTGATACGGAGACATATAGTGTCATACACTGGAGTTGGGGGCAATGAATATAATTATATTATTTTTATTATTATTAATACAAACTCTGGACATTTTTGACCCATACATTAGTATCAGTGTTTTAATGGGTTCGGTATCATGGGGGTAATTCCACTTGCCCATATGACGACTATGCACCTGCCAAATCCACCGCAGCAGTCTGGGTAGCCATTACTAATGGTAGAAAATGTTTATTTTTATTTTTCCGTGCTCTACCTAAGCTGACTAACAGGTTTATTGCAGGCCTTAAAGCTGTGATTAACAATGAGCCAACATGGAGGCACTCAGTTCCACACTAGAAGTAAGTAGATTCCTGCTACCTTTAACTTTATCTTTCATACCATCTAAACCCAAAGTGAGACTCCAGACCCCCAAAATAGTTAGGCTTTCTGGAGTGCTTTATGTGTAAAGAGTATGATCTCTTTTTTTCATTTGACTAAAAAAATACAGATTTCAATAAAACCTGTCACTTTAATAAAGTAACCTTTTTGCACTTCAGACAACCAGTCCTGTTACTTCCTTTTTTGTTTTGCTCAGTGGAGATAAACTCAAGAGGCAGCAATTGCCCAGAGCACCTGCCTTACAAAGACTTCTCATTGAGCTGCATTGGAACGTCTGTGATTGGACAGACACAGAAAGTCTGGGCGGGATTAGAAGGGGAGGGATTGCAAAGGCTGAAGACAAGAGATTTGCAGGTTTTGCAAGCAAGCTATTTTTAAATATACCCACAATGAAAAAGGATATTTTAACCCCTTAATGACCAAACTTCTGGAATAAAAGTGAATCATGACATGTCACACATGTCATGTGTCCTTAAGGGGTTAAAGGAATGCATATTTTTATTGGGATATATATAATAAATAGTTAATAAGTTTTTTTTTTTATTTGGGCAATGGAGTGTTCCTATAACAAAGACTACTACTCTGTTCATATTTTGATAACTAGCAGTTTATTTACCATTGCAATCACCATTTTAGATTTTAATGGAATCCACTGTATTTTGTGACTTCTAGGATTTTACCTTCATACAGCAAAGATCCAAAGATCACTTATTCCACTCTTAACAATAAACTGTGGAAGATTAAAAAAATAAAATAAAAAAAAATGCAAATTCTTTCCCAAAACAGCCATATTGAAAACGTTTTATTACTCAATTATTTTTCCGATTTGACTATTTTGGCCTAGCATGTGCAAGTTCCATGTCGATTCTTCTTAGTTTAGTGTTCATCATGTTTCTGGCTGTGGGATAAGACATACAACAAACTGTGTGCAGGAAATCGGCTTCTTAAAATAGTAACAGCAGATATAATGCTTTGCCGAGACACACCTCTGCAACAGCTGCAAAAAGAGAAAAAAACTATCCCAGTTTAGCCATCCCAAATCCCCTTCAGAATGCAAAGGATTAAATTAGCTTTCTGACACTAAAATAATACCTGAATTCATCAGTTTTCTGGATATTGGAGTCTCCTTTTCTATGCCGTTATTTTAGTCGGATAAGTTGCCAGAGACTACCCTAGCCTTGATGAAATCGATCTGATTATCAGCCAATCATATAATGCATTTTGAACTTCTCTCAATAAATTATTATATTTTTCAATATTCCTGACTGATGAGTGTATGGTTTTTAGAGAAACAAGGAAGGATGTTCCTGCCCCCATTAGAAAACATGGAGATATTGCATTAAAAGGTGATGCAATAGGGGGCAGAGCCTGCCAGCCAAGCAGACCAGACGTGCTCAGCAAGAGATCCCACGTCTGGCAACAGACCAGCAGGGGTTATCCCGGTTCCCACCGATTAACTCCACTCACTTTGCTGACCACAGACAGCTGATACTGCATGGGCTCATGCCATGGCACTCACCCTCAAAATGACGGATGCACCTTCTCTCTCTGACCCTCAGCAACAGCCAGCAGTGCCTTATGGGTGTGCCACACTGGGCCGAATGCTAGTGCATTTGGACAAAGTTTTCGTCCATTTCTGGGCGCAGTTGGAGGCAAGAGCTGTAGCAGCAAGTAGGGGCCAGAAGAGTGGAAGGAGGAGTGCAGATGGCACGGCATGTGAGCCCACTTCAGGTGCAACTTCTTCCGAGCTCATATGCCTCACACCTAAGCCTGTCTGGGTCGAGAGTCAACAGTGATCACCTCCCAATGCGTCAACCACAGAGGCGGAATACCCTACGCCACATGCGGCAACCAACCACACAGAGCCTTTGCCGCATCCCAGTGGGGAAGGACTTGGACTCGACTGCGAGACCCCAGGTCCATGGTACAGAGATGCAGGTCCTCCACATGGCCCAGGGCTGAAGGCAGGCTGCACACAGCCCCTGCCTAGGACTGTGTAGCGGAGAGCTGATTTCTCGCAGCTATTCTCCACTTTAGATCCAAGGAAGGCTCAGGAACAAGTCATTAGTAAATCCACAGCAGAGTTTCCAGCAGGTAAAAGGTACAGCGATATCCCCACAGCACTCCCAATAACTGGACGACACACAGTTTCAGGAGTAGAACTGACAATCGTTTATTCCAAGGTTTCTTATAAAGCCTGCTCCCATGCAAGGGAGGGAACTACAGTAATTATGACAGTAACCAATGCAGTGCTTGTTACCTCCCACACATCTCCTCCCCTCAGAGTGAGTCATAATCCCCTTAACTTGTACAGTACTTTACCCCAAACTTGGATGTACCCCTAAACCATCACATATCCTTAATATTAGGGTACCGCTAGGTAGCCCTGATCTGGGTGAATATAATATCCAAAATTCACCCAGATCGGACCAGTGGTTCGGCAGTTACAGACAGGTGAAGTTTGACCGACCGCACACGAGTTGGTATCCGAAAAGGGTTCCATGAGAATGGGCCCTGCGGTCGGTCTCCATTCGGCAGTTAAAACAGACATTTATAACTGCCATCCATACTTTGATTCGCCTGGATAGTGATTCCCTCATTCGGTACTTTGTAACTACCGAATGGGGATTTGTTAGGTCTCTCCGTTCGGCAGTTACGGAGCTCTGGAGGTCTCAGCGGTGTTTGGTTGTTTGAGTGTCCGATTTGGGTTCCAGACACTCGACGACAAAACACCGCTGAGATTTCCATGCGTAAGATGGCCGCCGCCACGTGTACGCATGCCGAATGGCGGCCACCCAAACACAATGTTAAATGAGCCGGTACTTTGCGGTTTGAAAGAATGTGAACCTTAATTACTGGCACACTTCTCTCTGGGGTGGTCCCTCCGTTCGGTAGTTTCCATAAGTATATAGTACGGATGGAAACTACCGAATAACACACATTTCACACTTTAAATAAAGGAATAGCAATTCAACACAGGCAAAATTATAATGAACATAGTCACACAGGCATATTGCAGGACAGGCTTACTGCGTTCCGCTACACTGCTCCCCCTTGCCCACAAGCCGGCATACACAGTCTGATCCCACATGGATCGGCTTGGGGATGACCGGGGTGCTCACGGATTATTTCTCCAGATCAGTTTGTCGTGACAACCCGTCGGCGTTTCCATTTTGCTTACCCGGGCGGTATTGAATGTTAAAGTCAAAGGGCTGCAGCGCCAAACTCCAGCGCAGCAGCCTGGCATTGTCCCCAGCCACCCGGTTCAGCCAGACCAACGGGTTGTGATCCGTGAGCAAAGAAAAAGCCTGTCCATACAAATAGGGTTGTAATTTCTTTAAGGCCCACACCACAGCCAGGCATTCCTTCTCGATGGCGGCGTAGCTTACTTCCCGAGGTAAAAGTTTGCGACTGATGTAAGCCACTGGATGTTCTCCGCCATCGGTCCCGACTTGGCTCAATACTGCCCCCAATCCAAACATAGAAGCGTCTGTGTGAACAAGAAAACGTTTAGTTGGATTGGGAGCGGCCAAGACAGGGGCATTAACAAGGGCATCTTTCAAGTGTTGGAATGCCTGCTCACACTCCGGGGTCCAGGTTACTTGGCGGGGAAGGTTTTTACGTGTCAGGTCAGTGAGGGGTTTGGCCAGGGCACTATAATTGGGCACAAACTTCCGGTAATACCCTGCGGTCCCTAGGAAGGCTAACACCTGGGTTTTAGTTTTCGGGGTAGGCCACTGTGATACTGCCTCTACTTTGGCTGGTTCCGGCTTTTGCTTACCACAGCCTACTCTGTGGCCCAGGTACTGTACCTCGGCCATCCCAATGCTACATTTCGCTGGTTTTAGGGTCAAACCAGCCTCCCTGATCCTGTCTAGAACCGCTCCTATATGGGCCAAGTGTTCCTGCCAGGTATCGCTAAATATGGCAATATCATCGAGATATGCACAGGTATAGTCTTGGAACCCATCTAGGAGGCGGTCCACCATCCGCTGGAAGGTAGCCGGCGCGTTTTTCATCCCAAACGGCATGACCTTAAATTGGTACAGGCCGAATGGGGTGACAAAGGCGGACTTAGGGATGGCGTCCGGGGCCAAGGGAATCTGCCAATACCCTTTACACAGATCAATAGTGGTAAGGTATTGACCCCTGGCCATCCGGTCCAGCAACTCATCTATCCTAGGCATCGGGTATGCGTCGGATACGGTTTTCTCATTCAATCTCCTGTAGTCCACGCAAAAGCGGGTCGTGCCGTCCCGTTTTGGTACGAGGACTACTGGAGAGGCCCAGGGGCTATCTGAGGGCTCAATAACTCCTAATTGTATCATCTCTTCAATCTCTTTGCGCATATTCTCCCGTACCGCTTCAGGGATGCGGTACGGAGTCTGGCGCATGGGAAGTTGACCAGGGGTTTCTACTCGGTGGGTAGCCAGAGGGGTGTATCCAGGTACATTAGAAAAGGTCACCTGCTTTTCTTGCAGTAGTTGTTGTACCTCGATACGCTCCTGTGGGCTCAACCGATCCCCCAGTACAACTGCTCCTAAATCCCCAGCCATCTGTCCGTCTTCTAACAGATCGGGGAGAGGTAGGTTGTCGCCTTCTTCAGAGGTGGGGGCGCAGATAGCTGTCACCTCCTCTGAACGTTCCTGGTAAGGCTTCAGCATGTTCACATGGATCATGCGTCGCCCCCCATTCCCTGTGCAGTGGCCAATTATATAAGTGGTGTCACATCGTTGTTCTACCACTTTATAAGGGCCTTGCCAGGCGGCCTGTAGCTTATCGTGTCGGACAGGTTTTAAAATTAAAACTTTCTGTCCGACCTGAAAGCTACGGTCCCTGGCGCCTCTATCGTACCAGGTGCGCTGACGCGTCTGAGCTGCCTGTAGGTTTTCCTTTACCGTCTTTGTGAGTGCTTCCAGGCGATCTCGGAGGGCCAACACATATGGTACAATAGGGGTGCCGTCAGCGCTACGGTCTCCCTCCCAGTGCTCTCTAATCAAGTCCAGGGGCCCCCTTACTCTCCTCCCGAATAGCAGTTCAAAGGGAGAAAATCCCGTAGATTCCTGCGGCACCTCCCTGTAAGCAAACAGTAAGTGCGGCAGGAATTTTTCCCAGTCTCGGTGAGTCTCTGCGAAGGTTCGGAGCATCTGTTTTAAGGTGCCATTGAACCGTTCGTAGAGCCCATTAGTCTGGGGGTGGTACGGAGCACTAATTATGGGCTTAATTTTACAGAACTTCCAGAGCTGTTGGGTGACTTCTGCCGTGAACTGAGTGCCCTGATCCGAGATGATCTCCCTGGGTAACCCCATCCGGGAGAAAATCTGCATCAGCGCCTCAGCCACCGTCTCTGCATGTATATTAGTTAAGGCTACCGCCTCGGGGTAGCGAGTGGCATAGTCCACTACGGTCAAAATGTACCGTTTGCCTGATGGGCTAGGCTTCCGGAAGGGGCCTACAATGTCTACTGCAACCCTATGAAAGGGTTCCTCAATTATGGGTAGGGGGTGCAGTTTTGCCTTACGCTTATCCCCCCTCTTTCCTACCCTCTGGCACGTATCGCAGGTGTTACAATACCTGCGCACCTCCTGGCTAATCCCTGGCCAGAAGAAACTTTGGGTCAGCCGATATCTGGTACGGCTGACCCCCAAATGTCCGGATAGCGGAATATCGTGCGCTATCCGGAGTAATTCGGTTCGGTACCTCTGCGGTACCACCAGCTGTCTTGCAGTAATGGGGTCTGACCCCGCTATCTCTTTACTCGTTTCCCGGTATAATAACTGCCTGTCCCATACAAATCTTTCCCCCTCCGCCCCTGGTTGGATAGAGGTGACCTTGTCTCGGTATACTTGTAAGGTAGGGTCAGTGATCACCTCAGCTACAAACTCGTCAGGAGGGGCCCAAGGGATACAGTCTAGGGAAGGGGAGGGATCTCTTACCTGGATCTCCGGCAGTGCGTTGCTGTGCTGGGTGCGGGCCTGTTGCCTGGTGACTACTGGGTGTGCTTCCTCAGTAGTTTGCGGTTCAAATGCGGAGGTGAGTTTTCCCAGATCATTCCCTAGGACCACCTCAGCAGGTAATTGCGGCATTAGTCCCACTTCCACATTCCCAAACCCCGCACCCCAATGCAAATGTACCCTGGCTGTGTCTAGCCGATACACGGCTCCCCCTGCAACCCTGACAGCCACAGTCTTATTCAGTTTGGCTTTGTCCGAAACCAAATGGCTTTGCACCAGGGTGATGGTGGCTCCCGAGTCTCTGAGCCCCTGCATAGGCTTCCCTTCCAGATATACGGTCTGCCTATGGTGCTGTCGATTATCCGCCTGCGCTTGTAAGGGATTGGCCTCATGCAGCACTTCCCACTGTTCCACAGTCGTGACTGGAACGGCAGAGCTGTAGGGAAGTGGTACCTCGTCCTGGTAGTGATGCGCTGCTGCTCTCGGTGGTGGTGGTGGAGGCCCTGGTCGGATCCAGGTGGTGCGGTCTCTAGACTGCGGACACTCTCGTTGGAAATGTCCCCACTTCTGGCATCGGTGGCATCTCACAGAAGCAGGGGTGTGGTATCTCTGCTGCGCTGCTGCTGGTGCTGGTGGAGGGAGTTGTCTTGGTGGGGGTTGAGGGTTAGGAGAGAAGGAATTCCCCCCTAGTGGCCGCATGGCAGGTTTGGTACTCACTGCCTTGGTTTGTCTGCGAGCGTCCATAAAGTCATCTGCCTTTTTGGCAGCCTCGGTGAGGGTGGTGGGGTTACGATCCCTCACCCATTCCTGCAGTTCTGAGGATATCCCCTCATAAAACTGCTCCAACAGCAGCATCTGTAACAAGTCCTCCATGGACCGCGCTTTACTTGACTGCATCCACCCCAGAGCTGCCCTTTCTAGTCGGCAAGCCCACTCTGCGTGCGAATCTTTGTCCGCCTTTTTCAACTCCCTGAAGCGCCTCCGGTATGCCTCTGGTGTTATTGCATACCGGGCCAGGATAATCTCTTTTACCCGGCTATAGTTCCCTAATTTCAATATCAGGCACAGTGCGGTAAGCTTCAGCTGCCCTTCCTGACAGCCGTCCTGCTAATATGGGTACCCACTCTTCCCTTGGTATGTTATGCAGCGTACACAGTCTCTCAAAGTCTTGGAGGAAGGCATCTATATCCTCCTCTGCTTCCACATACGTTTTAAAAGCTTGATAGGGAATTTTAGGCTTACCCTCTTGTGTCACAGTTCCTGCTGTACTTCTTTCGGGTGTTTGTGGTCTCCTGTTTCTCATCACAAACTCCTGCACCTCTGTCATTGTTTTAGAGATGATCTCTGTTGGTGGGTTTTCCCCATAAAAGGCCAGTCTGAATTGTAAATGCCTTTGGAACTCCTCCTGTTCTGTTTCAGGTCTTTGTTCCGTGGCCTGGACCTCTTCTGCTCTGTACTCTGCCATTACTTCGGTGATAAGCGTTGCTTTGGATTTGCTGCTGGCAGAAACACCTTTCGCTTCCAGAAGGTCTTTTAATGTGGTTCTCTTCAGCGTAGAAAGGTCAATCTCCATTAATCCTTGTTCCTCTGTGAGTCTGGATCCCAGCGCTGCCAACCAATGTAGCGGAGAGCTGATTTCTCGCAGCTATTCTCCACTTTAGATCCAAGGAAGGCTCAGGAACAAGTCATTAGTAAATCCACAGCAGAGTTTCCAGCAGGTAAAAGGTACAGCGATATCCCCACAGCACTCCCAATAACTGGACGACACACAGTTTCAGGAGTAGAACTGACAATCGTTTATTCCAAGGTTTCTTATAAAGCCTGCTCCCATGCAAGGGAGGGAACTACAGTAATTATGACAGTAACCAATGCAGTGCTTGTTACCTCCCACACATCTCCTCCCCTCAGAGTGAGTCATAATCCCCTTAACTTGTACAGTACTTTACCCCAAACTTGGATGTACCCCTAAACCATCACATATCCTTAATATTAGGGTACCGCTAGGTAGCCCTGATCTGGGTGAATATAATATCCAAAATTCACCCAGATCGGACCAGTGGTTCGGCAGTTACAGACAGGTGAAGTTTGACCGACCGCACACGAGTTGGTATCCGAAAAGGGTTCCATGAGAATGGGCCCTGCGGTCGGTCTCCATTCGGCAGTTAAAACAGACATTTATAACTGCCATCCATACTTTGATTCGCCTGGATAGTGATTCCCTCATTCGGTACTTTGTAACTACCGAATGGGGATTTGTTAGGTCTCTCCGTTCGGCAGTTACGGAGCTCTGGAGGTCTCAGCGGTGTTTGGTTGTTTGAGTGTCCGATTTGGGTTCCAGACACTCGACGACAAAACACTGCTGAGATTTCCATGCGTAAGATGGCCGCCGCCACGTGTACGCATGCCGAATGGCGGCCACCCAAACACAATGTTAAATGAGCCGGTACTTTGCGGTTTGAAAGAATGTGAACCTTAATTACTGGCACACTTCTCTCTGGGGTGGTCCCTCCGTTCGGTAGTTTCCATAAGTATATAGTACGGATGGAAACTACCGAATAACACACATTTCACACTTTAAATAAAGGAATAGCAATTCAACACAGGCAAAATTATAATGAACATAGTCACACAGGCATATTGCAGGACAGGCTTACTGCGTTCCGCTACAGACTGCCTCCGGGCTGCCTCAAAAAGTTCCCATGCCATGGTGGCAGCTGACACTGGACATCCAATCCAGGGCCAGCTTAGCAAAGCAAAGCATTTCTTTATGTAAATCCCTTTTTTCTTTCCTGTTTCATAGCTATGCTTCTTTAGGCTAATAGTTCTGCCCTGCAATGATCATGCTGTTTTGATGCAGCCTGTGCTCTCACTATCTAGCATGTTATACAGTGCTCTACTTAATTAATGGACTGTCTCTTTTACCGTATGTTATCAGAATTACTAATGAGATTCACCCTATTAGTGGAAGACACCATCTCCCTCATGCCGAGTTTATTTGACCTCTTTGTTTTAATGTTCATGCATTTTTTTTCCTCACTCTTATATTGTGAAACACAGGGCTCCCTTGGAGGGACGATGGGACGCTGAGTTTACTTATATGCCTCGTTGCGTGGCACTTCTAAGCAAGCCCAATGGCTGTACTTACTAGTCTGGATAGCCTTAGCTAATAATATACATTTGTTTTTACATGAGTCTAGTCTAGTGCCTTGCGTGATTATTATACTGTGTACCCGGCTGGGTACCTCCGCTACGGACCGCTTCCTAGCTGGAACAGGGGAAAACCTCAGAGCCTCACCGTCCTGCAACAGGATAGGGATTATCTCTATTCCCTCTCAGGGACTGGACGACACACAGTCCTGAAAGCTGTAGTCCTCACAAGGACTTTCCCTGCCGAATCCTCCACGAGCTGTAACAAGGTGCTAAGCAGTGATTAAATCACTACCAGTAACTAGTACGGCACATAGCTCTCGGAGTACAACTGAGTTTAATGAGCTAAACTCTGTCTTTTATGCACAGACCCCAGCAGGGGGTCTCAATTGTATTCAGCACAAGCCCCCTCCCAGGAATCTCTGGGCCTGGGAGATAATTGTATTAAAGGCCGGTAAGCTAATTATCTCCCATGAACAGAGAGCCAAACGAAAAAACATAAAAAACATAAAAGTACCCCAAAACATAATAAAATAACATAAAATAATAATCATTAATAATTAAATAGCCCTGATCTGAGCGCCCAAGTTCTCCAAATAGCGCTCAGATGCATGCATGTAGGGGAAATGTTAAAGTTCTGACCAGCCGCACACACCTCAAATAGTTCCAAGGCGTTTAGTGCTTTTGCCGGTCAATTTTTGGGAGCTTCTGCAGCCGCAATACGGTTGCTCCACCTGGCTTTCAGGTAGCGTTTGTTCCCCTTAGTCTCAGGCATCTTCCTTCCAAAAAGCGCTCTCCGGGCAGATTTTAAAGTGGTTCAAAAGCGCAAACCAAGTTGTCCAGGAACCACACAGTCACATCATGCTGAAAACAGTTCCATAACATTCGCAGCTAAGTCCCGCTGAGGTGACCAGGAACCCACCAAGTCCTCATGCCGAATTTAGTTCCATAGCGGTCGTGGCTATGGAAGTAAGTACCACTGGGACTATTTGTAGGTTTGGTTCATGCGTTCTCCAGCATTCAGTTCTATTCGCCTGAAGGGAAAGTGCTGAACCAGGGGCACCCAAGGAAAGCTACTAGTGGCGGCTGGGCAGGGTAACTCAGACCTGACCTGGACCATAGTCGGTGGGCAGGAGGCCGGCTTCTACACTCCTCTAGTCTGTGGCAAACATACGTGGGAAGGAGCGTTTGTCACATACTGTATCTATGTGTTTGAAACTCTTGATTTCCCCCCAAAAATAAAAAAAATTACCGTATATACTCGAGTATAAGCCGACCCGAATATAAGCCGAGGCCCCTAATTTTACCCCAAAAAACTGGGAAAACTTATTGACTCGAGTATAAGACTAGGGTGGGAAATGCAGCAGCTACTGGTAAATTTCTAAATAAAATTAGATCCTAAAAAAATTATATTAATTGAATATTTATTTACAGTGTGTGTATATAATGAATGCAGTGTGTGCGTATGAGTGCAGTGTGTGCGTATGAGTGCAGTGTGTGCGTATGAGTGCAGTGTGTGTATGAGTGCAGTGTGTGTGAGTGCAGTGCGTGTGAGTGCAGTGTGTGTGTATGAGTGCGGTGTGAGTGCAGTGTGTGTGTATGAGTGCAGTGTGTGTGTGTGTATGAGTGCAGTGTGTGTGTGCGTATATATTAATTGAATATTTATATGCAGTGTGTGTGTGTATGAGTGCAGTGCGTGTATGAGTGCAGTGTGTGTATGAGTGCAGTGTGTGTGCGTATATATTAATTGAATATTTCCAGTGTGTGTATATAATGAATGCAGTGTGTGTGTGTATGAGTGCAGTGTGAATGCAGTGTGTGTGTGTATGAGTGCAGTGTGAATGCAGTGTGTGTGTGTATGAGCGCAGTGCGTGTATGAGTGCAGTGCGTGTATGAGTGCAGTGTGTGTGTGCAGTGTGTGTATGAGTGTGTGTATAAGTGCAGTGTGTGTGTATGAGTGCAGTGTGTGTGTGTGTGAGTGCAGTGTGTGTATATGAATGAAGTGTGAGGCAGTGTGTGTGTGATGCAGTGTGTGTGATGCAGTTATTAATTTATTAATTATTATTTTTTATTTTTTAATATTATTATATTTTTTTATTATTATTATTTAATTGAATTATTATTAATTTTTGTTTTAATTATATATTTTTTTCGTCCCCCCTCCCTGCTTGATACATAGCAGGGAGGGGGGCTCCTTCCCTGGTGGTCCAGTGGGATTGGTAGTTCAGTGGGGGGGAGAGGGGGGCTGGCAGAGCTGTACTTACCTGTTCTGCAGCTCCTGTCAGCTGACTCCTCCTCCGCGCGGTCTGTGCAGCTCCCTCTGTCAGCTCCCAGTGTAAGTCTCGCGAGAGCCGCGGCTCTCGCGAGACTTACACTGGGAGCTGACCGAGGTGCTGAACGGACGTCGCGGAGGAGGAGAGAGCTGACAGGAGCTACAGGAAAGGTAAGTACAGCTCTACCAGCCCCCTCTCCCCCCAGTCTGTATTATGGCAATGCAAATTGCCATAATACAGACTCTGACTCGAGTATAAGCCGAGTTGGGTTTTTTCAGCACAAAAAATGTGCTGAAAAACTCGGCTTATACTCGAGTATATACGGTAGCAATTATGCCTGTAGGCCTACATTGTTATACTTAAATGTTATTACGTGACTTGCTTTTACTGTTGTGGCACAGCAAGAATGTCTGTTACTCTCATGCACGTCAAAAATAAAGAATGAAAAAAAAAAAGGTGATGCAATAAAATTCAAAGGTAAAAAGTAACTCACTCAATCTCTCTTTTTGCGCAGTGGTTATGATGTCTGGGTCTGCATGTGCAGCGTTTCGCTAAGATGCAGAAATGAACCCCTCTGCTGCTAAAGGTGTAACTCCTCCTCTGACAGCTTCATTGGGGCATCATCAGCCCCTGTTCCAGGTACCAAAATTTGAAGTTAAAAAAGAGCATCTCCTGCATACTCATTTTTAATGTCAATTCTGTGCATATTTCATGCAATCATTTGCTAAGAGCAGTCAGATGCTCACACGCACAGGATTGGCATTCGGCTCTGTAGCTCTGCAGAAGCTAAAGGTACATCACAGTCAGCCTTAGAGGAGACCTGGTGGTTGGCCGGACCAGGTAAGATGATGAATAAGCTGCCCCAATACCTGGAAATATAGCCGGTGCTGCAGTGGCTATGATGCTTGGAGAAACCTTTTAAAGATTAGTACAACACAGATGGCTGCTTTCTAAAACTGAAATCATGCACCCATATATCTCAGGGGTGCTCTCTGCGTATAATTTGTAACATGTAAAATCTTCTCATCTTAAGAGCCAATATCATTAAGCTTACAGCAGTATTTAGATCAGAGTCCTTGATCTCGGTCACAGACAGCCTTGCCGGAGCCGATGTCCTGGTTATAAATGTGGATGCATTCTGTGTGTTTCATGGTGATTACGTATTGAGAATGAGAGGAATGTAAAGTGCTCTGTCTATTCAGACCTCACGAAGGAGGTAACAATATAATGGTTTTATTTATATGACAACCAGCATTGTTTAGAAGGATTATTTCTTCTAGCTTAGCTTATATATCGAGACCATAAGGAGCATGCAGTAAGACCAATTATCTGATGAACGCACAGCAATATACAGTTATATAACAGAGAGTTAAATGGCAGCTGCCTGCTCTCCGTATTAACTTGCTCGAGTTGAACGGACTCCCAGGTGCAACAAATCTCTGATCATTTTCTATAGAAGTATAGGAGTTGCCTCTTGGCCTGCCCTACGGACTGCGGTTATAGCAGCTACCACACCCAGCAATCAGCTAGGCTGGTATATTAGTTGATAATGTCACCAGAATTCATTGCTATTATTATTTAGCAATTGCCAAGTTATTTCGCAATTCTTACAATCCTTTACAAGCAAATATTTTCACAAATTTGTGGTTTGCTAGAAAATCAATATGCCTACTTCTTAGTACTGCTACCAAATACGAGATAATTACGTCTGTGTACATTAAACCAGCGTTGGCAGGAAAGTAATATTTTGAAGTCTCATTTAATTCTATAAAAATTCTCTTTCTTCCCCTTATTTTATTTGGGGTTTTGGATCAAGAAATAAAACAAATCTGAATTTTTGCTTGACTGGTTTATTATTAAAAGCATTACTGTCTACCATGACTATTTCCCCCTTTCATGTCCTTTTATTACCCATAATAAAAGGACACATTTAAAAATATCTTCCTTGAACTTTTTATAGAACCTTGAGGAAGTGTCTTGCCAAGAGCATGTAGTCGGTTATAGAGGAGATCATGCTTTCCTGCCATAAGTTCCGCAGTTTATGAAATAATCTGTTTTTCTGACTAATGGCATAAAAATACATGAGGGCCAACGTTGGAGCATGTTAAGGAACAACGAGAGTCTAGAGGTTTACCAAGAGACTATTCACACATTAGCTGCTACTGTGACCTCTTATACGTGCGACAATGTGTCAAAACGACACACAGCAGTTCAGAAACAAAATTATACAGCAGAGCAGCAGATAACCTGTCACGGCAGAACCTCCCATCTCCAAAACAAATGCACTTAACATTACTGTCTTAATACCCATAATGCCATATGTCAGCATTAGGCAATTAAGGGATTTGTAACTAAGAGAAAATGTTTTTGGGTCAATGAATTTGCAGCAGACTTGAGCATGCCTAATGTCTCTTCTGTGCCAAACGCTCAGCGATTTTCTCTGCACCCTACACCATTTACTCTGTTTGTGAAAAGGCTCTAGTATTAGATAACCAGGGATCTCATGGTGATGGATGAGGAGAGGACGAGAGAGACCCAACTGTTGCTCAGACTTTAGTCCGTACATTTCAAATAAAAGACTGCCAATCTTTGGATTAAAGTGTCTCTGGCTGTGTGTCTGTTTTAGTCTTTGAGGTCGTATCATAACACTATCTTCCTTGTCTAATAATCTTTATGTTTAACCACTTTCCTGTACTGCAAATAGAGTATGAGTTGTGATTTACGAGGCAAGACTATGTTTTCCATTAAGCGTATGCGTAAGTGCTCTAGAGATTTAATGGCCAAGTACATTTTTTTCTTCATCTGAAAAAAAAAGGCTACAATTCTTGCTGCTATGAACCACAACTCCTATATTACTAAGCCAGCCTTGTGGAGTGTTTAATTAGTTTATTTAGATCACTAGTAGAGGCTGATGTTTGTGAAGAATTTCAGGGAAATCTTTTAAATGTGCAGAAAAGTGTGTCATCTGCTATTAAGCTGCTGCTGTTTCTAATTCTGTATGTTTTGCTATATGTGGATGGTCATGTTGCTGATGTTGAAGACCACGCCTTGATGTGGGATATGTCCAAACCATTATCTCACACTCGAATGCATATATGTGTTGGCTATTGCACTCCATGCAGTTCACACGTTATCTTGCTACGTTTTCTGGAATACTTATGTCAATTATCCCCATTACACTTGGTAATGTAACTTCGAGGGCCTTTAATTAAGTGAAGAGAGCCACAACTAGTGACCATATGTGCACCTCACACATCCAACACAATGAAGAAGTCAGTGTTCAGAAAGTGACCCAAACCGACTTCCTGTTGAGTAGAATTCTGTGTCTAACTCAGGCCTAGGTTGGACCTGCAGGTCCTTCAACAGCAAATTGTAAATCTATCCCTTGATTCCAAGATTAAGAAAAAACATATCCATGTACACGTAGACACGCACGCACACTCTTGTGATTACACTTGCCTCTCCCTGATCGATTTCCCTGATTTAACTCTCTGGACTATATATATATATAGATATATATATATATCAGTATATTTGGAAGAGATAGAAATGCAATACTGGGGCAAAGTTCTAATAGTAGAGCAATCACCATGACAACCTTTGAGGATTGCTGCTCAGTTTTTATCTTCTCGAAATTCCACCCAGAATTCTGCTTATTTGTCACATCCATTGCCTGTATTGCAGTCTCAAAGTTATTTTATTTTATCACATGCATTGAAAGTTAGTTTCTTCCACCATATGCAATGAAGCCGAAGTGGTCCCTGAAAATACTCACCACACAACAGCAGATTATTTACTAAAGTGGGAATTCGGAATTGCTAATGTAGGCTTAAAATAGACAAGGTGGAAAAAAGCCAAGTTGGGGATTTCTTTTTTCCAATTTTCTTACTTTAGGCTAAAACTTGCAATTCCTCAATCATTTCTCCCCAAATGTCAATGTAGTCAGTAACCCAAACAGTAATAAACACTGAATAACCCCTTTAAACGGATAAAAGTTCAATCTATTGTATCCAGATTTCATTCCACGTACAATAATCAGAATTTGGAAAGTGCTTTTATAGGCTCTCTGCATTACAAAACACTACAAATGAGAGTCTACCTCATTCCTCCTCCACCCAAAATCCCTGGGGTAGTAGTATTCTTAGAATTTTGTCAATTCAATTTGGTGCTTAAACATTATTGATGGTTAACATTATGCAGTTTGCTGCCACCAAGTGGCGTTTAATGGGACATAACCCAAAGCATATGGGCCACAAGGGCCTGTCTTTTAACAACTGTTTTACCGGACACAAAGGAATCCTTCAGAGAAGGGAATAGTTTGAGTCTGGAACATTTAGCTATTGCTAAACTACAGTTCTTACCTTCTCTTGAAATATCTGTATAATTACTCAATCCTATATGTATTATTTTTTTTACAAATATATATATATATAACTGTCTGTTGCAAATTAACACATGTATGTTATTAAATAGTCTTTGCGATAATAACATCATCATCGACAAAACATTTGATAAGAGGTTCAGTGATATTTTGTAACTGTTTAAAACAAAACATTGTGGCAATCCTGTACTCTTAATAGAAAGCAGGAACAGATTTAAATGAAGCTAACATATTAACCCTTCCCATTCCGGTCGGAGAAATCGAATCATTACAATCACAATAGCCAAACATTTGTGGTCTGCTAACTAATGAGTGAGTTGTGGTTAGTTGATAACCTGCATTAAGGCCAAATAGTTGTACGTCTGTTAACCTGGAGCTTGTTTTTTTAAAAAAAAACCTTGGCACATTGATCTAAATATTACCGTGCAATGTTTTATCTTTTGACTTGGTGGTCAGTGTTAAGCAGCTCACAAAAATGTTTTATTTAATCAATACATTCTGATAATTGGATTTTTCTTTTATTTTCATGTATCAAGAGTCAACATATCCCAGGAGAAGAAAACACGTTTTCAATTTGTGAAGAAAAAATATAGTTTTGAGATAAATAACATTAGATAGAACGGTCAATGTTTACTAATTCCTTTCCAGACTTGTATGTAGACGGCCTAATTTTCATTTTGTGTTTTCCATATTTTAGACTTCATTCTGCCCTCTCATATTATTCTGTACAGAATAATATGCAGTTATCTTCATTATACAGACTGGGGGAAAGAAGGGGTATGGGGGGGCTGGAGTGCTGTATATATTGAACACTCTAAGGCTTGTTTTCATTCTGTAGTGGCATGTTCATTATATAATAGATGGTAACTAATTTGAGTTATCTAATTTTCTAACACCATATCTCCAGAAGGATATTGATACTTTAGAGAGAGTTCAGAGAAGGGCTACTAAACTGGTTCATGGATTGCAGGATAAAACTTACCAGGAAAGGTTAAAGGATCTTAACATGTATAGCTTGGAGGAAAGACAAGACAGGGGGTATATGGTAGAAACATTTAAATACATAAAGGGAATCAACACAGTAAAGGAGGAGACTATATTTAAAAGAAAAAAACTACCACAACAAGAGGACATAGTCTTAAATTAGAGGGACAAAGGTTTAAAAATAGTATCTGGAAGTACAGTATCTCACAAAAGCGAGTACACCCCTCACATTTTTGTTAATATTTTATTATATCTTTTCATGTAACAATACTGAAGAAATGACTCTGCTACAATGTAAAGCAGTAAGTGAACAGCCTGTATAACAGTGTAAATTTGGTATCCCCTCAAAATAACTCAACACAGCCATTAATGTCTAAACTATTGGCAACAAAAGTGAGTTCAACCTTAAGTGGAGATGTCCAAATTGGGCCCAAAGCGTCAATATATTGTGTGGCCACCATTATTTTCCAGCACTCTCTTAACCCTCATGGGCATGGAGTTCACCAGAGCTTCACAGGTTGCCACTGGAGTCCTCTTCCACTCCTCCATGATGACATCACAGAGCTGGTGGATGTTAGAGAACTTGCTCTCCCCCACATTCCATTTGAGGATGCCCCACAAATGCTCAACAGGGTTTAGGTCTGGAGACATGCTTGGCCAGTCCATCACCTTTACCTTCAGCTTCTTTAGCAAGGCAGTGGTTGTCTTGAAGGTGTGATTGGGGTCATTATCATGTTGGAATACTGCCCTGCGGGCCAGTCTCCGAAGGGAAGGGATCATGCTCTGCTTCAGTATTTCACAGTACATGTTGGCATTCATGGTTCCCTCAATGAACTGTAGCTCCCCAGTGCCGGCAACACTCATGCAGGCCCAGACCATGACACTCCCACCACAATGCTTGACTGTAGGCAAGACACACTTGTCTTTGTACTCCTCATCTGGTTCTCGCCACACATGCTTGACACCATCTGAACCAAATTAGTTTATCCTGGTCTCATCAAGCCACAGGACATGGTTCCAGTATTCCATGTTCTTAGTCTGCTTGTCTTCAGCAAACTGTTTGTTGGTTTTCTTGTGCATCATCTTTAGAAAAGGCTTCCTTCTGGGATGACAGCCATGCAGCCCAATTTGATGCAGTGTGCGGCCTATGGTCTGAGCACTGACAGGCTGATGCTCCACCCCTTCAACCTCTGCAGCAATTTCCCAAAGACAACATCTGGATATGACGCTGAGCACGTGCACTCAACTTCTTTGGTCGACCATGGCGAGGCCTGTTCTGAGTGGAACCTGTCCTGTGAAACTGCTGTATGGTCTTGCCCACCGTTTTGCAGCTCAGTTTCAGGGTCTTGGCAATCTTCTTATAGCCTAGGCCCTCTTTATGTAGAGCAACAATTCTTTTTTTCAGATCCTCAGAGAGTTCTTTGCCATGAGGTGCAATGTTGAACTTCCAGTCACCAGTATGAGAGAGTGTGAGAGCGATAACACCAAAGTTAACACACCTGCTCACCATTCACACCTGAGACCTTGTCACACTAACAAGTCACATGACACCGGGGAAAGAAAATGGCTAATTGGGCCCAATTTGGACATTTCCACTTAGGGTTGTACTCACTTTTGTTGCCATCAGTTTAGCTATTTATGGCTGTGTGTTGAGTTATTTTAAGGGGACAGCAAATTTACAGTGGTATACAGTCTGTATATATATAGTCAGGGCCGGACTGGGAAAAAAATTCGGCCCGGGCATTTTTTTATCACAGTGGCCCACTAAGAACGGGGCGGGGCAGAGAGGGTGTGTTTTGTCATCACTAATGACAAACACACCCCCTCTCAAAGTGAGCATGTTGGTTCAATGCTCTTCCAGGGCAGACCATGCGCAGAACTCTGCTAAAGAGCTCTAGCATGAGAAAAAAGCCCTGTATTTGTTCTGCACAGCGCAAGCAAATTTAATAACATGCTTGACTGTGTTTCCTTGCAACTTGTCTCTGGTGTCTCTATAAATGGATACCAGGAGACAAAAATGCCAGGAAAGAGTATTGTGCATGTGTTTGGAGCCTGCTTGTGGGATTGCGTGTGTGTAGAGTGAGCTGATTGTGGTGTGGTATTGTGTAATAAGGTCGGTTTTAGACGTGTTGTGTTTGCGGTGTAATGTAATGCATATGTGGCTAGGGACTGTATATATATATATATATATGTGTGTATAGGGGAATGTAGCAAGTGTGTGCATACAGGCTATAGTGTGTGTGTGTGTGTGTATAGGTGATGTAGTGTTTGTAGAGGGTGTGTGTTTAGGGGTGTAGTATGTGTTTGCTTACAACGAATCTGGTGTGTGTATAGGGGATCCAGAGTGTGTGTGTGTGTGTGTATATATATATAATGTATATATAGGAGTCTAGTGTGTGTTTTGAAGTACCCACAATGTGTAAAGGAGATCTAGTGAGTGTGCGTATATAACAGATTCAGAGTGTATATAGGGATCTAGTGTGTGTATGTGTGTATGTGTGTAGTGTGTGTATGTGTGTAGATGATCCAGAGTTGGGTAAAGGATCTAGTGTGTGTCTGGAATGTAATGTGTTTAGGGGTGCAGTATGTGTGTGAGGGGTGCTGTGTGTGTGAAGGGTGCTATATTATATAAATATGTTTGGAAGTATTGTGTATGTGTGTGATGCAGTGTATCGGGGTGTTGTGTGTGTATGTGAGGGTTGTAGTGCGTATGTGAGCAGTGCAGTATGTGTGTGTGTGAGGGTGGTGTGTGTGTGAGGGTGCTGTGGGTGCTGTGTGTGTGAGGGTGTTATGGGTGGTGTGTGTGTGAGGTGCTGGGTGTGTGAGGGTGCTGTGCGTGTGAGGGTGCTGTGTGTGTGAGGGTGCTGTATGTGATTGATTTGTGTGAGGGTGCTGTGTGTGATGTGTGTGAGAGTGCTGAGAGTGCTGTGTGTGTGGGTGCTGTGTATGATGTGTGTGAGAGTGGTGTGTGTGATGTGTGTGAGTGCTGAGTGTGATGTGTGTGAGCGTGCTGAGTGTGATGTGTGTGAGAGTGCTGAGTGTGAGAGTGCTGAGTGTGAGAGTGCTGAGTGTGAGAGTGCTGTGTGTGAGTGCTGAGTGTGATAGTGCTGTGTATGTGTGTGAGAGTTCTGAGTGTGAGAGTGCTGTGTGATGTGTGTGAGAGTGCTGAGTGTGATGTGTGTGAGAGTGCTGAGTGTAAATGTTGTGTGTTGGGGTAAATAATCAAATATAAAAATATAAGGGGGGTAAATAAACAAATAATACAACTAAGCGGGGGTAAATAAACAAATGATAAAACTAGGTGGGTAAATAAACAAATAATAAAACTAGGGGGTAAATAAACAAATAAAAAAAACTAAGAGGGGTAAATAAACAAATAAAAAAACTAAGGGGGGTAAATAAACAAGCAAATAATAAAACTAAGGGGGGGTAAATAAACAAATAATAAAACTAGGGGGGTAAATAAACAAATAAAAAACTAAGGGGAGGGTAAATAAACAAACAAATAATAAAAAAGGGGGGGTAAATAAACAAATAATAAATCTAGGGGGGTAAATAAACAAATAAAAAAAACTAAGGGGGGTAAATAAACAAATAAAAAAACTAAGCAGGCATGAAATCCCCCTCTCCCTTTTTACCTTTAGCCTGGGAGGGGGTGACAGGAATGGTGGTACCTGGGAGGGGGGGCAGCACTCGCACACGATCCCTGGTGGTCCAGTGGTGAGTGAACTCTAGCCTAAGGGGTTTCTGTGTGTGTGAGGGTGCTGCAAGATAGAGCTCCGCCGGATACTCCTCTAGATCCCCAGCCGCAGGTCTATTTAAGTGGGCCGGTGAGGGAGATCTTTGATCTCCCCACCGGCCCATAAAGGCACACAGCGGTGCCGGCGCTCGGATAGTGCCGGCCCTGCATAGACCAGCAGGGGATGCCCTGTGACCTCCCCTGCCGACCTCGGCCCATGGCACCGCGGCCCACCGGGCATTTGCCCGGTGTGCCCGATGGCCAGTCCGCGCCTGTATATAATATATACATATAGTAATTTTTGTTATTTACGTTGCCAGTTGTATATATTTATAAACATACATACAATACGTATGATTTTTCTTCTATTACTTTTTCTATGATTTCGAAAAGACACAGCCACAGTGAAGGAGAGAAAGAATCACACCTCCACTGGAGTTGAGTGGGTTGTAGGGTATCAGGGCATAACCCAGGAATATAAATGTAAAAAAAGAAGAGACTGAGAATAAGGGATATTCTCCCAAATATCAGTCCCTATACCCTTGAAAAAGGTTGTTCCACTTTTATAAGGCAATACAGTTGCCAATTTTGAACGTAGGAAAATTTGTACATAAAATTAATAAACCTTTATTGAGCCCCCTTGGAGGAGAAAATAAGTGAAAAAAGACTTAATGAAAGTGTATTTACAATAAAGTAATATAAAATAAAGTGAAAACGTCTGCTGTTCTGTTTGTTAGATAATATATACACCACACTTAGGAGCTCCTGTTTGTAGCAACTGCAAATTAAAGTCTACACTGTTGCTGATACAGATAGTGCAACAGTGTCTCAGTAACCAGTATACATTTATGTGTGGATCTAACAGGGTCAATATTTGACCAACCGAAATGACATAACTTAAAAGGGATAACTAAAAAAGAAAAGAAGAAATAAGTGCCACTTATGACCACTGGGTGATTAAACCCTGCCTAATCTGGGTATAATTACCCCTCCAAAGTGTAGGGCACTTATTCCTAGCAAATGGGTGGGAGTTAACATTGAAGGGGGAGAATAGAGCGTATGGGGTGAATAAATTGGTAGTATCACTAAACCAGGGTACTAGCCATTAAAACAATATAACAACCCCTATTTTTGTGCTCAAAAAGAAAAAAACACCCCTTAGTTACAGCTGAAAGAAGGTATAGTGAGAAGAGGAGCTTGAGTGTCAGAGAGAGTCCAACCGGACCCAAAATACAATCGACTATATGCTCTCTTAGTCACACGTACTTATGTTAGTCTTAGTTATTTAACACTAGGCTTGTTATTTAATATGGTCTCATCTGATTAAATCTTGCCAAAACATATTAACTATAGAGTTAAATACTCGTCTACTAGTTCAATACGTATATGGCTAACAGCTCCTATCAGCTCCTAGGTGGTAGAGTGATGTCTCAGATTGCTCAGATTGCGGATTAGTATTATGCCTACGACCTGACAAATAGCTGAAGCTAACAAAACCGCCCCCCCCCCAAAGTCACCAGGACAGAACAAAGAAACAGACGTTATTGAAAGGCAGACCCTGTGGTCTCCGTGTAGCTCAACGCGCGTTTCGGTGCCAAGATGCGCCTTTGTCAAGAGCTTACCGGGCAGTGAAGGCGTCACAGTTTTAAACGCTCTAGACTCCGCCCCTCCTCTTCGTGACGTAATTGTCACGCCCAGGCACGTCAGTGAGTGGGCGGGGAGTGGGCTAGGAGTGGCGTAAATTGGGTTGCTGCTCGACATAAGGGGAACATTAACCCATCATTGGCCAAGTGAAAAAGCACATTAAATAGTCACAGTGGCAAGAAAAATTGAGTAGTATTCCTACTCCTTTTTACCATGTAAATAATATTGATCAAAATGAATTATCTATGTGTCTAATGGATTAAGGGATCCAATGGATCTTTATTTACATCCATCTCACCCCTCCATAAGGTGAGGCCCCCCACAAAGTTTTAGGGGTCACTGGGGGATTAGGCTGATAGGCATACCCCTCTTGTGTCCTTATTGTCATTAGGGTTTTCTAAATAGATAGAGAAACACATATATTAAATGAAAGGTGCAAAGGAGAAGCCTTCGTTTAAACCTTTGGGTTGCAACGTTTTGAGTCTGTATATCCAGAAACTCTCTCGCTGCCTTAAGAACCTATCATAGTCACCTCTCCTCTTATCACGTTTTACCAATTCTAGTCCGCAAAAACGTAGGCCAAATGATTTTCCTTCGTGATGTTCCTTGAGGTGGCGAGCAATTGGTGTCTCAGTGGCGAGTTTAGGTGACCTGACATGTTCTTTGATCCTCTCCTTAAAGGGACGAAAAGTTTTTCCCACATATTTACATCTGCATTCACAAGTAAGCAGATATACCAACCCTAAGGTATTGCAATTGAAGAATGAAGTGATATCAAAGACCTATTTATTATCACTGTCAAACACTTTCTTGGAATCATGTTTTATATGTTTGCAGGCAACACAGTGCCCACATTGAAAAGTGCCAGTGATAGGTTTATTGAGCCAGGTCTTAGTATCAGTACGGATTGGTTGAAAATGGCTGGGAACTAAAAAGTCTCTCAAGTTTTCACTTTATTTTATATTACTTTATTGTAAATACACTTTCATTAAGTCTTTTTTCACTTATTTTCTCCCCTATGGGGGCTCAATAAAGGTTTATTAATTTTATGTACAAATTTTCCTACGTTCAAAATTGGCAACTTTATTGCCTTATAAAAGTGGAGCAACCTTTTTCAAGGGTATAGGGACTGATATTTGGGAGAATATCCCTTATTCTCAGTCTCTTCTCTTTTTACTTTTTCTATGATTTCTATTACTTTTCCAACCCTGTCTGAAATATAAGAAACACAATATATATTATATAATATACAATATTTCTGTAACGGATGTATTCATACATACGATGAATATTTGAAATATAATGCATACATTCCAATACATACGCATACATGAATACATGTAAACACAAACAGCTGGAGACAGACCCATGCAGGTCTTAGCAATATTGTCTATGATTGGTAACAAAACTAAAGTGCGTATTTCAGGGAAATCAAAGGCAATTTCAAATTTAAGGTCAAAATAATTACAATAATTCTCCCAGTCAGCTAGGCTTCTTGTTCGGCTACTTTAAGCTTTAATTTGAAATTGTAGATTATGCTAGCTTTAGTGTACCTATAATCTTAATTTTATTAATGACAGGAGGCGAGTATTTGCTTAAGTCTCTCTTTACTAGAACTCCACAGCAGCACAGAAAAACAACCAATCAGAAAAAAGTTAAGTACTATAAAGCTCCCCTCCTCATGCACCATTTCCTCTTTCAAGCTGCGACAAAAACAGAACAAAAGGAGAAAACATAATGGGGAGAAACGAAGTCCTAGATATGATGAATACAACGATGTCCACCATCCGAGAAGAACTGCCAAACCAGATAGTGTTGATGGACTATAAACTGAAACGAGAGAAAAAAACAGAACCAAACAGGTTGATTATCCAATGAAAAAGTACTCTGAATAAACATGTGTGCACCCAATGTAGCAACCAAAATTACCTTAAAATGTAGATATCCCAACCCTACCTATGAAAATAAACATAGATATAAGAACAGGCGACAGGTAGCAGAGACAACAAACAGAGTTGCATACATACCTGATTAATCCAATTTTTATAACCTAAAACAAGGGAGGGAAAAAAATGGGTGGGAAATACTCGCCTCCTGTCATTAATAAAATTAAGATTATAGGTACACTAAAGCTAGCATAATCTACAATTTTATAACATGACAGGAGGCTTCGTATTTGCTGTTTTAACGCTCAGACAACAAATCCAATGCTGTTTGTTTCGCTGGTACCTATTCTCGGAGCTACCCGAGCCATCCTAAATGGACTTTCCAACTGCGATAGATGACAATACACCGATCGATGGAGACGCCAGCTGATGAAGTATCCTAAAAACTGAAAAACATTGTCCGTTGACAGATCCATTGTACGTGGGGATGCAACCTGTTGCCTACCAGCTGGTCCATGAGCTGACAAACTGCCCTATTAGCCATTTCCCTGCGGTTAAAAAATGTCAAAAGTCATAAGCGGACTTAGGCCGCGATAAGACATTGCCACCATGTCTCAACTCTTGATGTGTAAGGTTGCTCCACCGATCGTGCCAGGGTCACCCGGCAACGCGGCCTTGCGGGTAGATCTTTAATCTCAAGGAATGCGTCTAAGTCCACCACCAAATCGCAATAGAACCAAGTAGGATCTTTCGTTCCCTCCTGGCCTACCCGGTGAGATGTCTCATCCGAGAATACCTTTCGAATGCACGCCAGAGTGTGGTCAAACTAGCCGTATCCTAAGTGATTCCAATATTCCAAGTGGACTGTGTAATCCTCGGATGCGGTAGGGGAAAGACTCCAAAAGGATGTCCATTCAGGGTTCCGAATTGAGCACGTGAGGAGGAACGGTGGTCGACTATTCTGGGAATAGTGAATCCCAGAAATAGTCAAAGGGATGGGAAATGCAAACCGGAGTGCAGATTTCCATCCAGATATGTCCTCGTCTAAGCGTGAAAGATGTCTGTGTAGGATTCGGGGTACACCAGGTATCCCCATAAGGTCCCGTAGGTCTCCTTGACTGTAGTTGAAAAGTAGGTTGGCGCAAATCCAAAAACAAAACGGCTCCCGTGAGGGGTAAATAAAGTATGGACGGAGGACCCACCACCTCCGAACCCTGTTACCAGGTATGCGTACCGAAGAGATGGGGCAGTCCTGACCAAGTTATCCCAAGATCGTAATGACCGGGGAACTCAAAACAACCGGGGATTCCTGACTTACCATGTGACCCATACGTACGGTTCTATCTCCAGACCGGGTAATAGGCCTCCCTTAATCTTGTTACCCGATTAAGGCAGTGCCTGTTTGCTCCATAAAGGTCTCCGTATCTCCTGACATCTTGACATGGTAGAAACAGTCTGCGCAGTTTGCTCGTAATGGCCTGGATATCCAAAACAGAAAGCAATCTCTGTATTATATGGTGAGGAATATGCCAAAAAACCTGCACTCTCATAATACCGGAGGGCCATCCGTTAGCCGTACCATCTCCAGAAGTGCGTGTAAATAAGCATGAGACTCCCCCCGTTATACCTCTGAGTATTTCTCGCGTGTTTTACAGCGGTCCGGCTCCAGTAGATCCACCACAGGAGATAGAATAGAGGGATCTGGTCCAAACATGTAATTCTTGCATGCCAAGGCTGTCCTCTAGAACGAAGTCAGTAGCGTGAATGACAGCTCTAATTGAGTGCAGGAGGGACGCCCCTCTATGTAGTCATCAATGTCTTGCACCGGTACAAGCCTGTGTGATGAACAAACGGCCGGTACTGTAGAGCGTCGAGGGTATGAGAGAGCCGCGCTCTCTACTACTGTGATCGCATATCGTGAGAGCGTCCGTTGTTAGCCTGAGCGGGCCGCACCCGTTAGTAACCAACAGCAGAGTCTACATCCGTGATCGGTTCTCTCTATGAGAATGGGTCCACCCAACCTGTCCTCTGTATCCAGCCCAGTATCTGGTTGAGGATGAGTGAGGGGCTGCGCCCTCTAACAATAAATAAGTATCTGGTTCTGTATGAGAGGGTTCGCCCCACTGTTCCTGAAAATAAATATACTTGGACCGAGGTGATGGAGGGCCGCACCCTCCTGTGGTGCAAACTAGAGTCCCTAGAGATTCAGGGTGACCAAACTGTAGGACGCACCAATTACAAATGTCAGCATAAGGCTGAGGGCAATCTGGGAAACAACGATGGAAAAACTATCAACCAACTATCCGGATCCCGTGCGCGCGCGGGGTCCAGGTAGATCGTTGGTAGTCCGAGGAAAGCTGGAGACGTTCTCCGCAATCCACGAGTGCCCGGGAGGTCGGAGGAGGCCAAGTCAGGCCTCACGACGACCCGAGCGAAAAGGAAAAGGAAGTCATGAAAAAGCAAAAAAGCAACAATAACATAGATAAGAGAAACTACACCCATTCTATCTCGGATAGAAGGCAAGCAGCAGGCCGGAAGGTAAGAAAAGTAAGTCCCACTGGACAGGGCCAGGAGCTAACCTAACGCAGGAAAAAACTACCGAACCTATAAGGATTCCGGGAGGCAGATACGGAGTAGCTGGTAAAGACAGGGAAAAAAACACTGCTTTCTCCTGTAGGAGTCTGAGTACCGGTCCTTGCCTGTGCGAAGTTCTCCTTGGAGATGTGCCGTCGCCGGTTTGGAGTAAACCGTGGATGTGTCCGGAGTCTTCATAAGAAACCTTGCCCTTCAGGCATGAGGTTTAGGGCCTTCATCCTTCCCACCATATTCAGATGGCCGTATACTGGTGTCCTCTTGAACACTATGGCAATGGTGTTTGTCTGGACACCTGCTTATTTCCATTTCACTGGTGTGCACTGGGTTTTCCTCAGTGATATTACCCCAGGCCCGCGGCCAAAAGGGGTTCGGTACCAATAGTGTAGGCCCGTCAGTAGGGCATAGGCCCAGCCGGCCAAACGAATGGACGCAGAGAGGTTAGTCAAGCAAATAGTCACAGACATAGACGGTCATTCAAGTAGGCACCGACATAGCCGGTCATTCAAGTAGGCCCCGACATAGCAGGCCCATCAAAGGGGCACAGACATAGCAGGCCGTTCTTATGGGCACGAGCATAGCAGGCCGTTCTTATGGGCACGAGCATAGCAGGCCGTTCTTATGGGCACGAGCATAGCAGGCCGTTCTTATGGGCACGAGCATAGCAGGCCGTTCTTATGGGCACGAGCATAGCAGGCCAATCTTATGGGCACAGACATAGCAGGCCAATCTTATGGGCACAGACATAGCAGGCCAATCTTATGGGCACAGACATAGCAGGCCAATCTTATGGGCACAGACATAGCAGGCCAATCTCATGGGCACAGACATAGCAGGCCAATCTTATGGGCACAGACATAGCAGGCCAATCTTATGGGCACAAACATAGCAGGCCAATCTTATGGGCACAGACATAGCAGGCCAATCTTATGGGCACAGACATAGCAGGCCAATCTTATGGGCACAGACATAGCAGGCCAATCTTATGGGCACAGACATAGCAGGCCAATCTTATGGGCACAGACATAGCAGGCCAATCTTATGGGCACAGACATAGCAGGCCAATCTTATGGGCACAGACATAGCAGGCCAATCTTATGGGCACAGACATAGCAGGCCAATCGATGGGGCACGGACATAGCAGGCCAATCAATGGGGCACAGACATAGCAGGCCAATCAATGGGTTGTGTATTATCATAATAAGATTATTAACACGTATAATATAGCGCCTTCCAATTCAGCAGCGCTTTACCATGGGTCTTGAATGAGTAATGGGGATCTCTGAGCTTGGGTAGGGTTCCCCAAAAAATTGTAGACCCCCAGAGCACCCTGTGACATAGGGCCCCCAGATATCAACCCTTTTAGACAGCGTAATGCCGTGTGAATAACTTGAACCGGGACTGGCAGTCCCTAAATGCCCAGCAGGCAAATAGCGGATTTCAGCTGTATTGGGTATAAGTTAAAGTTATTCCAGTGATTACAGGGTCCATAAAAGCCAGATATACTGAGCGATACCTTCCTCAAACTGTGAATTGGTATGCCCATGCACATACAGATCTTTTGAGATCACGCATCTTTACATAGCTCATCATACCACCTGAAGGGTATTGTATAGATGGTCTCTTGTGGGAGTAGGGTTAACCTTTGCCAACTCACCAACTCAAAGAGTCTCCCCCTAGAGCGTGACAAAATTGAATAATATCCATGTAGACTGGTCTCCCATATCAGATTGAGCCAGAGCCAGAGCTGCTTAGCTTTAATATCGGACATGGACAGTGGATTTAAACCGGAGTAGTCCCAATCCTAAAGCAAACTAGTAAATTGGCTCTGTATACCCCTATCCAGAGCATGTACAACTGAGTTAGATATATAAATATATATCTCACAGTACTGTGATCTACCTAGTCACGGAAATCTCACATACCGTAATCTGTGATACATACACTATCCTAAAAACACATAAATCTGTGATGTATACTGCTATAAAACACAGGAAGCTGTGATATACCATACAAATAGAGAAACACTGACATAGAACTCAGAAACTGCTCACATGAAAGCTCAGTCTGCTGACATATACAAAGACATAGAACTCAGAATCCGTTATACAACATGCCCTAAAACTCACAGCAAGCTGTGAGCTAAACACTGTATATGTGGCAACATAACTGTAAAACCTGTCGAGGTCGGCCGGTGAAATCCAGCAGGGCAACCCTAGCCGAGACTCGAGCACTTAGGATGGAGGAGGGGCCGCGAGCAGGTGCGCCCTCCTCTAACCGGTCGGTGGCCGCGGCTCCAGAGGGAGCCATCGCGGTGAGGCTGCCACGTGCGCAAGCGGGACCAGCCCCCGGGGACTCGTGTCCGACTGGGAGTACCCCGGATGCCGGTAAGCTCACAAAGGAGCTCGGGGAATCAGAGGAGGCAGCCAGACGGCTAGCCTCCCCAAACCCCGAGCCAAACACGTGTAGCCCGCGGTTAGCAATGGCGGGATCAAAGCAGAAGGGTGATAGAGAGTGGGGTAGGCGGGGGGGGGAAGGGTAAAAGCAAGGGAGAGTAACCGGAAAGGTATCTCCCGGGACCCCCATAAACCCCCAGAACGATAAAGAAAATCTCCAAAGAAAAACCAGGGGAATCAAAGAAGAGCCAAAAGCACATTAACCCCACAAAACTAAGCAAAATTAATAGACTTAATAAAACATAGTAAATCACCAAAACCAAGCCTGATAAATATAAATCATAAGTCATAGTAAATCACCAAAACTATGTAGAATCAATATAAATCATAATAAAACATAGAAAAACATCAAAACTATGTATAGTTAATATAAATCCGAATAAAAGATAGTAAATCACCAAAAAAAACATGCATAATTAATAAAAGTCATAAACAAATCATAATTAATCCCAAAGCCACCCACTATAAGCAGGAGGCAGTGGTACTCTGACCTGTACTGTCTGCAGAGCAGCAAAGAAAGAGGAAATGGTGCATGAGGAGGGGAGCTTTATAGTACTTAACTTTTTTCTGATTGGTTGTTTTTCTGTGCTGCTGTGGAGTTCTAGTAAAGAGAGACTTAAGCAAATACGAAGCCTCCTGTCATGTTATAAAATTCACTTTAACATCACTTTGAATGTCCATATTCCCATTCCTTATGCCTTGCAAATGATGTGGAGTCTAGCCCAGGCCCCACTTTGAATGTCCATATTCCTATTCCTTATGCCTTGCAAATAATGTGGAGTCTAGCCCAGGCCCTCACAGCTAGTTCTAGTCCTAATCTCCCCACTCATACCAGACTCCGCCATTGCAATACAGGTTTATTCATGTTTTAGAAATTACAGAGCAAAGAGAGGAGGAGGCATTGTTATTTTTGTTGACAAGTCCATAAAATTTACTCCATTAAAAAACTATAGCTCCCCTTCTGCCTTTGATTTCCTTTCTGGCACAATTGAGATCCCTTTCTCTAAAACTATCATTGTTGCTGGAATCTACCGCCCACCTAGCTCTCCGGTGCACTCCCTTTCTGACTTAGCCCAACTACTAAGTGAAATTGTAGTTCAAAACCAAAAAAGTGAACTGTTGGTTTTTGGAGATTTTAAAATTGATTGGCTGAATCCTAAAAATAATAAATCATGTAGGCTGTTTAAGACTTTGCAGCTAACACAATTCATTTCCTCCCCAACTCTCATTAATATTAAAAGCCATAACCATACCTTGCTAGATTGGATTCTCTCCAGTTGTCCTGATAGAATCCAGGAGGCGGGCGTTTTCCCTAACAGTTTCAGTGACCACTGTCTAGTGTACTGCATACGCAAAAAAAAGGCCACTAAATCCCCTCCCAAGATTATAATCACCAGGTCTTTCAAAAAATTTAATGTTGAATCCTTTTTAAATTATCTCAAGAACATACCATGGCACAGATTATGTCTAATACCAGATCTAGACTCTGCAATGGCATTTTTTCAGTCCGAGCTCTTGCGTGTTTGGAATTTGCATGCCCCTCTGCGTGAAGTGCAACTAAAAGGGACACACCTGCCCTGGGTTACAGCTGACCTCATTCAAATGTACCAGTTTAGAGACTCAATGTTGTCAAAGTTCAAGCATACTGGCTCCATGAACGATCACTGTACTTACAGACAATGGTGAAATGCATGCACAAAACAAACACAAATGGCAAAGGCCCAAAATGTCAGTGAAAACCTGAACAACAACCTATCAAATTCATGGAACTTCTGAAAAATCATAAATAGCATAAAAACCCGACAATCCACTCCCAACCCTCCACTGTCAAAATGGACAACCAAACGCTGCAACACCCCCTTGATGTAGCAAATGCCTTTAATAATTATTTTGTTGGATGTGCTACCACCCTGATTGCTAAGATAACAAATGACACTCATTTTCAAACTGCAAATAAAGATCAGGCCCTGCCAAATCTTCAAAATCCTCATTTAGAGAAATTCGATTTTAGACCTGTGCCTCTTAGTGTCGTTAATAAACATCTTAATAATGTAAAAATTAAAAACCAGTGTGGACCAGATCAAATCCCAGCAATGTTGGCGAAGCTCAGTGCGCCAGCAATTGATAAACCTGTCACTACTCTTATCAATTAATCCCTGGTGTCAGGATACATACCCAAACTTTGGAAAACTGCAAAAGTTGCACCTCTCCATAAAAGTGGTGACAATACTTTGGTATCTACCTATCGCCCAATATCATTGCTCCCTGTATTATCAACATTTTTGGAAAAATGTCTCCACACCAACAATGTGAATAATATCAATCGAATTATCTGACCCCTGATCAATCAGGCTATCGTCCAAATCATTCAACTATGACCGCCCACTTAAAAGTTTGCAATGACATCCAAATTGGCATGGAACCAGGAGACTTAACTGGAGCTATTTTCCTTGATTTTGCCAAGGCCTTTGACATAGTAGACCATGGCATTCTTTTGCAAAAACTTAAAAACTCAGGCACTGGTTTCAACCGTATGTTTCAGACCGATTGCAATATGTGACCATTTCTGATAGCGCTTCCCTACCTCTTCCAGTCACATGTGGTGTTCCCCATACTCGGTCCCCTGCTATTCACATTATTTATAAATGATCTGCCTAACGTCTGCAAATCCTCAACTGTACACATGTATGCAGACGACACTGTAATCTACACTAGTAAACCCAATCTACTGCAGCTTGAGGCTGTGCTCCAAAACCAATTTACAGAGGTAGAAAAGTGGATAGTGGAAAACAAACTCCCCCTAAACACTGACAAAACTGTTACAATGATCTTTGGAACTGTACCTAAATTATGTAAACTACAAAATCAACAACTGTGTATCAGAACAAATTCAAATAGCACACTGACAGCAGTCTGCTCTTTTGAATATCTAGGTTTGTTGCTAGACCCCAATCTATCCTTTGGCCGTCACATTGAAAAAATCTCTTCAAAACTTTACCCAAAACTAGGTGCCCTGTACAGAAACAAATCCTGCCTAAGCCCTACAGTAAGAAAACAAATGCTAATGCCTGTCATTGATTACGGGGATGCAGCGCTGCACCTGCACCGCAAACCCACCTTAATAACCTAATACGTTATATAATTAATTCTGCCGCTTTGTACTAGAATGTAATTACTTTACCCACCACTGTGACATGTTAAAAGAGCTAAACTGGCTGTCGCTGGAATTCCAACTCATCATCTTTCCAGCCTTGTGCATAAGAGCATTTCTGGGAAGCTCCCACCCTACCTGAGTAGAATGCTCTCCCGGGCTGTTCCCACCACCTACAATCTCTGATCCAGTACTAGCATGATATTTAGCATACCGCAATACAAAAATAAAGTGGCTCAATCCTCCTTTTCCTACAGAGCACCGCAATCATGGAATAACCTCAGGGACACAGTCAAATCTTCATTCAATCTAAAATATTTTAAGAGCTCTATGGCAATATACCTCAGCACAGAATGCACCTGTCATGGTTCAATATATTTATTACCTGTTATGTATCAAATTTATGTGTGTGTGTGTGTGTGTATATATATATAGCTTGTATATTGTATTTTTGTAATATTGTACAATATTGCAATGTTTTGTGGACAAAGACCTGGGACATACTTGAAAACGATTCCTTGCAATTCTCACTTTAGTGAATAACTCTGTTTATGTAGGTGTTTAGCGTTAATAATAAATACATTTATAGTTCTTGAGGGATCTGGTCCACCTCCATGCGGCTGGATGGGACAATGTTTTGCGTACAGTTGAATCTGTAGAAGTGGGGTGTGTTCTGTTGCTATTTTTTTTTCTAAAACATAATAAATATAACACACACATACACACACAAACACACACAAACACATACACACACACACACACACACAGACACACACACAAATGTTGGTTAGTTTAGATACAAATACGTTATATAGGCAGCCAGTTTCCTGCATGTACAGCTGCATGTACTGGCAGACTGCTGTCCAACCAAGTGTTGTCATTGGGTGAAATCGGCTCAAAACCAATGAAAGTTGGTGGACCACACTGTCTATATGATAATTATAAGATACATGGATCATACCATCTCTATATGGTAAGTATAGGATACTATATCTATGTATAGGACCATACCATATCTATATGGTAAGAATAGGATACATGGACCACACCATTTCTATATGGTAAGTATAGGACACGTGGACCATACTATCTCTATTTTACCAATCAGCACTAATTAATTCCAAGAAAGAAGATCATTGTTGGGATTCAATGGTGGCAACCTCATTGGGTTTTTTGCATGAGGATCCAAGACTCCAATACGGTGTCTAGGGTGGCAACCCTCCAATCAAGTTATGCCTGAATCCCAAGAACCTACTCAGACCCCTCATGAGTCAACCCTGTTAGATGTGCTCATTCTTCAGATGAAAGGGACTCATGTAAAATCAGGTTAAGATTTATGCTGACCTTACTTCCGTACATGAATAAAATCAATCAGGTGGTGTGTGGTGTTGCAATGCGGTCCTACTTTGAAGGCTGGTAATTTAACAAGATGGTAGTCTACATTTTGGTGACTGCATTAGAGACATTTTTCTACTTTCAAATTAAAATAAATAATTATTATTAAGAGCCAAGGGAATTGCTATTATTTGAAATAAGAATAATAAACGGAGCGCATGAAAATATTGGAGATTATAACATATCCTTTAAAATTCTGCAGGCCATAGGAATGTGTTATTAACCTCATTTGCCTTTATAGGGTCAAAATAATCTGTCATTAAGCACTTGGGAGCCTAATCAGTGACTTTCCACTTTATATGTATCCAGCCTGAGTCTTAAAGGATTAATGCTGATATTTATTTTTATCTTGCACAAATATTGACACATTGTTACCATTTCAATGCAATACACGTTTAATGGGGGGGAGTAGGGCATGAGAGGTCCTTTACCGTTTGGAAAAGTCCCAGTTGCCATGAGTTGGTGATAAAGTTCCAGACGCTCCTTGTTTGACTAAGCAATATTTACATAGAAGGTGTTGGTACTTGCTTAACAAGTTAGAAAAGGACTGAGTTTCTCTTTCAGTGTGAGTGCCAACTGGCTGCTTCTGTGACCTTTCTGACAGTAGGGAGCGTGCACTAAAACCACCGCAAATGGAAAATAACTGTATATGCATTGATTTAAAGTGACACACACATTGATTATGGAGGTAAAATGCATTATTAAATAAATACATCTTACCATTTGTATAAGACATTAGGACACTTACAAATACTTAAATATGCAATGTTATTGATTGATTTTAGTATGAATAGATTGGTCATTTGACACAAGTTCAAAACAAGTGTAAATCATCAAGGTTAAACTTGTGTACAGAGATATGAAGCTTGACAAATATTTAGAATAAAAAATAAATAATGTTATAGACGTGTTTTTTTTTATAAAGCTATCAAAATTATCTGTCTATCTATACAGTATCTATCTATCTATCTATCTATCTATCTATCTATCTATCTATCTATCTATCTATACAGTATCTATCTATCTATCTATACAGTATCTATCTATCTATCTATGTATCTATCTATCTATCTATCTATCTATGTATCTAGCTATCTATCTATCTATCTATCTATCTATCTATCTATCTATCTATCTATCTATCTATCTATCTATCTATCTATACAGTATCTATCTATCTATCTATCTATCTATCTATGTATCTATCTATCTATGTATCTATCTATCTATCTATCTATCTATCTATCTATCTATCTATCTCTCTCTCTCTGTCTGTCTATCTATCTGTTTCAGTACAATGTCAGGAGGTTATCAGCTCAGCAATAATGGTTTCAGGTTCTGATTGACTGATCAAATATATTTTGCAGCTTTTTAAAATCAGGCTTTTAACTTTGTCTGTAATACAAGTACTGGGATTCCAAAATGGCCACCTTGATGCTAAGGAATGCGGCTAAGGTGCTGGTCCATGCTGTTGTTCTCTCTTCCCTTGACTACTGCATTCCACTTCCCAGTGGCCTTATGTGTTCCCAGATTGCATCAGTGCAATCTCTAATTAATGAAGCGGCGAGGCTCATTTTCCTGTCCGCCCGCACCTCCCACGCCTCCCTCATCTGTCAGTCCCTACATTGGCTTCCAGTTAGATATAGGGATCAATTTACGATTCTGGTGCTTGCTTACAAGTCCTTACATAATGCTGCTCCAACCTACCTATCCTCCCTAATACACAAGTATGTCCCGTCGAGGCCCCTGAGCTCTGGATGTCTATTCCTCTGTCCATACTCTGATACTCGCCTCTAAGACTTCTTCAGGGCTGCACCTTTTCTATGGAACTCCCTTCTCCGTTAGACTTTCACCCAGTCTCCAGTCCTTCAAAAAGTCTTCGAAAACACATTTCTTCAGGAAAGCATATAATTAAAAATGTTAGTGGGGTTTCTATCCCCCCCCCCCGCACCACCCCCTCCATGACTCCTCTCCTGCAACTTTTAAAAATAACGTACTAAGTTCTCAGCGGACACTTTTCTAGCAACCTATTTCATTACCCCTGCTTATACCCTTTGTGTCACTATACCCCACTCCCTCTAGCATGTAAGCTCATAGAGTAGGGCCCTCAACCCCTCTGTTCCTGTGCGTCAAACTTGTCTGGTTACAATTACGTGTCTGTTAGTCCACCCATTGTACAGCACTGCGTAATATAAATAATGAAATAATAATAAAAATAATAAAGTATGTCTTATCTCTGCATATTATTACTGCTCATCTTACTATGGCTTGTGTTAATGATAATATTATCACACCGTGCTCATATAATTTTTAAACTTACTTAAGTAGCAAAAGGTTCAGGTAACATAGACATTTTAAGGGATGGCTATCCATCCAACTGGAGGCCCTCATAACGTTTCTGGTCTGTTTCTCTTTGAGATGTCTCCCACGTTTGTAGCAGAGCAGCTCAGCATAACCACAAGTAATTACCGTATTTATCGGCGTATAACACGCACTTTTTTCCCCTGAAAATAGGGGAAAAATCGTGGGTGCGTGTTATACGCCGATATCCCATAATTACTTACCTGTCCTGAAGCGTGGGCCGGCTTTACAGCGCGCACCGCGGTACGTGAAGCCGGCCCACGCTTCAGGACAGGTAAGTAATTATGGGAGGGGAGGAAAGTACACTATGGGAGGGGAGGGGAGGGGGAGGAAAGTACACTATGGGAGGGGAGGGGAGGGGGAGGAAAGTACACTATGGGAGGGGAGGGGAGGGGGAGGAAAGTACACTATGGGAGGGGAGGGGAGGGGGAGGAAAGTACACTATGGGAGGGGAGGGGAGGGGAGGGGGAGGAAAGTACACTATGGGAGGGGAGGGGAGGGGGAGGAAAGTACACTATGGGAGGGGAGGGGGAGGAAAGTACACTATGGGAGGGGAGGGGGAGGAAAGTACACTATGGGAGGGGAGGGGGAGGAAAGTACACTATGGGAGGGGAGGGGGGGGAGTACACTATGGGAGGGGAGGGAGGGGGAGAATACTATGGGAGGGGAGGGAGGGGGAGAATACTATGGGAGGGGAGGGAGGGGGAGAATACTATGGGAGGGGAGGGAGGGGGAGAATACTATGGGAGGGGAGGGAGGGGGAGAATACTATGGGAGGGGAGGGAGGGGGAGAATACTATGGGAGGGGAGGGAGGGGGAGAATACTATGGGAGGGGAGGGGGGGAGAATACTATGGGAGGGGAGGGGGGGAGAATACTATGGGAGGGGAGGGGGGGAGAATACTATGGGAGGGGAGGGGGGGGAGAATACTATGGAAGGGGAGGGGGGAGAATACTATGGGAGGGGAGGGGGGGAGAATACTATGGGAGGGGAGGGGGGGAGAATACTATGGGAGGGGAGGGGGGGAGAATACTATGGGAGGGGAGGGGGGAGAATACTATGGGAGGGGAGGGGGGGAGAATACTATGGGAGGAGGGGGGGGATACTATGGGGGAGGGGGGGAAGAATACTATGGGAGGGGGGGGAGAATACTATGGAAAGGGGGGGGACACTATGGGATGAGGGGGGAATACTATGGCATGAGGGGGGAAATTTCCTGGAATTTCTTTCTAAAAATGAGGTGCGTGTTATACGCCTGTGCGTGTTATACGCCGATAAATACGGTAACTGCTGTTGGACGACTGATTTCTGAAATCCATGTTGGCTAGCGTGAGAGAATTTATGATTCTGTGCCCAATTAACCCATTATTTTTTTTTTTTTATAAATCTTTATTTTTCAATTCATGCACGTTAGCAGTGTATAGCATTAATTGAGCGAGAGGACATGCTTGTTCTATAGTATAGGTCTCATATAGACATTGGTTTTACAGTTTGACAACATACAGTGCAATAATGCCTTCATATAATGTGAACGGGGGAAGGTAGCAAGTCCTTATCGTTTTCAACTCGTACTATGTAGTTAGGTGGTGTCCTCCGTTCTGGTGGTGTGTCCGATAACTCTATAACTCAGGGCTATAGGTTGCCTTCGGTTGTATATGTCGATAATTGCTTATGTCCTTTGTCACCGTGTACCTCCGCTCTCACGGGGTACAGATATGTAAGTAGCATGTTATATCATCTGCATCCCATACACTCCTTTTTAGCATGAACATTTTTAGAACAGGACCAATAGACAGGTCCAGGTATACGAGAAGAGAGAAAAGAAGAGAGGGGGAGGGGAGGAGGGGGGGATAGGGCTGGGTACGGGCATATCCATCGTGGGGTGAGCGGTACTTGGGTCGTTATTTTCTTAGCAGTGTGCTTGGTCAAACCTATCTGAGGCGTGTTTCTCAGCGATTGGTGTAGTCTTCCCATGGTTCCCATGTTTTAAGGAACAAGGGGTATGTGTCTCGAACTTGTGCCGTTAATTTATCCATGAGGTAGGCCTCTCGGATATTGCTTATGATTTTTTCCTTTTGTGGCATGTCAATTTGTAACCACGTCTGAGCTAGGGCTCGTCGTGCTGCCAGTGTGAGTTTGTTGTACAGCTTCTGCTCTTTATTAATCAATGTGTCAACAGGTCTAGCTATTAGGAATGACCACGGGTCCGGCCTGATTGGTTTGTTTAACACTTCGGTCAGGAGGTGAGCTACCTCCTCCCAGTAGGTCACCACCCTGGGGCATGTCCACCACATATGTAAATATGTGCCCTTCTCCCCGCAACCCCTCCAGCATGTGTCGGTGGGTGTTTTACCCATGCGACATAATTTAACCGGGGTGGTGTACCACCTCATGAGTGTTTTGTAGCACTGCTCTTGGTGTATCACGCATATAGATGCCTTTGCTGCTGCCTCCCAGATATCTTGCCATTCCCCCCCCTCCAGAGTTTGCTGTAGGTCATTCTCCCATTGTGTAACATATGAGGGGGTGTAGGCCCTATCTGGTGGTGCACTGAGCTGGTTGTATAAAAGGGTGATGAGGCCGGTACGTGGTCCCTCCGACACGCATAATTTTTCATAGAATGTGGGCTTGGCCCTGGCGGCTGTTTTGACCTGTGTCGTGTCTGCAAAGTCCCGTAGTTGAATGTACCTAAAATGGTCTCTGGTGGTTAGTGGGGCAAGGGCATTGAGTTCCTCGAATGTTCTTATCGTGTTAGTGTGGTATAACTGATGATATCTTTGTATACCCGTATTCTCGATTCCTCTGAAGTCCCTAGCGGCTAGCCCAGGCGGGAATGCCTTGTTACGTAGATAGGGCGTGAGAGGGGAGATTGGGTGTGTGAGCGCGTGTTTGTGGGCTGCGGAGTCCCAGATCTTGATGGAGTTCAGGATTGCCGGGCACGTTGTGGTAAGGTCTGGTCTATCGGGTCTTGGTACCCAGATCCAGAACTGTGGAAGGTCTGTGTTCATTAGCAGGGTTTCAAGGTCGACCCACCTGTGGGTGTCGGGTGGAGAGTGCCACTCTATAATTTGGGCTAGCTGTGCCGCCAGGTAGTAGGCATGTAAGTTGGGGAGGCCCAGGCCTCCTTTGCTTTTGGGTGTGTGTAAGGTAGTTCTCGCTATCCTGTGCCTCTTCCCGGCCCATATAAATTCGTCTATAGCTGTTTGGAGTGGCTTAAGGTCTCCCTTGGTGACCCTCACCGGTAGAGCCTGGAAGAGGAACAGGAGGCGCGGTAGCAAATTCATCTTTACACTATGTAGTCTTCCTATCCATGAGATAGGTTTGACTTGCCATGTCGCCAGGTCTTTCGTTAGGGTGGTCAGTAAGCGTTTGTAGTTTTCTATGTATAGGTCGTTGTTGTCTGGCGGGAGGGTGACGCCTAGGTATTTTAGCGGTCGGTTTGTGATGTTTAACTTGTAGGTGCTGGCTAGCCATTCGGTGTCTGTGTCCTGTAAGCCTAGTGGCATGCCCATCGACTTTTCAACATTTATTCTATATCCCGAAACCCGTCTGTACTCTTCCAAGAGGTCTAGGAGGTTGGGCACAGAGTCCTTCGGTTCAGTAAGAGTTAACAAAACGTCGTCGGCGTACGCCGAGACTTTAAAGTCCTCTGTCGCTACTCGGAGGCCCCTGATCCCTGGGTGGTCTCTGATTCGTATCAATAGTGGCTCTAGGGCTAGGATGAATAGAAGGGGGGATAGTGGGCACCCCTGGCGCGTTCCATTTTTGAGGGCAAAGGGGCATGGCAAGGTGCCCGGCACCAGTGTTTGTGCCCTGGGGTTTGCATAGAGGGCCTGTATTGCGTTGACAAAAGCGACTGGCAGTTGCATTTTACGTAATAGCGTGAACATATAGGGCCAGAGCACCCTATCGAACGCCTTCTCCGCATCCAAGGCGAGGATCAGAGAAGGCGTTCTCGTCTCCCGAGCCCTCCATATGAGGTCTGCAGCCCTCCTTGTATTTTCATACAGCTGTCTTGTGGGAACAAAGCCCACTTGGTCCGCATGAATGTATCTGGTGAGCAGTGGGTTCATTCGGCCGGCAAGTAATTTGGCATATGCTTTAAGGTCGAAATTGATGAGGGATATTGGCCTGTAGTTAGCGACTTGCGTAGGGTCCCTGTCTGGCTTGGGAATGAGGGCTATGTCAGCCGTCGTGAGATCTTGGTGTGGTTTCTCCCCCTCAGTCTATGTTCTATACATTTTAGTGATATGTGGCGCCAGCTCGTCTTTGAAGGTTTTATAATATGAGCCGTCGAAGCCGTCCGGCCCCGGGGCTTTATTCCCTTTGAGTCCTGTCATGGCTGCCACTACCTCGTCCATCTCAATGGGGGCCCCTAGCTGTTCTACAAGGTGTGTGGGGAGTCTAGGTGGTAGTGCCTTGTTGAGGAAGTTCGTGATCTCCCCCATATATTCTGTATTAGTCTCTGTCAGTGTAGGGGCGTGGTTATATAGGCCGGCGTAAAAATGCGTGAATTCGTTATTAACCTCTGTGGGGTCTGTCAGAATTATACCATGTTTGTTTCGTATGGCTATGGTTGGCGCTTTGCTTGTTTTGGGCTTTAGAGCTCTCGCCAGGAGGGTGTCCATTTTATTGGACTTCTCATAAAAGAGTCTTTTTGTGTGTCGGATGTCATTGCTGACTTCTTCCACCATCAACTCCCGTAGCATACGTCTTGTGTCTTGAAGGGCTCTCGTTGTGGTGTGAGTTGCCGCTTGTTTGTGTTGCATTTCTATTTTGCGTAATTGCTTTTGTAGGGCCATGAGTTTGTCGTATTTTTCTTTTTTATGTTGTGTGGCCAGTTTTATGAGGAGGCCTCTTATTACCGGTTTGTGGGCTGCCCATAGGGTTGTTGGGGATATGTCTGGTGTATCGTTTTCCTGGAAGTAGTTACGAATCTCTTGCCTAATGCTTTCCTGTATGTGTGGCATCTTAAGGAGGGAGGTATTCAGTCGCCACTTCCAGGGTGTTTGTGTGCCTGCTGTTTTCAAAGTGAGTTCAATGTCTGCATGATCTGACCAGGATATTAAGTTAATAGCGGTGGTCTTCACCCATTGCATACCCATTCTATTCGTGAGGAAAAGATCTATGCGGGAATAGGTGGCGTGTGGGGCCGAGTAGAATGTATAGTCATGATCACTTGGGTGTTGGATCCGCCAGGGGTCTAGCAGTCCTGTGTCTAGTATGAATTTGTGTAGGAGTTTGTCCTGTCCCCCTCTGTGTTGCGATCGCGGGAGTCGTTGGCCCCCAGTTCGGTCTATCGCAGGGCACGGGGTAGCGTTTAGGTCCCCTCCCAGTATCAGGATTCCCCTTGGTAGGTTATTTATTATTATTTCCAGATCTGCCCAGAACTCCGGTGAGGGGGAGTTTGGAGCGTATACGTTCACCAAGTGATACGTGTGGGAGTGTAGGGTGCCCGATAGAACCACGTACCGGCCTTCCTTGTCTGTGTGTACTTTCGTGACCTGCAGCTGGCATCGTTTGTGGAGTAATATTTCTACCCCATTTTTTTTACCTAGGGCACGTGATGCATACGCTCTTGTGTATATGTGGTCTGTTAGAGTAATTTTCACATTTCGCGTCAAGTGTGTTTCTTGTACAAAAGTGATGTCGGCCTTTTGGCGACGCACTTCTCTGAGGAGTAGTCTGCGTTTAGTGGGTGTATTGAGGCCATTCACATTTAGGGATGTGATTTTCAAGGCCATATTTCGTGCTGGGTTGATGTGGGCTGACTTACCCCAGAGGTGGTGAGATATTTGATTGGACCTCGGTCTCGTCTGATGCTGCACCGATCACCCCCGTGGGTATGAGCCCCGTAGAATGGATCGTGCCCAAATCCGGAAGAAGGTAGAGAAAGTTTTAGGGGGGGGGGGTGTAAAGAGAAGGGATGAGAGAAGGAAGTGGTTGTAGTGTGTTTACAACCTAGGTAGAAGCAGATGTGTAGATTAAAAATACAAGCAAATAAACTTTGTGAACTCGCAGGTTCACTATACGTTCACTACAGAACAGTAGTTAGTAACTTTATCCGGGTCTTATCCGTCGCCAGGAGCTATAGGGGGTGGGCGTCCACCGCGCTGAGGGTGTCTCCTCTAACGGGGGGGAAGCTCAGCCGATACGCACCCTGGCGAGGCTCCCACATTTATATTAGCAACCGTTGGCTTGTGTGCCGTGGGGGGGGGGGGTCAGTTCCCTGTCTATTTACCACAGATGTCCCTAGCTCCGTCGGGGGGTACCCTTTTATGTAAATCCTCGCTATCAGCACTTTTTGCTGTTGATTGCCATTCCTACAAGAGGCTATGACGGGTAGCGTTGTCTGTCACCTCCCTCCCTCCAGGTCCCCGGATTTAAGGTGCTAGGTGGGGGGGGGGCGTAATCATGATCCACTTGCGCGTATATTCCGGCGCTGGGGTACCCTCTAAGACTGCGGAGTGTATGCATACAGGGGTCCGGTCCTATGGCTGTGTCTGCGTGCATGGTCTCCCCAAGCCCGTGTCCCCCCCTAATCAGTCTCTCCATCATAACGTCAGAGGGTGGATGCGTCTCGTGCTCCGCGTCATCAGCAGGACGGGCCTCGCATCTGTAGTCCCGTCCTCCGCCGCCCAAGTTTGAGCGGGAACGCCAGGTCACAGGGCCCGACCCTCCCGCTCTCCCCAGGGCGCGGCCCCTCCCCTCCACATGGTGAAAACCCCTACGACCCCCTCCATTTAGTCTGATCCACCATATCGTGCCCCTTATTCCCTCTAATATCACAAGGATCCCCTAGAATGGGTTCCCCTTCAAGTTCCACATTAAAGTTTAATGTTGTTCGGCAGACATCATGTATAGGCCTAGGGGAGGGGGTAATGCATCGAACCGCTCATCTACCATGTTGTGGAAGTTGTCTTTAGGGGCTATCCGCCGCCATGTTTCATGTACTGTCATGGCCGTATCCAAGGCGTTTTGTAAGGGATACTCTGCTGACCTCTGTCTCCCTTTCAGCTCCCTAACCCTCCAGATACCCGGTACTCCCCCGACCCACCAGTCCCCTCATGCTCTCCCCCCGAGACCCCCATCACATTTGTCTTAAAAAGAAACATAACCTCTCCTGGCCAAATGGCTTTAACTATGGCAGAAACTTTTCAATAAACTAAGAAAAACATTAGTGTGCGTTCAGTCTGCCAATTAACCCATTATTACCAAGGCATTTCTGATTTAACAGTAAACGGTGTGGGAGTGAGCGCCAATATATCAACATGTTAATGAGAATGTATCTTATTTCCTTGGAGTACATGTGTCAACCTACAGCATTCTGATTGAAGAGCAGATTTATGAAACATCATATAGTTACTGCAATTTGCTATTTCTGGATTATAATTTATCTACATATTCTTTTTACCCCTTTTCTGTGACTTTATTTTTTCCCTGCCTCTCTACAGTTAACACAAAAAGTCGCAGGCTTGTTTGTTCATGTCAGATTACAAATTTACACAGAAAACTCCTGATCTTCTTTTTATGGATCAGCATAATACGTCGCTTGGCTCGGTGCACCTGCATCTAATACATACACTGTGTACTAACTGGCAGGTGAAAGGCCCATCTGAGCTTTGTTTTGCTTAAAGCACAGAACTAGGGTGTGTAAACAAAATATTAACAGCCCAATTCAATGTCGTCTGTACATAGTTTTGAATTCATGACTTCATCTGTTTGACCAGCTAATCCACAATGAGTAAATGTTTACAGGCCCCTGTGCAGAGCTGTATCCGCCCCCGTACTGGGAATAACGAGTGATAATTACGTTGGCTGCAGAATTAACACAGCGGAAAAAAATTCATTTCTGTATCGTTTCTCTTACATGTTCCTAAGCACGTTATTTACAGCTTGGTTCTGAGAGTGTAGCGGAGTCCGTATCCTCTTCACGTTTGAGATTTTGTAGCGTCATGTGCACTCTTTACACTCCCAAGATTATTTCAAACAACAGCACAAATCTATTTCACAAAGCAGAGCAATATACTGACTGAGAGATACAGTATGTTACAGACAAGCCTTCTATACAACAGTAACATAGATGTAACTTGAAAATCGACTTGCAACCTGCAGGCCAAACTGGATAGAATTTCTAATCCATCTGGTTTGTAGATTTTGTTTCAACTCTGCAAGTTAGGCCTCAATGTTGCAGGTCAATACGTGTGTCGTCTCCTTTCCTTTTGTGCACTCTGTATCGCAGCAAATGATTTGAATCGATTTCCTGCAAATGGAGAGAATTATATTGGTTAATAAAAGACCCCAAATGTAATTTTCTGCAGTCTGACTATATGACGTGATAACCCCTTGTTATCTCAATTTATGCCATAAGGCATTGGGCACATGAAATTACAAGGATACCATAAATGACTAACAATTGTGAGCTCGAATTAAAATTCACTATTCATTCTAATCCTCCCAACAATTTGAAATGCAAAAACAAGACAATATAACATTAAGCCTCACATTAAACCTTACCTTGTAGATATTACATTTCTCTGCTGCAGCTCCAATCTATCCCTCTACATCTCTGTGGAGGGACTGTAAATGACAAGTACCTCCCCCTATTTTTTTGTAAATGAAATATCATGACTACATTCTTCCAGCCTTGGGTGGTGAGAGAATGCGAGCATATTAAGCATATTGCAGTGATTGCTGTTTAGTACAGATTATTGATGTAACTCTACATATTGCAGATGGACATACAGTACAGGTTACATTCTACCATACATGAAATAAATTAAACTTTTACTTCTGTGCTAAATGCTCTGACATATTACATTTTGATATTCCCATCTGTAAAATAGATTTATTTGCTGGATGTACATCACATACATGCTATGCAAATTCTTTCTACATAAAAAGAACGTAACGGTGATGAGGTTAAACCATTAATGTTCTCGGAGCAAAAAAAAAAAAAAACAAATTTGCAGTCATTCCTATCTTCTAAACTATATAAACTGCAAAAGAAACGACAAGGTTGCAATAGATCATGTGAAAACGGCGATTTCACGGAGAAAGGAATGCATTAAGAGTCTCTCATAATATTTTGGGATTTTTTTCTCTCAGTTGCTAAGTAATTACCATATACACAAGCATAATAAAATTTATGATAAATGCCCTCTTTCACCATGGTGCCTACAGGCAGAGAATTAAAAATATACATGCTTTAACACTTCATTTATCCTGAAGAGTTCCTGGCTCTTATGGCAAGGTGACTGTATTGAAAAATTCTGCGGATTTTAATCGCTGCAGCCTGACATCTATAGGGGTGAGGGTTCAGCTGAATATCATTTGAGTCATTTATTTTAAGATGCAAAAAAAAAAAAAAAAAAAGTATTGAGCAGCTGACAACATCCACATCACTTCTGGTATTTGTGTGATTGTATTGTGTTGCTAAGGAACAGAATACATTTAAATCCCCAATAGTCTGTCATAGGTTTCAGAAAGAAAAGACGTTTGCACCTTTCCCTCTGTCTTTTAAAGTGACCCAGACACATAACAGAGGCCGCAGATCTTGTGAGTTCTGAGTTTATCCCATTAGATAAAGTTTCATCTGCCGATTTACCAATGACTGTTACAGCTGAGAATGATGAGGGTTGATCTCTGAAATAATCGAAACACTTGGCAAGTTAAATTCACAGATAGTATAATGTCAAGGATTTAACAAAATACAAGTGAGTGAGCTATTCTGTAGAAAGATAGAAGTGAGACTATGGGGTCTAGCAATGAAATCAGAGACGGAAATCGAACGAGTTGTAGATGCATTGGATTGCCCTCCAAGTATGGTAGAATAATAGACTAATGTTTTGGAAGAGTTCAAGAGTTCCATTCATTTGTATATTTAAGGAAGGGGAGGAGCCACCATGAATAACCAATCACAATAATACTCCCCACAGGGCAAATTGAAACATGACTATTGTGCATTACCTGCATGTCTCAAGGTGGACTTAGGAAGTTGTAGAAAGATGATTGTTTCAACTTTTTTAATAGCATTATAGGCCCCTGAGCTAAGCAGTACACTGGAACCCTGCCTACACAAGCACTCACAGGAATGAAAATATAAATTAGCAATAAAATTAAGCATATATTTATTGATACCTCCAACAACATCAGTGTATAAACATAAAAAAGCATGCCGTGCAGCAGAGATTAAGCCACACAAACGTTTAGCAGGTAACATGAGATTCAACTAACATGGACAATGAAACATATTATAAGAACTTTATTATAGTTTTCTGGTTTTAAAAAATGATGTGTGTTGATTTTGTATTGCTTATGCACAATCAGTATGTGGACATTGTTATCGGCAAGATAAGTATTTGCAACAGCAAGATTGCATGCACGGATAACAGCTAATACTGAGGTGATTCATCAACCTAAACATTTTAATGAAGAGAGTTTGAAGGTTCTGAAAACATTTCTTAGAATAAAATACTGAAAAGTTGGCAAGCCTACGGAGTCCCTATGCTCGTGGGGCCGCCGGACAATTGGCCAGCGTGCCCAAGTGTTAACACAGCTCGTAGGTGACACACAACAGTATATTCCCTCTCTCTAATATATATATATAGTTTAATTTGTAGATGTAGCCCATATCTATGTATTAATCATAACTGTATTAATTCATATATACAATAATATTAAAACAGAGATCTTTGAAGACATACGAAGACTCTATTACTATAGATGTTGAGGATGCGGACTGTATACTAAACCAGCCTCTAACACAAGAATCTGTGCTTGTTCTCCTGCCAATCATGGAGTCTTTTTTTTATAACTAGATAGTTTCAGCTTATAAAGAGTTCTGGTATGTTTCTAGAACATCTGATTTAAAAAGCGATAAAACCAGTGATGTAACTAGAGCTACGACAAGGTTGCGTTGGGCTATATCCAATGTCATGGAACTCTGTTGGACATTGGCACTGCAGATGTGTATGACCTTCATTTCCATGATGCTCAGCCAGGTTTTAGACCTGTAATAACAGGGTGAACATCACAAAAAATGTAGTACACAAATAACTGTATTTTTAAAGATAGCTATCGATGTCCTTACTGTTGGCTCGCCAAGAATAAAGCAGTAGAAAATACCGTAGGAGCAAAGTGTCCGTTATTACGAAGATTTATAGTGTAGCAAGGAAATATCGCTGAAAGGCTAACATTCTCACTATGACTAAGCTACGGTTTCTATTAGATTCACTGATAACAATCATTTAATCTTCAGAAATTACATTGCAAATTACACAATTACTCCTGTAGCTTGCACATTCCATCCCACCACAGCACTTACCACCTACGTTTAAATTAATTGTTCATTAATTTTACTGTGTTGGCAACTCCGTAATACAGTATGGATCATCTGATTACGTTATATAATGGGAGATCTGACAGGAGATTAAAGAGATAAAAAGAAAGGTATTGTGGTAGTGATTCTTTAAAAAGATATGTGTATCTCTTTTTCAGGGCCTGCAGGTTTTAAACATTTGTTACAAGAACAAAAACCAAGAACAATTTATGACACCCCCAGCTTTTGGCTCTCCGAGGGTTAATGAAACTTTCAGACAGCAAAGATGGTAAGAAAGATTGAACACCGTGTTCTAACTTGTATTCACCTTGTTACATTCTTCAGCTGAAACAATCTTATATAATGCAGCCTTTAGTTTCTAAAGCAGCTGTCTTTGTAAGTGCTCCGGTCAGTGGATTCATCTTCATCAAGGGCACTCGATATCATGACTGTGTGAGAAATAATGAAAAAATACAGCAATATATGATGTATTATAACACAATCCTAGTACCAACACAGCACAACAGGCTTAACTGAATTTCAAACGTAAGACCAGAATAGTCCAGATGGAAATATTCTTAATGTCCGCTATGCATTCAGTACATCTATTCTAGCTTAAAATTCTTTATATATTCACTTTTAATTCAAGGCTTTTTGTAATCCACAATTCACACTTTAGAGGGTATTTCCATGAGGACCGAATGTGGCTCAGATAAAATTTGGTTAAAATAACAAAACGTCCACCTATTTTTTTTATTTATTTATCATGTGTACTCAAGGTAAATGCAGTCGAAAATTGGTTGTTTTAACTAACTGAGCACAAACGCTGAATATTAACTGGATTTTCTCTGGACAAATCTGGTAGAAGGCAAATTCACATACTTTTTATAGGCAAATCTAGAGAAATCTCCCGTATTTGCCAACTGACAGCAAAATCACCCAGAGCAGGGCAAAGTGTTAACATAATAAAACATTTTAAAATATCATGATTTTAATAGGGTAGCAAAAACCAAAAAGGTCATGGTGGGGAACAATTGTGATTGAAAACCCCTTCCACCTGAAGTCTGTGGATAGTTAATACAATGTTAAACAAAAATCTGCACACCAGTCAAGCCATAAGACTTGCTTTTCCCACAGAAATCCCAAATTTGCAATGATGTTACAACCGCAAAGGGTGAACCACTTTGCAACTTTTCGTAAGTTGTGTTTTAGAGCTGTTGTATTCAGCAAACACAGACTCAAAGGAATCCATTTTTAAAAGGGAATGAGGCAAAAATGTGATTCTTTGTTGAACTAATTTGTATATGCCCATCCAGAATCCTTTGCGGTACTAACATCACTGCAAATTTGTAATTTCTGTGGGAAAAGCCTTATGGCTTGACTGGTGTGCAGATTTTTGTTTACCATTGTGTTGGCTATGATTTTAACCCCTTAAGGACCAAACTTCTGGAATAAAAGGGAATCATGACATGTCACACATGTCATGTGTAAATATAGATATGCTAAAAATATAACGTAAGAGCAAAAACTTAAAAATATATGCTTGATATTTGATATATGTTGGGATATTTTGGACCCTCTAGCAGGTTAACCATTTAACAGGCAAAAGTCTGCCTGCAAAGTCCATCAACGCAAATTGTAGAAATGGGTTGAACTGAATTTAGAGGCAGACAGCTGACACTTCAGTCTAGTCACCACTGTATTTGAGCCTTTGTCTCCTCTGGGTAGAGTGAAATCTCGTCTACATTCTTGGTAATTGTATTGCAAGATCTGGACAATGATGACTCTTGAGAACAATGTCCATATTTTGCAATTTGAATTGTTCTCATGGTTCTTGTATTATTTTATTAACCTGGATAAAGGAATTCGGATCTTAGCAAATTACCATGTTAACGTTGGACAGATATTGCTTGTGGTATTAGAATTAGCCACTGATGATGGTGGTACAACTAGAGACAGATCCTGGCTGTCACTTACAGACAATAAGGAGTCTTGGACTGGGGGTGGTGGTTTAATGATAACCTCAGCTGATGAGCACCATAGAGTTTGGTAGTACTGTCTCCCACTCGCAGACAGTGAATTGTACAGAAATGTTTATGGTGAAGATTAGAGATGTCGCGAACATCGAACGCGAATTTCCGCAAATGTTCATGAACGGGCGAACCGGGCGAACCGGGCGAACCGCCAAAGACTTCAATAGGCAGGCGAATTTTAAAACCCACAGGGACTCTTTCTGGCCACAATAGAGATGGAAAAGTTGTTTCAAGGGGACTAACACCTGGACTGTGGCAGGCCGGAGGGGTATCCATGGCAAAACTCCCATGGAAAATTACATAGTTGATGCAGAGTCTGGTTTTAATCCATAAAGGGCATACATCGCCTAACATTCCTAAATTGTTTGGAATATCGTGCTTTGTATCGATCAGGTAGTGTAAGGGTTACACCCGCTTCACAGTGACAGACCAAACTCCCCGTTTAATGCACCGCAAACAACCGCAAACAGTCCATTTGCACAACCGAAAACTCCCCATTTGCACAAGGTTGGATACCAAGCTAGCCTTGTCCTCACTGATGTCATTGAAGGTCTCTTGCTCCACCCAGCCACGTACAACACCAAGGGTCCCCGAAAGGTGACAACAAGCCCCCTGGGACGCCTGCTGTGTTTGGTCTTCCACCTCCTCAAAGCCACCTTCCTCATCTGACTCCTCTTCTTCAGACTCCTCTCTCTGCGTTGCCTCTCTCTGCGTTATTATAAGGTGTGTTAATTAGTACTATTCCTATCAGTTTAATCCCTGTTACGTCCCCTATCAGGGGACGTGTATATGGCATCGATTTTAGGAACCGGGAGATGGAAAAAGATGCTTGGTCGGTCCTCCTACTTCAAATTTGGGGCACTGCGCGTGCAATCTAATGTTCCACCAGATAGGAGTGGTGTGTTAAGTAGTACTATTCTTATCAGTTTAATCCCTGTTACGTCCCCTATCAGGAGACGTGTATATGGCATCGATTTTAGGAACCGGGAGATGGAAAAAGATGCTTGGTTGGTCCTCCTACTTCAAATTTAGGTCACTGCGCGTGTAATCTAATGTGCCACCAGATAGGAGTGGTGTGTTAAGTAGTACTATTCTTATCAGTTTAATCCCTGTTACGTCCCCTATCAGGAGACGTGTATATGGCATCGATTTTAGGAACCGGGAGATGGAAAAAGATGCTTGGTTGGTCCTCCTACTTCAAATTTAGGCCACTGCGCGTGTAATCTAATGTGCCACCAGATAGGAGTGGTGTGTTAAGTAGTACTATTCTTATCAGTTTAATCCCTGTTACGTCCCCTATCAGGGGACGTGTATATGGCATCGATTTTAGGAACCGAGAGATGGAAAAAGATGCTTGGTCGGTCCTCCTACTTCAAATTTGGGGCAATGCACGTGCAATCTAATGTGCCACCAGATAGGAGTGGTGTGTTAAGTAGTACTATTCTTATCAGTTTAATCCCTGTTACGTCCCCCTCATCAGGCCTTTTTTTAGTCGAATGTATCGCCCATTGTCAGTCCCTTCGGGATCCATCCCTCATTCATCTTAATAAAGGTGAGGTAATCTAGACTTTTTTGACCTAGGCGACTTCTCTTCTCAGTGACAATACCTCCTGCTGCACTGAAGGTCCTTTCTGACAGGACACTTGAAGCGGGGCAGGCCAGAGGTTTTATCGCAAATCGGGATAGCTCAGGCCACAGGTCAAGCCTGCACACCCAGTAGTCAAGGGGTTCATCGCTCCTCAGAGTGTCGATATCTGCAGTTAAGGCGAGGTAGTCTGCTACCTGTCGGTCGAGTCGTTCTCTGAGGGTGGACCCCGAAGGGCTGTGGCGATGCGTAGGACTTAAAAAGCTCCGCATGTCCTCCATCAACAACACGTCTGTAAAGCGTCCTGTCCTTGCCGGCGTGGTGGTGGGAGGAGGAGGAATACTTTTACCTCTTCCCCTGTTAGATTCCCGTTGTGCTGTGACATCACCCTTATACGCTGTGTAAAGCATACTTTTTAATAGATTTTGGAACTGCTGCATCCTTTCCGACTTGCCGTAATTCGGTAACATTTCAGGCACTTTCTGCTTATACCTGGGGTCTAGTAGCGTGGACACCCAGTACAGGTCATTCTCCTTCAGCCTTTTTATACGAGGGTCCCTCAACAGGCACGACAGCATGAAAGACCCCATTTGCACAAGGTTTGATGCCGAGCTACTCATGTCCCGTTCCTCTTCCTCAGTGATCTCACTGAAGGTATGTTCTTCCCCCCAGCCACGTACAACACCACGGGTACCAGATAAGTGACAACGAGCACCCTGGGATGCCTGTTGTGGTTGGTCTTCTTTCTCCTCCTCAAAGCCACATTCCTCCTCTGACTCCTCTTCCTCACAATCCTCTTCCAGTATTGCCGCAGGTCCAGCAAGCAATGCTGATAAGGCTGTTTCTGGTGGTGATGGTGACCACAACTCTTCCTCTTCCTCTTCATGCTCATCTACGGCCTGATCCAGCACTCTTCGCAGGGCACACTCCAGGAAGAAAACAAATGGTATGATGTCGCTGATGGTGCCTTCGGTGCGTCTGACTAGGTTTGTCACCTAATGAAAAGGACGCATGAGCCTACAGGCATTGCGCATGAGCGTCTAGTAACGTGGCAAAAAAATTCCCAGCTCCCCAGAAGCTGTCCTAGCACCCCGGTCATACAAATATTAATTAACGGCTTTTTCTTGTTGGAGCAGGCGGTCGAACATTAGCAGTGTTGAATTCCAACGTGTCGGGCTGTCGCAAATCAAGCGCCTCACTGGCATGTTGTTTCGCTGCTGGATATCTGAAAAGTGCGCCATGGCCGTGTAGGAACACCTGAAATGGCCACACACCTTCCTGTCCTGCTTCAGGACGTCCTGTAAGCCTGGGTACTTATGCACAAAGCGTTGTACGATCAGATTACATAAATGTGCCATGCACGGCACATGTGTCAACTTGCCCAAATTCAATGCCGCCAACAAATTTCTTCCATTGTCACAAACCACTTTGCCAATCTCCAGTTGGTGCGGATTCAGCCACTGATCCACCGGTGCGTTCCTGGGCGGACAGGAGTGCTGGTCCGGTGTGACTCTCTGCTTTCAGGCAAGTCAAACCCAAGACGGCGTGACACTGCCGTATCCGGGATGTGGAATAGGAGCTAGGGGGGTGCCGTTGATGTGGAGCAAGACGCAGCAGCAGAAGAGGACTCAGCCGAGGAGGTTATGGAAGAGGATGGAGTAGGAGGAGTAGAGGAGGCTGCAGCAGGTCTGCCTGCAAGTCGTGGCGGTGTCACCAACTCCTCTGCAGAGCCACGCATTCCATGCTTGGCAGCCGTCAGCAGGTTTACCCAATGCGCAGTGTAGGTGATATACCTGCCCTGACCATGCTTTGCAGACCAGGTATCAGTGGTCAGATGGACCCTTGCCCCCACTCTGTGTGCCAGACATTCCATTACTTCCTTTTGCACAATCGAGTACAGGTTGGGGATTGCCTTTTGTGCAAAGAAGTTTTGTCCGGTTACCTTCCACTGCGGTGTCCTAATAGCTACAAATTTTTTTAACACCTCAGACTCCACCAGTAAAAGTTGGCGGGCTAAGAGTTCAGACAAGCCAGCTGTCAGATGCCGGGCAAGGGGGTGACTTTGTGACATTGGCTTCTTACGCTCAAACATGTCCTTGACAGACACCTGACTGTGGGCAGATGAGCAGGAACTGCTCAAGTCGAGAGACAGAGTGGCAGATGGTTGAGAGGGGGCAAGGAGGACAGCAGTGGTTGACGTGGTTGAAGATGCTGGACCAGGAGGAGGATGGCGGCTTTGAGTTTGTGTGCTGCTGGTACTCATGTGTTGATCCCATAGGTGTTTGTGATGTGCGATCATGTGCCTTCGCAAAGCAGTTGTACCTAGCTGGGTGTTGGACTTCCCACGACTCAGTTTCTTTTGGCACAGGTTACAAATGGCATCGCTGTTGTCAGAGGCAGACACACAAAAAAAATGTCACACTGCTGAGCTCTGCAATGACGGCATTCTGGTGGTGGCAACAGCATGCGTTGATTGACGTGCTGTCTGGCTGACCCCGGGTACCGATGCATGCTGTCTGACTGTGCCACTAGCTCCTTGCGTCGACCTCCCCCTGCTTCCAACTCGTCTCCTTCTCCTCTCTTTCTCCCCATCTGAACTTTCCCCCTGTTCTTCTTCTCTTCTAGCGGGCACCCATGTGACATCCACGGACGCATCGTCATCATCAACCGCTTCACTTGTATCTGACAACTCAGCAAAGGAAGCAGCAGCGGGAACAACATCATCATCATCACACCGTACGTCCATGTGTGTAATGCTGCCTGACTGAGACATATCCCTGTTATCTACATCCTCTGGCAATAATGGTTGCGCATCACTCATTTCTTCCAACTGATGTGTAAATAACTCCTCTGACAGATCAAGTGAAGCGGCTGTGGTGCTAGTGTTGGTGGTGGCGGCAGGCGGGCGAGTGGTAACTTGAGAGGTGCCCAAAGCTAAGCTGGAGGATCATGGTGTGTCAAGGTTCCGAGCAGAAGCTGTAGAAGATTGGGTGTCCTGTGTTAGCCAGTCAACTATGTCCTCAGAACTTTTCGAGTTCAGGGTACGTGGCCTCTGAACACTGGGCATTATTCTAGGGCCAAAGGGAATCACAGCACCACGACCACAACGGCCCCTGCGGGGTGGCCTGCCTCTGCCTGTCATTTTTTTTTCGATTAGTGGTACTATGCGTGCAAGCTACTGTGACAACAGATATGAGTGGCACTGTGCACTGGCAGAAGTTGGCAGAGTAGACGCTGTAGGCCTGACACACACACTTACAGACAACTAACTGCTATTCAATCTATTTTTTTTTTTTAAATGTACACGTGTGAAGGAAACTGACTGCTATTATTTCACAGCCAAATTTCTAGGTTTTTTTTTAAATGTACACTACTGTTACACCAGAAATGAGTTGCACTGGTGTGACACTGTGCCCTGGCACGCCCTGAAACGCACACGCGTGAAGGAAACTGACTGCTATTATTTCACAGTCAAAAACGTGTTGTTTTTTTTAAATGTACACTACTGTTACACCAGATATGAGTTGCACTGGTGTGACACTGTGCCCTGGCAGGCCCTGAAACGCACACGTGTGAAGGAAACTGACTGCTATTATTTCACAGTCAAATTTCTAGTTTGTTTTTTTAATGTACACTACTGTTACACCAGATATGAGTTGCACTGGTGTGACACTGTGCCCTGGCAGGCCCTGAAACGCACACGCATGAAGGAAACTGACTGCTATTATTTCACAGTCAAATTTCTAGCTTTTTTTTTTTTTTAAATGTACACTACTGTTACACCAGATATGAGTTGCACTGGTGTGACACTGTGCCCTGGCAGGCCCTGAAACGCACACGCGTGAAGGAAACTGACTGCTATTATTTCACAGTCAAAAAGTGTCTTTTTTTTTTTTTAAATGTACACTACTCTTACACCAGATATGAGTTGCACTGGTGTGACACTGTGCCCTGGCAGGCCCTGAAACGCACATGTGTGAAGGAAACTGACTGCTATTATTTCACAGTCAAATTTCTATTTTTTTTTTTAATGTACACTACTGTTACACCAGATATGAGTTGCACTGCTGTGACACTGTGCCCTGGCATTCCCTGAAACGCACACGTGTGAAGGAAACTGACTGCTATTATATTACAGTCAAAAACGTTTTTTTTTTTTTTTTAAATGCAAGCTATTGTGACACCAACTGCAATTAGATTACACAGGGGAAAAAAAAAGCCGACTGATGTTCTAGCCCTAAAAAGGGCTTTTTGGGGTGCTGTCCTTACAGCAGAGATCAGATGAGTCCTTCAGGACTGTAGTGGACACTGAATACACTAGCCTAGCTATTGATTCCCTATTAAATCAGCAGCAGCTACACTGTCCCTCCTCTCACTAAGAATGCAGCTGCCGAATGAATCTAATATGGATGCTGTCCAGGAGGTGGGAGGGTCTGGGAGGGAGGGTCTGCTGATGATTGACTGGAATGTGTCTGCTGACTGTGAGGTACAGGGTCAAAGTTTACTCAATGATGACGAATAGGGGGCGGACCGAACATCGCATATGTTCGCCCGCCATGGCGAACGCGAATAAGCTATGTTCGCCAGGAACTATTCGCCAGCGAACTATTCGTGACATCTCTAGTGAAGATATTATAATAGCTAGAATAGATCGGGGCGGGGCCGGACCGCCATGCTGACCGGTCGCATGCAGGAGAGGCTCCGGATAAATCTGGCCTCTTAGGCGAATCCTGCAGATCTGATACCTGCAAAGAGCCCAAGAAAATTGCACACGGCGGTGGGCAAGGTGGAAGACCCGGAGATCGGGAGCTTTGGGACCCTAGGGGGCTGCATGAAGCTTCGGGGACTGCGGCCTACTCGATAAAGGAGCGGGGTGGACGGCCGCTGCCCTGTCTCCCTTCGCGGCTGCCACACGCCGACACCCTGATACGCCTGCCGGTCCTGTTATCCTGGGGGGGGGGAATGGAGAAGGAGAGGCACAGCACTCCTCAGATCAGCCCTCTAAGATGGCGTCAGCGTGGAGCCCAACACCAATGGCCCCTGCCTCGTGAAGCCCCAGAAGAGAGAAGCTCACCAACCTGCACAACCCACAAAGCAGCCCAGCGGTAAGCAGCCTGTTAACCCTTAAGAGGGAGAGCTCAGCGGGGGGAAAGCCAGGCAACCTTAGACAGCCAAGAAACCTGCCGACATGCCTCACAATCGTGAAGGGGAAGTTCTAACGATATTAATGAGCAACGGAAACCCAGTAATACCCGCCAAGAACTGCCTTGCCACACTAACTCAGCTCTTCAAACCCTACTCGGACTTTAAGTCTCCAGCGACTACCTCAGGACACCTCATGTCACCACAGAGGCACATATGACGAGAGACTGACGGCGACTGGGACACCACTTACAGCCCAGGACCCAGACATCACTAACACCACCAACGGCCATTTCTTGATCCCTGATGCGGCTCTCACCTAACCACGTCAACATGGTCTCCCACAGACATTAGTCTCTGAACTGATGTTAGCTTGACCGCAGTGGTCCTTAGTATCAAATCTGTTCACCTAGCATGTAACCTAAGCCTTACAGCCTACCATATCTTACCTAAGCAATTTATATGTATGCTATCTGACCTAGCAGGAAACGTCTACCCTAAGTTTTTATGTGCATAGTTCTCCGCCTAGCAATTAGGTTTCATGTGTTATATTTAACCATGTACCCACAAGTACTGCTAGAGCAATATAAGACCGGCTATGCCAATGCCATACACTCTCAAAATACTTATCTGTTCTCACGTCTGACCATGCTAAATATCTGCTTAGAATGCCTTTCAAGTGTAAAAGTTATTAAGCGTATGTCTTATCAAATCTTACTGCTACAAAAACAAAATGTGCTGATTTATTAACTGCCCTGTATTGTTAAACAATGTATGCGGATCCGCTTGCTACCGCTGTTGGGGCAGTGCAAGCGTATATGTAACCTTCAAGCACAACAAAAATAAAGAATAAAAAAAAAAAATAAGAATAGATGGGGGCTGCACTACAGGGAGTAATGGAATATAGTCAATAACAGAAAGTCCAGTGGTATAAAAGAAAACCTTTAGGTTCACACCAGATGGTGTCTTTATGGTATATTCAACGAGAGATGTGGGTTCTTAAAACTTGGGAATGGTATCCGTAATCAGTCTCTCCGATATTCAGTCATATGAAATGGAGTGAGGGAGAGAAAAAGGACCTAATAGTGCAATATGTATCATATAAAGTGGTTATGGTGAGGTAATAATAATGCACTCACATTTGGCAGAGCTATAGCCAGCTCTAGCATCTAGCGCTTGTAGTGGTACAATCTCCACTTTGGGATTTATTGTAGGTATCCTCAGTCTTTTGGATTAACTGGAGCTCAAACGAAAACAAAAGTAGGGGGGGAACAATAGTGCTCTCAATAAGGTAAAAACCAAGTGTAAAAAGATATATATATAAAATATACTCACACAACGTAGAGAAGGCTGACTGGAGTACGCTGATACAAGCATTTTCCCTCCATTTAGTTCACAAATTAAGTGAGAATTAATGACAAATAGAGGGGAAAAACAGGAAGAGCATTAAAGGATCACTATAGGTTCAGGAACACAAACATGTATTCCTGACCCTATAGTGTTAAAACCACCATCTAGCCCCCCTGGGCCCCTCATGCCTCTACATCTTACTGTATTCAAGCCTGAAGCTGTAACTCTGCACGCTGTTTGCCTCAACAACAAAAAAAGCAGTCTGCTGACATCATCATAAGTGGTAGCCTGATCCAATCACAGTGCTTCCCCATAGGATTGACTGAGACTGACAAAGAGGCAGATCAGGGGCAGAGCCAGCATGATTCAAACACAGCCCTGGGCAGTCAGCATCTCCTCATAGAGATGAATTGAATCAATGAATCTCTATGAGGAAAGTTCAGTGTCTGCATGCAGAGGGAGGAGATACTGAATGTTTGGATGGATTTTAGGCAGCCATGACCCAGGAAGGATCTCTAACAGCCATCTGAGGAGTGGCCAGTGACGTTATCACTAGACTGTAATGTAAACACTGCATTTTCTCTGAAAAGACAGTGTTTACAGCAAAAAGCCTGAAGGGAATGATTCTACTCACCAGAACAAATTCAATAAGCTGCAGTTGTTCTGGGACTATAGTGTCCCTTTAACAAAAACAATATTGCTATATTATATATATTATGTATTTTACTGATCCTTCTTTTTTCCCTCTGTTGATCACTTGATCTGTAAATATGATCAATATTTAGTAGATATCCCCAAACCATAAATCTTCTTTTTTTACTATCGATCATCTCTCTTTTTTTGGCACCATTGGCGGAACTCCAAATACCGAATCAAGTAATCAAGTAAAATTGCTGGGGTATATGTCCGATTGGGACTTCGGAGGATATGAAATTCGGACTAAACCAAATGCAAAAGTCTAAAAACAACCTCTGCCCTGGAACAGATCGGGCAATGACGGTGCAACTAGGGACAGATGCTGTCTCACAGTCTTACACACGGTGAAGATCGTGGAAGTGATAGCGGTGGGGGTTTGATGATGACCTCTTCTCGGGAGCATGCAAGCAATAAATCTAACTCTGGGAATGTATGACATTTTCTGCATCAGAGAAAGTGAAAATCACAAGCAGATGATGGAACTTGAAATTTCCTGGAAGTCACTGCTTGGACACCCTTCCAACACAAAGATAAATCATGCTTCTGGCACTGGTTGGGCACTATCAGCTGCTCATGTGTTTAAGATCCCTCCAAGGAGCTGTATTTAGGGGAATATTTTCTAGGAGGGGGATATTATTACACAGAATTAAAGGTTATTCTTCGGCAGTGAATGTGACAGAGTTGGCAGCGTTATACACCCTGTTTTAATGCACAGCTCCTGGGCCTTGGGCCACACACAGCCATGACATTAATGTATAACATACACAGAGACAGAATGTAGGCATGACATGCTAGAGGGCTTACATGGAGAGTAGACATATTAGTGAATTTCCATAGAACAAATGAGAAGCGTATTAAATAAAGTATAAAGACAGACATTATAAGATACCAGACCTGTTATTCAGACATATTTACTTACACTTACTGACTCTCATATCTATAAAAGTATAAATACAATAAGGGAGGGCTAGAAAGTGGGGGCAGAGGGGCAATTGTCTTCCGACCACAAGCATTCAGCATGTGTGTCTGTATGGATCAGACGCACACTGGCAGACACGCTCTCTCAATGACGGGCACAAAATCTCACTGATTTGAAGCACATTCACTGACAGACACACTCACTTACAGATGCACATACACAAACTGACAGACACACAATCTCACTGATTTGAAATACACTCACTGACAGACATATATGTTCTTTTTAATGTTTACTTGTTTCCTGAAAGTAATGTCACCTTAATAAACTTGTTAAAAATTGAAACCTCACAATTTACGATTTGTGTAGGTTAATATGTCTTTTTTTCCACTTCATTTAACACATAACTATCACTATTTACAAAATAAACCAATAAGTTAAACGATTGACTATTAAATATAAAAATAACCAAATTCATGTTATAATTATAAAAATATAGAAACAAAGTGGCACCGAAGTGCTAGGTTCCCAAAGGAGGGAACAGGAGTGTGTCTGTAGAACTCAGTAGGGGGTAACCCTGGTATATGTACAAAAAATGGAAAGGAAGGGCGTGTACCCTAGCTTGCTAGGCTAGGGGATCGCCCAAGGAGGAGAGTTCTGCAGCTGTAGTACTGCTTGAATAATGGTCTAAAATATTTTAATCGTGGGTATCATCAAAAATATGATCCCTAAAGAAAACAAAACAAATAAACCTTAATGTACCACCACCATCCTAAACACACTGGGGTGGGTCTTGTCCTCGCTATCAGTAGTGTACAGTGAACCTGGTGCTACAAAAGGGATGGTCCAGTAAATTGTACACTGGAAACTTCCTAGAAGGGCACTGGTCAATAGTCACTGGCGGTGTCCCTTACATGGGCCATAAACAACACGGTATCCCTATTGCACTCTGCACTGTACATAAACCTTTGGTAAATAACAACGTGTCCCTGTGTAACTACAGGGGCATAAAGTAGCCGTCTGACCTGCTGGAGATACAATGTCTAAACCCAGCGTCAGGACACACTGAATGATTACTCTGGTTGTTCCAATAGTTGTGCGGGGTCACAGAGCCTGCTGTAAAGAAAGAGGCAGCATAAAAATTCAACTTATAGCAGCCTAATACTGACCAAGACTGACTAGAGTGACTTGATGCAGTACTCGCCTCTAAGCTAGTAGGAGCTGTGATGAAACCGCTGTACAAAAACCCTACAATCTCCACATTCTACTGCCTGCCTAAAATTCACAAGCAACAACAAACCCTGACTGCAAGGCCCATTGTCTCAGGGACAAACAGCTTTACTAGCAAAGGCAGCATTTATGTGGATAGGATTTTACGTTCGTTTGTAGAAAACCTACCTTCGTACCTAAAAGACACTAAAGATACGTTAAAATGCCTAACATCAGTCACAGTACCCAGGGGCGCAACCTTATGTAGCCTTGACGTAGATGCCCTATACTCTTCTATCCCACATGAGAGTGGCCTGGATCACACGGGTTTCTTCCTAAGGAAAAGGGGAGTTGAACACAGTACACACACTACTTTTGTACTGGACCTGCTGAGATTCATTCTCACACATAATTTTTTCATCTTCCAAAGTAAATATTACCATCAGGTGCAGGGGACTGCGATGGGGACTTCTTGTGCCCCATCGTACGCCAACCTGCACCTTGGTTGGTGGGAGAGTGAGAGGGTATTCACTGAGCAAAACACCGACTTTACCGACTGTATTTTTATGTGGAAGAGGTACATAGACGACATCCTCATCATATGGACTGGCACTCAATTACACTTTGAATCCTTTGTCGAGACTCTCAACAGGAATAATCTGAATCTCCGACTCACTATGGAGTTTGGAGACCAAGCACTGAATTTTTTGGATTGCACATTTAGGATAACGGAGAATTTGGTGATTGAAACCACCCTATACTGTAAACCCACCTCTACCAATAGCATGCTAAGATGGGAGAGCTACCACCCTGCTCCACTCAAAAGAGGGATCCCGGTGGGCCAATACCTCCGTCTGAGGAGAAACTGTTCATCTATAGAGGATTTCAAACTCAAAGCAACCGAACTGAGACTCAGATTCAAACAAAGAGGCTATCCTAACCGTTGCTTAAAACATGCCTACCAGCGAGCACTCAATAGTACTCGTGATGATCTACTCATGGAAGAGCCCAAGCAAGACTCTAAAAAACTAATCAGATGTGTAGCAAAATACGATGCTGGATGGGATAAAGTAAAAAAAGTAATGGGTCGCTTTTGGCCTCTGCTGACACAAGATCCACACCTGAAGGACACCATCTCCACTAGGGTGTCCATTACAGCAAAGAGAGGTAGAAACCTAAAGGAGATGCTGGTACCTAGTTACCTCTCCACCCCCAAAAAAACTAACACCACATGGTTGACTGTACATGGCACGTACCAATGTGGGAAGTGTGTCGCATGCACATACATAGCCAAAGGGTCGAAAACCCTCACTAACTATAATAACACTGTTGAGATTCCCATAAAACAGTTTTTCAACTGCAATACCCAGGGAATGGTATACTTACTCACGTGCAAGTGTGGCAAGAAATATGTAGGCAAAACCACACGCCCATTCAAGCGACGGATTATGGAACATGTCCATTCTATAACGTCAGACAGAGACACGTCAGTTGCCAGACACGTTAGAACCAACCACATTGACACTCCTAAATGTATTAAGTTTGCGGGAATAGAGAGAATCCAATTGGGCAGAAGAGGTGGTGATCTGGACCAAACCCTAAAAAGAAGGGAATGTTATTGGATTTACAAACTCGACACACTTGCCCCCAAAGGCCTCAATGAAGGGTTTACCTTCACCCCGTTTATTGACTGATGAGTTTCCCCACTGTGTAAATATGTAAATAGATTTGTGTAGTCCAGTCTTCAATTTAATTTAGGTCTTTTTGTTGCTAACAGATACATTTTTCTGTACATGTAGAAAGTGTTGCACCGGGTACTTACGTGCCAATGTATTTAGTGACCGCCCCGTACCTTTGCCATTAATTACCAATCTGGGAACACATCCCCTTCCCCGATTGACTCTGGTTGGTTCCCTTAGGGATACGAGCATTGGTCCTACTCTATTTTAGGACCTTCTCTACATAGGACATAATAGGACACCTTCATTTGCATCCCATACGTAAGAGGGCACCTCTGCCTGCAGCCTAATAGCTGCAGGAATAAGGTCCGTCAACACGCTTTATATGGTTCAGTTATCCTTAGGATCATTCTAATATCAGTGTCTCCCCCTGCATAAATTGATTATGAATGTGGGAGACATACCCTACCTTGCCCTTCATTGCAACATGATTCCTGTTGCATACGAGTAAGGGTTATTACAGTCCTGAAGCCCTGAAAGGGTTACTACAGCTCTGCATTCCCTAATACCAACCTAGAACCAATCGGCACATGTCAAACCCTTCTAACATTTAAGCCTTAACGGACCATGGGTTTCAACCCATATTACCGTGTAACAAGGGTTCGAAACTAGTATTTGGATAAGGAACGAAGGGTTAACCGTATAAGCCATCTCTTTTTCAAAGGGGAGGAGTCTTCTTCCAGTCAGTGTGTTAGTGACACCCTCCCCCTGTCCGTAGACCCGCCCCACAGACACCCACGTGGGCGATCTCACGGACCAATGACGGGCTACACGGCAATACGGCGCGAAGAGGCGAGACACGCCCAGCGCCGTAATTGGTCGCTTACACTACCGGGTGGGGTATATAAACCCAGCCAGGCACTCGTACCGGTTCACCTTTGATAAAGGCGCTCTAATAGCGCCGAAACGGACGTTAGGTCGTTACTTTTGCTTTTAGATCACCAGCACGTTTGATGTGATCACTGGGTGAGGGTAGTGGGTCGTTGTCTCGCTCAACCTATGCTGGTTATGTTCTTGATAGCAGTATTGGACAAGTGTACAGAGTATAGTGTAGAATCTTTTTTTCTCTTCACAGCGGTTTCACCACAAGCTCCTACTGTTATAGGGACAAGTACGTCAGCAAGCTACTGTAGTCAGCCTCTGATGGGATTAGGCTGTTACTAGTGAGGCTAATGGGTCACTTTCTGCAGCAGACTCCTTAACCACGGACAGTGCAGAATAAGTCTCCTTGTCTCTCCACAGCGGTTTCATCACAGCTCCTACTAGCTTAGAGGCGAGTACTGCATCAAGTCACTCTAGTCAGTCTTGGTCAGTATTAGGCTGCTATAAGTTGAATTTGTATGCTGCCTCTTTCTTTACAGCAGGCTCTGTGACCCCGCACAACTATTGGAACAACCAGAGTAATCATTCAGTGTGTCCTGACGCTGGGTTTAGACATTGTATCTCAAGCAGGTCAGACGGCTACTTTATGCCCCTGTAGTTACACAGGGACACGTTGTTATTTACCAAAGGTTTATGTACAGTGCAGAGTGCAATAGGGATACCGTGTTGTTTATGGCCCATGTAAGGGACACCGCCAGTGACTATTGACCAGTGCCCTTCTAGGAAGTTTCCAGTGTACAATTTACTGGACCATCCCTTTTGTAGCACCAGGTTCACTGTACACTACTGATAGCGAGGACAAGACCCACCCCAGTGTGTTTAGGATGGTGGTGGTACATTAAGGTTTATTTGTTTTGTTTTCTTTAGGGATCATATTTTTGATGATACCCACGATTAAAATATTTTAGACCATTATTCAAGCAGTACTACAGCTGCAGAACTCTCCTCCTTGGGCGATCCCCTAGCCTAGCAAGCTAGGGTACACGCCCTTCCTTTCCAATTATAAAAATATCCAAATATTTTACAATGCATATGTTATTTGTGTTATGCTAAATGCCTAGCTGGTCAGGCTTTGCTCAATAAGTTTGAAGATATTTCTGTGAATCTTAACCATTTGCATTGAATTGTTCTTGCAATGACAGACACAGAATCTCACTGATTTGAAGCACACTCACTAACAGAGACACACTGTCACTTACAGACACACGCACTCACTGACAGACAAGACACACACATGCACTGACAAACACATACAAACTGACAGACACCCACTCACTGGCATACACACACAGAGGCACAGACACACACACTAGACACACGTACTGACAGACACACACACACTGACAGACAAGACACACACACTCACTGAACCTCACTCCTCCTGCATGCTGTTTAGTATGCCAGGGCTGGAATGATGTCATATTGTGGCTCCTTGGCATAACACAGGGCGCATGAGGTAGGAATCAGGTATTGCAAGATCAGCACTCCCTCGCTATTGTGGGCTACCTGCCTCCTCTCACTTCCCTCTGGGAATATATCTGCAGAGTAGGCACCTGCCATCCAGGTAAGCAGGTGCCTACTCTGCCTTACTGAATAATCGATGCTTCAAGGGTCACCTCCTGGACTCTTGTGACAGGGCTCCTCTCGGTGCCCCCCACCTTCGGGCTCCAGGATGCAGTGCACCCTGTGCACCTTCCCAGGACTGGCCCTGAGTGTGTATGTGTCTGCATGGGTCAGTGTGTGTGTCTGCATGGGTCAGTATTTGTGTCTGCATGTGACAGTGAGTATCTGTAAGGGTAATTGAGTGTGTCTGCATGGGTCAGTGTGTGTGTGTGTGTGTGTGTGTGTGTGCATGGGTTAGTGTGTGTCTGTAAGGGTCAGTGAGTGTGTGTCTGTATGGGTCAGTGAGTTATGTCTGCATAGGTCAGTATGTTTGTCTGCATGGGTCAGTGTGCATTTGTTTGCATGGGTCAGTGTGTGTCTGCATGGGTCAGTGTTAACGTGTCTGCATAGGTCTGTGTGTTTGTCTGTATGGGTCAGTCTGTGTGTTTCTGCATGGGTCAGTGTGTGTTTCGGCATGGGTCAATGAGTGTGTGTCTGCAAGGGTCAGTGTGTGTGTGTGTGTTTGCATGGAATAATGTGAGTCTTCACAAATGTTAAGGTTATTATTAAAAAGCAATACTTGAGGGAGAGTATCATATATTCATGTATGTGTATAAATGTAGGCATGTATATTAGTATATGTGTAGTTTATTAGTATTTATATGTACTGTATTGAGGAAACAGGCCTTGGGCAGCAATGACGGTAAGTTCAGCCCTATTTGTACATGGGCTGGTGCCCTACAGTCTCAATACTCTCCAGGCCTGGACTGATCCACTGGACTCCATGAAGAACGCAGTATGTGGAGCTGACACGGCTGCCAGACTGTGATGTTGATGGAAATGTTTACAATTAACTGTATTGTGGTAATATTTTAAATAATTCAGTGATTATCAAGCTGTAGTACCACATTTAATATGATGTTTTCTGTTTCATTTTTCATCACTTCATTCTGTCATTTTTGTAACTTGTGAAAACTTGTATGAAGGTAAATGGAGTTAAGTGCTATTCGCTCAATGTACAAAGAGTCCCCAAGATAGCATCACGATAACACTGAAAACAAATACAAATGTGTCTAGACTGTTTTTATACTCGATTATTAATGCAATTTAAAAAACAAAAAAACAAAAACCATAATGTAATTATTTTTATTTTTATTTTTATATTTAAGTTTATCTTTTGACATACTGACTGACACTGATGCGTTGCAGATATTGCAACATAAAACAATAGCATCTTTGCCCACATTGGCCATGTGATCTCCTGCCACCAAATCCCACCTAAGCCCCAGATAATTAGAAGAACATAGTCATTACAATGTGAACTTCAATTTAGAGCATAGTTTGAGTCAGTACTTACGCAAGTGAGAGTTTAAAAACAATACCAAAACCTGTGCTTACTCAGAGTTTCGCTGTGTACCGATGTTATGGGTTGTTAAAGAATGTTCCATCCTGAAAAATATGTGATAAGATTTCTATTGATGTAATGATGTTGGAAGTATGCGTTTCCTTTGTGAAAACATTCTGCTAGTTACCTCTGATCATTGCATTTATTACAGAATAAACCAGATTCACAAAATAGATGACACTTAAATGAGACACTCAGATGTTTTATTGCAAAATTCACAACATAATCATTGAAAGTTTAAGGACTTTCTCCGTTGTTTTTTTAGTAGGACTCATCTCCGTGGCTGTATCTTCTCCCACTAAATAATGTACTGTGTTTGAGGTAGTGAATGTTCTGGAGGTTGTAAATGTGTCTATTCATTCATAAGGTGCTCTAAAACGGGTTTACATGCAGATTTTTTTAAGTTGGAAAACGTTTTGCTCATGATTTCTAGAGTCGTGGGGCACCAGAAGGGTAACTTCAAATAGGCGGACTATGATACAGTCCTGTCATTTTCTTGATAGTTGGCAAGTATGATAATGGTGAAATGGTGAGGCTTTGGCATTGCCCATCAAATTCCCATGCACAGCAGTATGGACCATGAGCGGCTATAGGCAGCTGCCTAGGAGCCAAGAGTTAGACAGGAGCCCTTGAACCATGAATTTGCATGGTTTCATAAACCATCTATATGCAAAGATTAGAGCGGGGGCCCAAACTATTAACCTGACATGGGCCCCGCAGGATCTTACTCCTTCTCTGTTCCCGTGGGTGTAGGTTTAGAGAGTTGCAAGAGTTGTTCTTTTGGTGGTAGATGGTAATGTAAGGGACAGTTTCATTTGGCCACATCATATCTAAAGGTAAAGAGTAGGGTTTGAATAATTTGGCCATGGTCCATCATTACTGACATGATGTTTAATTTCCCACCTAATATGTAAACACTTGTAGGCTTGCACTAACGCACAATTCTAAAATGTATCATTTAAATCGTAAACAATGACATTGCTCCAATAGGCATGGACTACACATCTTGTAATGCTCAGCCAGCCAAATGGGTAAAGGTAAGACATTATCACTCAACAAAAATAATGCTGCCCAGTATTGCCCCTTAATGTGTTTATTTTACTATATAAATACACTGGTAAAAAAAAAAAAACAACAACTCAAAAAGGGTTATTCATTTTAAATTTAAAGTCAAAATATATAAATTGAAAAAAAAATCTCCAAATTACTTATGCGTCCAATTCGGCTATTTTTAAATTCATTTTGAATTCCCAATAATTCTCATTTCACTGAATAACCATCAGTTTAGTGGAATTGTTTGCTCCTGGGGCTTTTAGGTAGATAACTGGAAAAACAGCTTTTTAAAAATTCTATATTTATCTTCACTTTGCTGGTGTATATCTGCAAAATGTAAATTTAGGTGCAAGCAAACAGTCATGTTTTTAACACAGACAATAAGAACAAAAACTGAATCTATACTTTTTCTTAGAAAAATAGAACTCTAACTTTAAGCAAATTTGGCAACAATCATGTGAAAAAAAAACATTGTATCAGCTTGAACTGCATCAAAGAAGTGATGCTTGCCATCTGCAGACTCAATAAAAAGCATAACGTAGACGATCCGAAAAACCTTTTGTATCCACAAAAAAAAAAGGATTAGATTTAATTTTCATCTAATGTTAAGTTAATGCTGCATTATACGCGTTATTATTTTGGTCCGAACCAAGTTTGTTTTCTTTCCAAATATTTTTGTCATCTACTCAAGTCACATGTGCTTGCATAGAAACCTCCGTATGAAATGCACTGTCCGATCCCGTTGGAAGACGTTGTACGGGATATCTGAAGGTTTTGTGAGCTTGTCTTGACGTGAACTTCCTGGCTATGACAAAAACTCCTTTCCTCACACGGTCTTATGATGTGGCTTTATTTATCGGCACACCCGATAAAGGGACTGTGTTGTCCAGATCTCAGGAACTGACATACTAATTAATGACATATGTTTAATGAACACAGCCAGCAGCATTTGTCTGTTGGTATACTGCTAATACATTTTATTTCAGGAAAAATAACTTAATATTTTAATATATTAATCAGCAGAGGTGGTTACTTTTAATTTTTTTTTAAGTAGAATAAGATATGAGTATTTTATATTGCTGCCTTCATTTTTATTATAATTGCTTTTTTATTATAGCTTGTATCTTGTATTTATTATGCCCCAGTATATCCAGCAGTGTTGTATGATTTGAGTATTAGGAAGTTAGGAAATATAACACAAAATTAAATGTACCCATGCGAAAACCGAGCAGAAACCTGCATAGGAGCTTACATTCTAATATGGTGGCATGCAGTTATCATTTTCTAGATAGTCACTAACATGAATATAGCACAACGATTGACATAGCAGAGATGCTGGATTAGTAAAGAAGGGTGGGGAGGGCCAGTATTTCAATAGGTCACATGGTGAGTATTTGTTGAAGGAACACCCCAAGCCCCCTAAACATTACAGCCTGCTGACATGGTTATGGTGTCCGGAGTATCATGATGTAACCCACAGTAAATAGTCAGACCATTTTAGTATGGTTTGAACATTTTCCTGGGTCCCAGCAGATGCCCACGGCCAAAGCCTCTCCATCCGATATTCTCCTTTAGGAAAATCCTGTCAGTGCAACAAAGATAGGGCTATGCAGGACCGTGCTCATTGGCTGAAAGTGTCAGCTGATTGCTCTCAGACAATGAGTGCATCATGACTTGTCCGGGCTTTACTCTGCAGTGACATTTAATTTCTTCTACAGGAAAAGAAGGGCCCCCGTACGACTAAGGTAAGTTGTAAAACCATGCTAAAACAGTCTGACTACTTACCATGGTACAGCAACCATTAAGGGTTGACGACTGCATGCATTAAGGTGTCATTCTGATTTGGCTGACGAGAACTTGTGTAGGACCATTGCTTTCTTTGAGGACCATTGCTTTCAGTGAGTTTGTGGGGCAGCCCAACCTGTGCAGAGAGCAATAAAAGTACTTGCATATGGGCAGAAATGTTCTTCAATCACCTTATTAAACCACAAGACCATAGTAACACACTCCTAACTTCATCAGGGCTCTTCTCTACCTTCACCAGAAGAAGGGTCACAGACCCAAAATCAGGAGTGCCCCAATGGATTAACTTGCACCCATTCAATTGTAGTAAGTAATGAAGGTAAGTATGAAACACACCTATATCTGCTGCATGTCAAACCAGCTGATGCCATCCTCCTGTATTGCTATGTGTGTGCAAGTACCATGCATCAATTTTCCTTTAATTCCCTATGCACGCATGCTCAAACAAATGGTCACCGGTGTATACAGTGCATTGTGGGAAATTTAAAATCTGCATCAGTTTTCCAGCTATACCAGCACAGTTTTGTGTGTGATAAAAAAACTGAAAATTATAAAAACAAGTAGCTTTAAAGATTTTTACTAAAAAGTCCAGCTAATAACTGACTTTAAAAATGACACCGTGCATGCACTATAGCATTTGAATTGTAAGTTCCTCTTTAAATTACCAAAGATTATTTGCATTCAATCAATAGATGTGTGGTTTTGTGCGGTATTTGAAATGTATGTTATGGGAATATCACAAAACACAAAGATTGTACGAGAGCATTCTCTGTTCAGACTAAAGATATATTACTTGGTAAAATGCATTCATTTCTCTTTGTTTGACAAAATCTTGTGTCTAGAGGTACAATCTTACATCCTCCCTAAAAATTCTCCAAGGACAATTAACATAGGAACGTTCTCTTGTAATTTTCTTTACATAAGCAGACAGTCACCTCACACTTTTATTTTGGGTTATTTTTATTAGTTTGTCCTGGGAATCGCACTGTAAACACCGTGGCTTTTGAAACCTTAGACGTTTCAACACATTGTGTTCTAAAGAAAGATCATAACAGTGTTGCAGTTTGGGAAATATCAGATACAGGAGGTTGTTTTTTCTTTCCATCTGGGAAAAGGATGTGATTGGTAAGGTATGGGTCGAGTTAAAATGACCTTTTGATCATCATAGTCAGTTTTTTTTATTTTTTTTACTATACACTTTGGGAGAAAGGCTCTAGAGACAATTTGTGTTTGTGTGTTTCTGAGCAGCAGATCCAGAATACAGTGTCGCTCATGATGAAATGAGAGGGTTAAACGCAGTATAACTCAGTATACTCTGGTATAATACGTTGCACTAATTATAGGTACTCAACAGCTGTTTCAACTTATTTGCGTCACTCTAAGAGTCATTTGTGGTTTTTGTTTGTCCCAGAAGATAATTGAAAATAAACTTTATATCTAGCATAGCCTTGCTTGATTCAGCAATTCGGTTTATTTATAATAGCGGTACACCTATAATAATTTCGATTGCAGTCATTTCCAGGAAATCTGTGTTCCTTGACGCCACTTTGAATTAATATTAACATCCTATTATGTAACTGTGTTGGTACATTTTACAGCAATGCAAGCGTGTGACTAAATCTACGTGAAAATACAGGCTTTTAAAATCCCACGTTGCCTACAGGGTTTAGCAAGTTCGTAAAAACCTGGTGAGTACATGTCATTTCCCAACTGCTCATCTATTGTTTGTAGAGGAATGGAAATGCCAGCTCAGTGCTAAATTCATGCCAAGTATCTTGCTAATGGGCACACATTTCGGAGGAGAGAACTGAGGCCCCCAGGGACAGGACAACATTATTTCTGTCACGTGTTTATGAAATCATACTGATGGCAAGCTGCAGAGTTCTGTGCGCAGACTGACAGAAAAGCATCATAGCTTTGTAAGTGTCTGGTTTGGAATTCTGTGATTCTTTAAAAGTCTACAGGAGATGGGCTGGAGTCGGGAGATTCTCCTGTGCTAGGAGAGAATTGCTACATTATGATAAGAAGTCTGTGATTTTTATCATATTGACGAACATATGAACATGTTATAACAGCAACACCTGTATAATACATGCATGTTCTATTATATGTAATATGGGAGTATTGACCAAACACTCATGGCATAACTCTTATATTGGTGTCCTTTGTGTGGGGATGAAGAGGGAGGTCCAGTGTCACTGGCACAATGAATGTGGACCCACCCAGAAAGCGGGCAAGTTCACCTGAAGAACTGGCAACCTAGCCTTGGGTGAAAGCATGTCAGGCTGTCTGCCAATCAGTGTATACTTGTTGGAGATTCTGCACTCTTCATGTTTAGCATAGGTGCAGACTTCTAAGGTTAGTCTCTCAACACCTTCACAAAGTAAAAAGAATAACGGAGCCGCAGCACTACAACATGACCACATGAAGATTTATTCCATCATTAAGTGGACCAAGCAAGGTTTTGACATTTGTTAAGCTGAGTCAAAGACACTGCATGTGTCGAAATGTTGCTGAGTCCACTTAATGGTGGAATAAATCTTCATTTGGTTATGTTATATTCCTGCGGCTCCATTATTCTTTTCACTTTGCCAATCAAGCAAGTCAGCTGACCAAGGGCAGGCAATGCAGGGAGCATCTTTGTCTGTCTCTCCTTCCCTCTTCTACTTTCTATCTTTTCCTCCTCCAATCTTATTTGTCCCCTATCTTCCCACTCAACTTTTCTAATTTGCCCCTTAAGTCTCTCTCTCTGTTGCTCAATTTATCTCCATCTCTCCATTTTACTCCCGCTACTTCCATCATATTTTCCCTCATTTTCTCACACGTTCGCTCTGTATCTGTTTCTCCATTTCTCACCTTCGGCCTTTCCTTCTTCCAAATTTCCCATGGACCTTCTCTATAACTTTTTGTGGATCATCTGACAGAGATTTTTCGATCTTAGTTTCCTAGGTATATAAAACATGATTTTATTTCTCAATTCTCTGATTTGTGAATAGACTCTTGATCAGTGGCAAAACTAATGTAGTGAGGGCCCTAGTGCAAGAATTCTTTGGGGCCCCCCTCAAGTGCAAGGTAGGCCAAAAGGTTGATCCTCATTTGCTGTACCAATCCCATGATTGTCCATCATTACATGGGTGTATTTGTGTTAGAATGTAATCATGTTTTTGTATTGAGTATGTGTGTGTACGCATGTATGAATGTATTTTATATGTACTATTGCTGTTGGAATGTGGTGTTGTACTTCTATGTTATGTTTCCATTTCAATCCAGGGTTATATTTGTGAGCAGTGCTTGTGTTTGAATGTAATCATGGTTTTGTATGGAGTATGTGTGTGTGCGCATGTATGAATGCATTTATAAGTACTCCTGTTGTAATGCAGTGTTACATAGTTACATATGGCTGAAAAGTGACGCGTCCATCAAGTTCAGCCTTCCTTAAATTTGTTTTTCTGCTGTTGTCAAAAAACACAGTTTGAAGCACTTTCAATTTTGCAACAAACTAGGAAAACAATTCTCTCTTGACCCCAGAATGGCAGTCAGATTTATCCTTGGATCAAGAAGCATGTACCCAACATTGAAAAATTATATCCTTGAATATTCTGTTTTTGCAAGTATGCATCTAGTTGCTGTTTAAACCTCTGTATGGACTCTGATAAAACCACATCTTTAGGCAGAGAATTCCACATCCCTATTATTCTTACGGTAAAAAAAAAACTTTCCTTTGCCTTAGACGAAATATTCTTTCTTCCAGTCTAAACGCATGACCTTGTGTCCTATGTAAAGTCCGGTTTATGAATAGATTTCTACACAATGGTTTGTATTGGCCCTGGATATATTTGTAAAATGTTATCATATCCCCTCTGAGGCAACGTTTTTATAAAATAAAGAGATTTAAATTTATGTTAACCTTTCTTCATAGCTGATATGTTCCATTCCTTTTACTAATTTTGTAGCCCGCCTCTGCACTTTTTCTAGTGCCATAATATCCTTCTTTAGAACAGGTACCCAAAAATAAGTATTTTACTACCTGGCCTCTGAGTTTTACTTGTTCCAGAGAGATACTACTCCAAAGCATCCTTGGTGGGGATTTTACCACTTATGCCCTGTCATTGAGCAGTGTGTCTGCCCAATTAAACGTGAGTAACCATTTGGTATTTTTATACACTCTCCTGGCTTTATCACAGCGAGCACTATTGTTTTTTATGTTACATACGGTCCCCATCTGATGAGATATCTACTTACAACACTCCCTCACATATCCCATAAGTGGGGGTTATACCAATGTACGCTGTTTATACTAGAACTAGTTTTTAGCTCTCAAAAACGTGAGTATGACCATACAGACCTTTTTTTATTGGCTGCTACCTATTTGGGTTTTATTGCACTATTAGATTTTCTTTTCTCTTTTCTACTCCATAGACGTCTCTACCTCAGATAGAACTGTTATTGTTCTCTCATCCCAAGGTTTTACTGGACTCTTTTTGGACTGTTCTTTTTATATATATTTTTTTTATTGTTCTCTCGCTGTATTATATATCATTGTTTACTTCTATATTACTACTTGCTTATAATTAATTGTATCTGTGGTGCCACCTTTCTCTACATACCCAAAATTGCACAGCATATTCAATATGTGGTCTTACCAGTGATTTATAAAGAGGCAAAATGATATTCTCGTCCCGAGAATGAATGCCCTTTTTCATGTATGACAATACCTTAGCCACTGCTGATTGACATTGCACATTGCTGCATAGTTTGTTGTCTATAACAATTCCCAAGTCCTTTGTGCATTCTTTGTGCATTCTTTACGCCGAAGTGCATAACTTTGCATTTTTCAACATTAAATTGCATCTGCCATTTGAGTGCCCATTTGAGGGTTGTACTTCTATGTTATGTTTGCATTTGAATGCAGGGTTGTGTTTGCATGTATTGCTGGCTTTTAAATGCAGGTGTAGTTGTTGTTTGTTGTGTTAGTAATTGAGTGAAGGGGTGTGTAAATGAAGAGGCATGTTTGCATGTAGTGTTTTCTTTTAAATGTGTGTGTACATTTGTGTGTAGTATTGGTGCTTGAATGAAGGCGTGTGTTTGTATATAATTTTGGAACTTGGCTGCAGGGGTGTGCTTGTATGTAATGTTTGTGTTTGATTGCAAGGGTGTGTTTGCATGTAGTTTTGGTGTTTAATTGATGGTATGTATGCACATATATACACATACACCGTCTCATACATACATATTGGCACAGAAACCCAAACACATTGAGAACACACGGACACATTAACACACACAGATGCATACTCTGACACATACACCCTCAGACACACACACACATATACACTCACTGACATACACACACATTGGCACACAGAAACACAGACATACACACTCACACGCTGACATAAAAAACACACACATGTTATAACTCATATATAACTCATAACTTATATTTTTATCCATCCTCCTGTTAACATAGTTTTTATGTGCTGGTGGGTGGCTTCCCTTGGGTCATGCTGCTGGCTGTGACTGATGGGAGTGCCTGGCTGGAGACAGCTCTCTTACTGCTCTCCATGCCTCCTTTGTTCCTGCCTCCCACTCGGTGCTCTCTATGTATCTGGGAGAAAGTGACCTGCACTCATTTCCTTCCAGCACTGCCGGTCATGCTGTTAAAGGGCCGCAGTGCCCCTGTTCAGCAATGTCATTGAGTGGCACTTAGGGCATTAGCCACATGATGGACCTCCCAGTGTATGGGCACCCGGTGCAGCTGCACCAACTACAACAACTATAGTTATGCAGTTGCCTGGGATAGTACATTGAAAACTAAGCATTTCTACAGCTGCTGTGAAACCACTACGACCACCATGCGAGTTGTAGTAGCGCAATGTTTATAACATAACTTATCTTGCAGTTAAATATTACCAGAAATGACCCAGAAGATGTCATCAGTTTCCGATTGGCCAATAAAGCTCTTTCTTATGGAGGGCTTATTTAAACGTAACTTAACGGGTTTACCTTTAGTACATTACACGATTTTTGTATATTTTATTCATAAAACCTCTGTGCTGTAAAAATTACAAGAAAACTGAAAACCTCTTGTAAAGCCAGTATACTGGTCCTATCAATTATTTGCATGACACGTCCGATCATTGTACAGCACTCCTGCATATGTTTGTACGTTACAGCCACACCAATAATAATTTAATATATTAGTCACGGGATTTAGAATACAGAATATTGTCTGTCCTGGAACGCGCGGCCGTCACATTCAAGGTAGTTCCACAAGCCCTAAATAACAAATTAATCAGCACTTTTTACCACCGGGCTTGTGAGACATTTCAGAAATGTACTTCCAGCCTTTTCTACATGAATTTCCAAGTAAAACAAAGATATGAAAAATGAAAAAACTCCACCCTAAATAACATCCGCTTTATTTTTTTTTTCACATGTCTGTTTTTCAGAGGCATGACATAAAAGCGATGCAATCCAACTCTGTTTTTTGCTCTTGCTTCTAAGAATTAAAAAACACTGTGTATCCCTTCTATAATTTTCTGCTAAAAACATAAATACGAGCTGGAGCAGGTTTCATAATTTTTTTAGGATTTTTTTTTGCAGAATTTTAACAAGCGTATGACGTTTTAGGTACAAGAACACTAAGGAACCACGGCTAGGTCCCAGGTATCTCCACCCACATATCCTTTTCTCATCCATCTGGCACAGAAATGGTTATTTGGTTGGAATTCCCGGCTGCTAGTAGATCCAGAACATGGGAGGGTTCAGGTAGCTCTACAATCCCCTTATGTTATCTAATTACCTGGGCTTGAACCCCTAGTTCTCCACTAATCCTCTAAAGCCATGACCATTCTACAGCAGTTCCTTCTGCACCGGTAAAATGTATATTTTTAATACAGTGGATCATGTAATGTGTAATGTGCTTTGATACTGTATCAGCTCGACTCCCTCTGGCAGTCACTGTCATTTAATTGAATGTAAAGCATTGCCAGCAGAGCCTGGCACTTGATGCATGGGCAAGATGGCAGCGCCAGTCTTTCAGAGAGGGATCAGCAATACATGCATTTTTTCCTATGCTCCCCAACTCACCATGGTGAATATAGAGTTTACTGGGCTGAATACATACTCTGATATGACAGCTCTTCTTTAATGCAGCTAGCTCTGTGGACTTAGCTAGTACTATCAAAATGAATAATGATATAAATAATGTCATTTACTGTCACTGCTGTATACACATGTTAGTGACACCCTTCACGTTACATAATGTATCCAAGAATGCAACAATTTCTCGCAATTACATTCTGTATTGTCAGTGTTATAATTGACATTTTTAAGTTTACGCCTCCATGGTCCCAGGGCTTGTCTTCAGAAAATGCATCTCTATGGTCCAGGGGCTTATCTGTGTGCAGTGCATCTCTACAGGGAGTGCAGAATTATTAGGCAAGTTGTATTTTTGAGGATTAATTTTATTATTGAACAACAACCATGTTCTCAATGAACCCAAAAAACTCATTAATATCAAAGCTGAATATTTTTGGAAGTAGTTTTTAGTTTGTTTTAGTTATAGCTATTTTAGGGGGATATCTGTGTGTGCAGGTGACTATTACTGTGCATAATTATTAGGCAACTTAACAAAAAACAAATATATACCCATTTCAATTATTTATTTTTACCAGTGAAACCAATATAACATCTCAACATTCACAAATATACATTTCTGACATTCAAAAACATAACAAAAACAAATCAGTGACCAATATAGCCACCTTTCTTTGCAAGGACACTCACAAGCCTGCCATCCATGGATTCTGTCAGTGTTTTGATCTGATCACCATCAACATTGCGTGCAGCAGCAACCACAGCCTCCCAGACACTGTTCAGAGAGGTGTACTGTTTTCCCTCCTTGTAAATCTCACATTTGATGATGGACCACAGGTTCTCAATGGGGTTCAGATCAGGTGAACAAGGAGGCCATGTTATTAGATTTTCTTCTTTTATACCCTTTCTTGCCAGCCACGCTGTGGAGTACTTGGACGCATGTGATGGAGCATTGTCCTGCATGAAAATCATGTTTTTCTTGAAGGATGCAGACTTCTTCCTGTACCACTGCTTGAAGAAGGTGTCTTCCAGAAACTGGGAGTTGAGCTTGACTCCATCCTCAACCCGAAAAGGCCCCACAAGCTCATCTTTGATGATACCAGCCCAAACCAGTACTCCACCTCCACCTTGCTGGCGTCTGAGTCAGACTGGAGCTCTCTGCCCTTTACCAATCCATCCATCTGGCCCATCAAGACTCACTCTCATTTCATCAGTCCATAAAACCTTAGAAAAATCAGTCTTGAGATATTTCTTGGCCCAGTCTTGACGTTTCAGCTTGTGTGTCTTGTTCAGTGGTGGTCGTCTTTCAGCCTTTCTTACCTTGGCCATGTCTCTGAGTATTGCACACCTTGTGCTTTTGGGCACTCCAGTGATGTTGCAGCTCTGAAATATGGCCAAACTGGTGGCAAGTGGCATCTTGGCAGCTGCACGCTTGACTTTTCTCAGTTCATGGGCAGTTATTTTGCGCCTTGGTTTCTCCACACGCTTCTTGCGACCCTGTTGACTATTTTGAATGAAACGCTTGATTGTTCGATGATCACGCTTCAGAAGCTTTGCAATTTTAAGAGTGCTGCATCCCTCTGCAAGATATCTCACTATTTTTGACTTTTCTGCGCCTGTCAAGTCCTTCTTTTGACCCATTTTGCCAAAGGAAAGGAAGTTGCCTAATAATTATGCACACCTGATATAGGGTGTTGATGTCATTAGACCACACCCCTTTTCATTACAGAGATGCACATCACCTAATATGCTTAATTGGTAGTAGGCTTTCGAGCCTATACAGCTTGGAGTAAGACAACATGCATAAAGAGGATGATGTGGTCAAAATACTCATTTGCCTAATAATTCTGCACACAGTGTATGTTCTCAGGGGCTTGTCTTTGTAGAGTGCATCTCTACACTGCGTGCAGAATTATTAGGCAAATGAGTATTTTGACCACATTATCCTCTTTATGCATGTTGTCTTACTCCAAGCTGTATAGGCTCGAAAGCCTACTACCAATTAAGCATATTAGGTGATGTGCATCTCTGTAATGAGAAGGGGTGTGGTCTAATGACATCAACACCCTATATCAGGTGTGCATAATTATTAGGCAACCTCCTTTCCTTTGGCAAAATGGGTCAAAAGAAGGACTTGACAGGCTCAGAAAAGTTAAAAATAGTGAGATATCTTGCAGAGGGATGCAGCCCTCTTAAAATTGCAAAGCTTCTGAAGCGTGATCATCGAACAATCAAGCGTTTCATTCAAAATAGTCAACAGGGTCGCAAGAAGCGTGTGGAGAAACCAAGGCGCAAAATAACTGCCCATGAACTGAGAAAAGTCAAGCGTGCAGCTGCCAAGATGCCACTTGCCACCAGTTTGGCCATATTTCAGAGCTGCAACATCACTGGAGTGCCCAAAAGCACAAGGTGTGCAATACTCAGAGACATGGCCAAGGTAAGAAAGGCTGAAAGACGACCACCACTGAACAAGACACACAAGCTGAAACGTCAAGACTGGGCCAAGAAATATCTCAAGACTGATTTTTCTAAGGTTTTATGGACTGATGAAATGAGAGTGAGTCTTGATGGGCCAGATGGATGGATTGGTAAAGGGCAGAGAGCTCCAGTCCGACTCAGACGCCAGCAAGGTGGAGGTGGAGTACTGGTTTGGGCTGGTATCATCAAAGATGAGCTTGTGGGGCCTTTTCGGGTTGAGGATGGAGTCAAGCTCAACTCCCAGTTTCTGGAAGACACCTTCTTCAAGCAGTGGTACAGGAAGAAGTCTGCATCCTTCAAGAAAAACATGATTTTCATGCAGGACAATGCTCCATCACACGCGTCCAAGTACTCCACAGCGTGGCTGGCAAGAAAGGCTATAAAAGAAGAAAATCTAATGACATGGCCTCCTTGTTCACCTGATCTGAACCCCATTGAGAACCTGTGGTCCATCATCAAATGTGAGATTTACAAGGAGGGAAAACAGTACACCTCTCTGAACAGTGTCTGGGAGGCTGTGGTTGCTGCTGCACGCAATGTTGATGGTGAACAGATCAAAACACTGACAGAATCCATGGATGGCAGGCTTTTGAGTGTCCTTGCAAAGAAAGGTGGCTATATTGGTCACTGATTTGTTTTTGTTATGTTTTTGAATGTCAGAAATGTATATTTGTGAATGTTGAGATGTTATATTGGTTTCACTGGTAAAAATAAATAATTGAAATGGGTATATATTTGTTTTTTGTTAAGTTGCCTAATAATTATGCACAGTAATAGTCACCTGCACACACAGATATCCCCCTAAAATAGCTATAACTAAAAACAAACTAAAAACTACTTCCAAAAATATTCAGCTTTGATATTAATGAGTTTTTTGGGTTCATTGAGAACATGGTTGTTGTTCAATAATAAAATTAATCCTCAAAAATACAACTTGCCTAATAATTCTGCACTCCCTGTATAGTCCCAAGGGCTTGTCTTTGGAAAAAAACATCTCTATGATCCCAGGGGTTTTGGTTTTGTGCAATGCATCTCTATGGTTCCAGGGGCTTGTCTTTGTGAAGTGTGTCTCTTTGGTCCCAGGAGCTTATTGTTAGGAAATGTATCTCTATGGTCCTAGTGCTTGTCTTTGAGGAATGCATCTCTAGGGCCCCGGGACTTGTCTTTAAAAAGTGCATCTATATGGTTTAAGGGCATGTGTTTGAGGAGTGTGTCTCTATGGTGGCAAGGCTTGTCTTTGTGGAATGCATCTCCATTGTCCACAGGGCTTGTCTTTGAAGTTTGCATCTTTATAGTCACAGGGCTTGCCTTAGATGAGTGCACCTTTAATGTCCCAGGGGCTTGTCCTTGATGAGTGCATCTCTATGACCTAGTCTTTCTCAATTAATAGTGTTTATCTATGGCCCAGTCTTTGTCTTTGGATAGTGTTTATCTATGGCCCAGTCTTTATCTTTGGATAGTGTTTATCTATGGCCCAGTCTTTGTCTTTGGATAGTGTTTATCTATGGCCCAGTCTTTGTCTTTGGATAGTGTTTATCTATGGCCCAGTCTTTGTCTTTGGATAGTGTTTATCTATGGCCCAGTCTTTATCTTTGGATGGTGTTTATCTATGGCCCAGTCTTTGTCTTTATCTATAGCCCCAGAGCTTGTCTTTGGATAACATTTCTCTAACTCCCCAGTGCTTGTCTTTGGGAAGCACTGTGCTCTGCTACGAGGTGTAGATGACAGAAAAAAAAAATAATGAACAAAAAGTAAAAAGATGAACATTCATAAAAGGTATGGGTGGCCTACTACTTAGAAGCACTTCCTGTATTGATCCGTTTGATAGAGAAAATTGGAAGTTTTATAACTGTATCATATTTAAAAATGTGTTTACCGTATGTATTATAAATATGTTATTATTTGTAGCCAACACAATTTCTTTCATGTTTTACAACCAGGTTGTTTTCATGGAAGGACATGTAATTAGGATCCGTTTCTTGCTTCATCCCGAAGATTTCCTTTGTAGATTCCTATTTGTGATTGTGATTTAAGCATAAGGGAACAGTATAGTGATTTTGGAGAACTAACAACCCATCGCAAACTACATTGAAGCTCGAATCATGAATAGCACTCTCTGACATTCTTCCGAATCCTTAATTCCAACATTCATCTGCCACTTCCTTAACAACCAGGAAATTAACCAGCCATCCAACAAAGGTTTACTTTGGCACAGGCTAAATATGTGCCACATTATACTGTTTGGTTAGGGGTACGAGACCTCTGCAGTTATTTAGCAGACTGTACCAGTCTCTCCAGAAATAACATCATTAAGAAATAGTAACCTTACAGATGGACAGAATTGAAACCCTGCACTGAATTGAATGGTTACCTTGCAGATAGATTAAAGCGATATGATTGAAATAGAAATAGCATCAATTCCTATTAACACAAAAGCGCTGGTCTCTTTAACAAGTGATATCACATGCAAAATATTTACTGCTGTGTAATTTATAGCTGCGGGGATGGATGAACTAGGTTACATTATTAAACTCCGAAAATTGATCCTTTCCCAAGACAAACCCAGAGTGTTTTAACACATTCTGCACGCAGAGAAGCATTCTATGTGGAAGAAAAAAAAAAATACCTACAAAAAAAAGGCCTTTCTTTATAAAGCAATAATTAACTCAGATGAACAGGGTGTCAGAATAATGTAATTTAAGAAAATGACGTATATATATTTTTAAACAGGATCTTGGAGACAGACTCTTTCTGGCAGAACGCATGTAAATGCAGTAATCACGTAATGTCATGAGATCCCTTGGAATGTTCTCTGCGGGAAATCAAATTTAAATTGTAATTTGTCAGACAATAAAATTGTTGGGGAAGACTTCACAGGCTGTTCACCCCCAAAAATTAAAAAGCTGTTGAGAAGAATGTATTCTAACGAGCATGTTGAACTTCTGAGTGTCAAATATATTGCACAATGGCTTCCAAAACATGCTTCCAGCTTAACGTGACAGTTTAATAAAATATTACTTGGAGTTTCTAAAATTAAAAATAGGTCTTAGTTTATCAGGCAATTTAGCAAGAAAGGTGCAATTTAGTAAGAAAGGGTACTCTTTATATAGAAAAGACAGGGAAGGCAAGAAAGGGGGAGGGGTGGCCCTGTATGTAAAGAATAGCATAAAATCGAGCCTAATAAAGGTTAGTGAGGTGAACATAGAGTCTGTTTGGGTTACGTTAAATTTGGTAATCACACAGTAACTCGTGTAGGTGTGATTTATAGGCCCCCAGGACAAATTGAAGAGTTAGATAATCTACTAGTTGAAGAAATAGCTAAAATGACAATGAAGGGGGAAGTTATCATCATGGGTGACTTTAATCTTCCTGATGTGAATTGGAAAAAAAAAAATAGCTACTTGTGCCAGGAGCACACATATTCTAAACTCCCTACTGGGATTGTCTCTAAAACAAGTCGTTGAGGAGCCAACTCGTAAAGAGGCCATACTAGATTTAGTGTTAACAAATGGAGATTTGGTATCCGATATTACTGTAGGTGAAAGTTTAGGATCCAGTGATCATCAGTCAGTGTGGTTTAATATAAGAACAGTGACTGAGTCAAACCACACAAAAACAAAAGTTTTAGACTTTAGAAAAACAGACTTTTCTAAAATTAGAATATGTGTAAAAGAGTCATTATTAGACTGGAGCAATTTAAATGGAGTCCAAAAGAAATGGGATTATTTAAAAGTTGCACTACTGAAGGCAACAGAAAATTGCATTAGGCTTGTCAGTAAAAGCAAAAAATTCAAGAAACCACTGTGGTACTCCGCAGATGTGGCCAAAATAGTAAAAAACAAGAAGTTAGCATTTAGTAATTATAAAAAAAACCAGAGTGAGGAAGACAGAATGACCTATAAGATTAGGCAGAAAGAGGCTAAGCAAGTTATAAGAGCTTCCAAAGCACACACAGAAGAGAAAATAGCACAGTCAGTAAACAAGGGGGACAAAACTTTTCTAGATACATAAATGAGAAAAGAAAAGTAAAACAAGGATTAGTTAGATTAAAAACAAAAGAAGGAAGGTATGTAGATGAGGATAAAGGTCTAGCTGACTGCTTCAATGAATATTTTTGTTTGGTATTTACAGATGAAACTGAAGGAAAGGGACCTCAGTTAAGAAAAAGGATAAATTAGTCATTTATTACACGTGAGTTTACAGAGGAAGAGGTTCTATTTCAACTCTCAAAAGTAAAGACAAATAAGTCAATGGGACCTGATGGAATACACCCAAAGCTATTAAAAGAGCTTAGTGGTCTACTAGCAAAACCATTAACAGATTTATTTAACCAATCATTGATAACAGGAGTAGTCCCAGAAGATTGGAAGTTAGCGAATGTTGTGTCCATTCACAAGAAAGGTAATAGGGAGGAGTCGGGCAACTATAGGCCAGTAAGCCTTACTTCAGTAGTGGGGAAAGTGATGGAAACCATGTTAAAGGATAGGATTGTTGAACATCTAAAAACACATGGATTTCAAGATCAGAGGCAACATGGGTTTACTTCAGGGAGATCATGCCAAACTAATCTTATTGATTTTTTTGATTGGGTAACTAAAATTATAGATCAGGGTGGTGCAGTAGACATTGCTTACCTAGATTTCAGTAAGGCTTTTGACACTGTTGCACATTGAAAGGCTTATCAATAAACTACAATCTTTGAGTTTGGATTCCAATATTGAAGAATGGGTAAGGCAGTGGCTGAGTGACAGGCAACAGAGGGTTGTAGTCAATGGAGTATATTCGAAGCTTGGGCTTGTCACCAGTGGGGTACCTCAGGGATCTGTACTTGGACCCATTCTCTTTAATATTTTTATTAGTGATATTGCAGAAGGTCTTGATGGTAAGGTGTGTCTTTTTGCGGATGATACTAAGATATGTAACAGGGTTGATGTTCCAGGAGGGATAAGCCAAATGGAAAATGATTTAGGTAAACTAGAAAAATGGTCAGAGTTGTGGCAACTGACATTTAATGTGGATAAGTGCAAGATAATGCATCTTGGACGTAAAAACCCAAGGGCAGAGTACAGAATATTTGATAGAGTCCTAACCTCAACATCTGAGGAAAGGGATTTAGGGGTGATTATTTCTGATGACTTAAAGGTAGGCAGACAATGTAATAGAGCAGCAGGAAATGCTAGCAGAATGCTTGGTTGTATAGGGAGAGGTATTAGCAGTAGAAAGAGGGAAGTGCTCATGCCATTGTACATAACACTGGTGAGACCTCACTTGGAGTACTGTACACAGTACTGGAGACCCTATCTGCAGAAGGATATTGATACCTTAGAGAGAGTTCAAAGAAGGGCTACTAAACTGGTTCATGGATTGCAGGATAAAACTTACCAGGAAAGGTTAAAGGATCTTAACATGTATAGCTTGGTGGAAAGACGAGACAGGGGGGGTATGATAGAAACATTTAAATACATAAAGGGAATCAACACAGTAAAGGAGGAGACTATATTTAAAAGAAGAAAAACTACCACAACAAGAGGACATAGTCTTAAATTAGAGGGACAAAGGTTTAAAAATAATATCAGGAAGTATTACTTTACTGAGAGGGTAGTGGATGCACGGAATAGCCTTCCAGCTGAAGTGGTAGAGGTTAACACAGTAAAGGAGTTTAAGCATGCGTGGGATAGGCATAAGGCTATCCTAACTATAAGATAAGGCCAGGGACTAATGAAAGTATTTAGAAAACTGGGCAGACTAGATGGGCCGAATGGTTCTTATCTGCCGTCACATTCTATGTTTCTATGTTTCTATGTGCAAACTGCTACATAATTGTCACATTTTTTTTTTTTTTATTCTTTATTTTTCGTGTGCTTGAAGTAACAAACAGGCCTGCAAAGCCACGACGGCAGTTGCAAGTGGTAACAAAACGGTACATATTGTGGCATGTAAAACAGCAAATTTTTTATATTATAGTATGAAACCATGCTTTGAGTCAATAGTTTTAGTAAAGATGTTGCTTTGCTAAGAGTAAGACAAGTACGCTAACAATCGTCCACACAAATGACAATGAACTATTCAACAATTCAACAATATTAGTAGATTTCTAATTAGCTTAATCACGAGCGAGCTTTGATTGAATGTGAACGAAGTTTGTGTAGATCAGACAAAATAGAGATAACCACGCTATTCATAAGATTACATAAGCATTAATTAATATTGATTAATCTTGAGTAGCATGCTGGTTTATACATGCAGCAGTTGGGCCCCCGTTCTCTGTGGTCATAAGGGTTCATGCTGTAGTTGTGGGCACAGGTCGACAACGGGAAATAGGGTGGGAGACTTATTAGGCTTCAAGGCAGCTACGTGACATTTTAGGATCCTCTCTGTGTGCTTTGTGTGTTAATAGAGTGCCCATATCAGACATAGTGCAGTGTAGTATGCGAGGCCTAGGGTCTTGCTAAGATAGTATGGGAGGGCGATGTTTTGTTAATAGAGAGGGGGGTGTAAAAAGCGGCCAAAACTGTGAACAATATGAGTGTGTTTGACCCGCTACCCCTGTAGGGCTATGTAGTGGATTGTGAATAGTTACGTGCGTAGGTGCAGATGTATCTCTGAGTGTCCGGCAATATAAGTCTTGTATGAAAAAGACCGGCTGTGTTTTGGGGCCTGTATGGCCGCTGTTCTCAGCCGATGCCTCTGGTATGTCTCTTTGGGTAAACTGTGTTGTGGCATGGCAGAGCGTCCCCCTCCGCCTTCTGGACGGTCCGTGTCAGGGGTCGGCTCTGCCTCCGGGTTGGCTCGGATCTGTGAATCGGTGATCGACCGGTGTACCTCCGTGTGCTCAGGCCATGAGGGTCTGTGTCTGTGTAGATTTGATATGCCGCATGGCCTCCTCTTCCATCGCGCGCCGGGAGTGCTGTGTCGTTGCTGCTTCTCCATTGCTCGTTGGAGGTCAGGTGCTTGCCCTGTTTGGGTCTTCTACCTAGCTTTGTTCGCTTTATGTCGGAGCCTTGGCATTTTGGGGGTGGGAATCCTCCCTTGCCCCAGAGCTGTGAGAGAGATGGTGCTTGTAGGCCATGAGCCTGGGAGCCAACGCGGCCCAGGGTCGCCCCTTGCGGGGTGGTGCGGTGAGCTGTATCCAGTCGCTGACTTGATCGCCGTGCTGCTCTCCGCCAGTGTGGCCGGCACCTCAGGGTTATACCCTTCTTTGCTCTCAGCCTGGGAGGGCTCTGGGTGTGGGAAGATGGTGCGTGGGTCATGGAGTTGCCCTGGTGAGTGTCCCCAGTCCTCTGTCCGCCTTCGGCTCCGGCCCTTGCGGCCTTTTTGTAGCTTGGGGTTTCTGACTGCATGTATGCCTCCAATTTTGCCCAAAAGCAATCGAAGATTATATCAATAGAGTCTCTCTTGCCTACTTGAGTTGCTGCTGTGGTAGTTTGGCGCCATCGCTTATCCGACACTTGTGTGTCAGGATGGTCCACCATCTTGGGGCCCCCGTCTCCATTTTGTGTTGGGAGGTTGACGCGCTTGTTTCTCGTAGGTAGGAGCACCCAGTCTGGTGGGGATCGAGATATCCCCCATCGGTCCATGGAGGGGGGTGTGAGTTTGATCTTTACTCTTGATGCAGTCGGCGTCTGGCGGGAAGGTGGCCATCCAACCCCCATGCCTCCGCTAGGCCTCACGTTGCCGCTGCGGTTCCCGGGCGGGTTAGGTGCCAGAAATGGTACCGACAGGTCGGTGGTGTCAGGATCATCATTGGGTTTTACACAATATTGTGGTTTACACTACTCCTTTCACTCGGACTGATGTTACTACTAACCCTACCACTCCCAAGTCTCCTGAAATGCCTGAAACATCCTATACATCTGGCAGCGAGGCAGAAGAACCCATGGAGATTGGACTGGTTAGGTGCCGTCAGTCATCTCAAGAAAGGGCAAGAAGGGTGGCGCATGGACTGTGTTTTTACTGTGGGGAGAGAGGGCATTTAATCTCATTTTGTCCCATTCGTCCTTCTAGGCCTCGGGTTCTCCGTCTGGGTACTACTCCGGCATATCCTATGAGACCTGTCTGCCAACATGCTGCCTGTCCTTGCTTGACCACTTTGAACAATCCTCCGTCTTCTACAGTTGTTGCTCCTGAGGATGTGCTGGAATCAGTTACGAAAGAACCCGAGATCGCTATTTCCACTAAAGAGTCTGCTTCTAGGAAGGCAAGCACCACAACCACTACAAGTCCTATCAAGGAAATCCCTCCTGCTGGTTGTACCTATGCCTCTAATGGGACTCTAGTCCGGAAGGAGCACTTGGAAGTTTTTGAAAAGGCCCTAAGAGCTATGACCTCCACTCCTACAGGTACTACTAAAACCAAGAAAACTAAAAAGTAACCTCCTGGGTCATACTTGCCTTCCTCTTCTCGCCTATGGCGTCTTTGAAGGGGGGGTAATGTCAGGATCATCATTGGGTTTTACACAATATTGTGTATTTGGGTTTGGCTGGGATCGAACCTGAGTTGCCTGCATCCCAGTCAGGATCCTTACATTGGGCTCCACGCATCTTTGACTGTTTCTACATGTCCTTGGTATCCTGTAGCCTGAGCCTGTTTGCCTGGGATTTGCACACCTGTTCCTGGTTCCATGATCATTGCTTGAGACTCCCTATTTAAACCTCGCAAGTCTGGTCCTCGTTGTCAGATTGTGTTTCCTGTTCCGTTTGGTTTCACTGCTGTTCATCTGACTCCTGGTTTTGATCTCCTGCTCGTCTACTGTTTTCACCTGATTGCCGCCAGCCCTGACTTCTGATTCTGTTACTGACTACTCTTCTGGATTTCCCTTGTCTGTACTGCGTTCCTGGAAGCACTGGTTATTTCAGCCCCAGTGCACTGTGTCACACCCTTGGGGATTTCTGTCCTGAGTCCCCTTGGTCTGTGCCGAATTGCAAAGGGTGCCTTAACTCTGCCTGCCGGACTCCCACTCCAGGTAAGATCCCTGACAGGTGGGCACTTCCTCCGCGCACTGAGCCCGGTTGTGGTTAATTTCCATCTGTTAGAATTAGGTTGTACTCGGTTTTTGGGGTTCCCTGCAGGAGCTCACGCATCATGCGACTTGTCCGTTAGCTGGTTCGGCTCCGCCCCCATAATTGTCACATTTTGTGTATTAAATGGATGCATATTTATTTATAAAATATTTTACAAGGAAAGATACATTGAGATTTCTCTCTAATTTTGAAGTATGTCCTGGGTCCACAAAACATTGCATTGATACATTAGGGTACAATAAAATACAAAAACAATATTAATACACAATATATACAAAATTTAACATAGGACAGGTAAGAAATATATAATCAACCATGACAGGTGCATTCTGTTTTGAGGTATGTAGAGAGGGATCTCTTAAAGGATTTTAGGCTTGGGGAAGATTTTAAAGTGTGCGGGAGGTCGTTCCATAATTGCGGTGCTCTGTAGGAGAAGGAGGATCGGGCGGCTTTCTTTTTGTTTTGAGGTAGACTAAATAAAGTTCTGTTACTGGATCACAGGTTATAGGAGGTGGGAACAGGCATAATAAATAGACAACCAAGAACCATTGAGGAAAGACTAGACAATACAAAGTTGTCTGCCAAAATAGCTCAATTCTGTGCAATTGTCTGATTGTTATGACTCTTGTGGGGTAAATAATAACTTGCTTGTGAATAGCTAACTTCTTAAAAACATGCAATATCCAAATGTACATTTGAAGAGTCACCAAATTTCACATAACTTTCAATAGAAATTGTAATTTTATTTTTAGTGAAATCTAGTATCTTTCACAAGAGCAGTTAGAGAACATAGAGGGCAACCCTTTCAGACCCTGAGGAGGCAGATCATAGAGCTAGCCGGGAATAGGGACATGTGTGAGTGGGGGGCAGTGTAGAAATGTTCCAGGAAGGAAAGACCTGTTGTGGGGGAAGGAGCTGTAGGCTAAGTGGGGTGGCCATATATATAGGAAGCCAGTTCCTTTTTATCCCCAGCCATCTTAATTATCCGGCTTCGGCACAGCTTCCTACTTCCCTCCCCAGTTATGTTTAGGTGAAATCTGTGTGTGCTAATTTTCTTTTTTTGTAAGAGCAGGCAGATAAGGTCATCGCCGGTGAGATAGCTCAGTGGGCTAATGCATCATCAGTAGAGTCTGTTCAACCCTTGGGTCACAGGTTCAAATACCAGCAGGATTGACTCAGCCCTTCCTCCTTCTGAGGTAGATAAAATTAATACCATTGAATTTGGCAATAGTAACAACCCCTGGATGGTGGGCTAAGGTAACAACCCCTGGTTGGTGGGCTAAGATAACATACTTGAAAACCAGAGTAATCTCTGGTACCTTTCCTGGTTAAATACTTTGTTATTAAGGTATGGGCTAAAGGACATACCCACTGAGACAAAGGCAGTCCAGTGGTTAGCATGGATGGTATTGGAAGGACAGTTGTGGTGTGAGGACAGGCACCCATGTTAATGTAGATGGTTGACAACAGTCCACTGATGAGCTGTTTACTGGATATATTATATTTATAGGTAATATTAATAATATTTATTGGTTTAAATAAATATTAATAATATTTATTGGTTTAAATAAAGCTGTGTCCTGTTGTCACTACTTACATCTTGCTTCAAGTTATTTATGGGTACGTTATCGTAAATAAAAGGGTCCCCTCCTACACTGTCCCCACTACCTTCACACAAGCATCTTGCATGGAGTTGAGTGATAACGCATAGTACGCTTCATCGTGCCTTTATAGAGGGACAACAAAATACTCAAAAAATTCACTTTGTGTTTGTTTGTTTGCTTTAAGATTCACACAGTTATTCACTAAAGTGAAAAGCATCAGGAATTCAAAGTGACTACAACATTTATTTCAAACGTAAGGTTAAGTGGCTGAACTTGAAGCAGAGATGCCTTTCTAACTGTAGTGAATATCCTGGACATAAAGAATAAACTTGAGAAACTAAATGACATACTATTTTGAGATACACATCGTTTTGTTTTTCTGAATATGATGGCCTTAACTGTTGCCATTCAACCTTTAGCTAATCCACTGAGAGAGCTGTTGTCACTGTGTGTTCTCTCCCTGCTCGTGTAGTGAGAGAAACTGTAAATATATGTGTATATGTGTATATGTGTATATGTATATATGTGTTGAGATCTAATAATTTTTGGCGTAGCTGTGCATCTGAATGAGCAGTGAAAGGCTGTCATTGACCAGATCTCCATATGCTTTCGCCTTGAAACAAGCTGTCTGGTCATCAGAAAAGATGTCATGTATCTCAAAATGTACAGTGTTTCAAAAACTTCACAGTTAATTTTAAAAATAACTTTTGTTTGCATTGAAGAACCCAAGTTATTTTTAATGGTGAGTAGCTCTTTAACAGTAGACTCAAGCTGCTAACAAAACCAGCTATTTAATACAATGTCGATGTTCTCTTTGGGGTCAGCTAATTAAAGTGTTTGCCACTGTTTAAGGGGCTGCATGAAGGATACATTAGCTGTAAAGGGTTTCTAAAGATTGCTGGGGTCAGTCCTGATACATAAGGTCGAAGCTTTGATGAGAAGAAAGACACTCAAGGAACTCCGACTCTCCTCCCTAATATGTTTGTCTGTCTAGTTTTCCTATCATTGAGTTATTTTTACCTCGGCTGTCCCATTCCTCCCGTCTGTGACTCAGTCATCTGACAAGCTTTTATTTTCATCTCTGTTGGTGACTCTGGGTAAGAGGTATTTTAAAATATTATCCTTATCCCTCGTTGAGCACGGTAGCAATGTATACTGCAATCCTTCCCATTGTCTACACTCTATGGTATATACAGGTCCAGGCCAGGACTTGGCAATCTAGGTGCCCTATGTGAAAATTCTTCAGTGTGTCCTTCCCTGGTCATACACCCTCATACATGTATAGGGATAAGGGATTTAGTAAATTAATATATTTTTTTTAAATCATCTCCCCCCTCCCCCTTTACCTGCTGTTACCTTGCAGGGAGGTGGCATGCTGATCTCTGGTGGTCCAGTGTGCTGAGAACCTCTAACCATGAGTAACTGTATCGCAAGCCCATGCACTTACAGTGTCAGAACTTTCTCATGGTAATCCGCTCTGATTGGTTAGAGCTTGGTAGACAGCTTCTCATGGTGTGCAGCCAAAGGAGGTGTCAGACTAATTCCCAGGCACTACATAGGGGCAGACAAAGTATTATGTGCAGCTGTCACATAATACTGTGAGTCATTTTGCTTTGGAGCTCTGGGCTTTCCTTATTTACCTTCACCTCCTTGGTAATGTGCATTTTCCCAGTAATGTGTATTTTATATGACAGCCTTACTGTAATAAATCCCACAATAATATGATGTGATGTGTGTATGTGTGTGGTGTTTGTATGTGATATGTATGCTATGTGTTGGCTCTGTGTCATATTTGTAATGTGTGTATTGGCTGTGTGTGATGTATGTGTGTATTGGCTGTGTGTGACATTTGGGATGCTTTTTTTTTTGGCTGTGTGTGATTGGTATCTAATTCAGATTAAAAAATGTATGCTGGCCCATGTGTGAATGCAAGTGTATATTTTTGCAGTCACATGCACACAGTCCCATAGTCAGATGCACACATTTATACATAAAGACTGTCAACATACAGCAACATGCACACAGGCACATAGTCGTACACAGGCACATAGTCGTACACAGGCACATTTACAGGCAGTCACACACACAGTTACAGGCAGTCACACACACAGTTACAGGCAGTCACACACACAGTTACAGGCAGTCACACACACAGTTACAGGCAGTCACACACACAGTTACAGGCAGTCACACACACAGTTACAGGCAGTCACACACACAGTTACAGGCAGTCACACACACAGTTACAGGCAGTCACACACACAGTTACAGGCAGTCACACACACAGTTACAGGCAGTCACACACACAGTTACAGGCAGTCACACACACAGTTACAGGCAGTCACACACACAGTTACAGGCAGTCACACACAAAGTTACAGGCAGTCACACACAAAGTTACAGGCAGTCACACACAAAGTTACAGGCTGTCTTACACACAAAGTTACAGGCTGTCTTACACACAAAGTTACAGGCTGTCTTACACACAAAGTTACAGGCTGTCTTACACACAAAGTTACAAGCTGTCTCACACACACAGTTACAGGTATATAGTCAAACACACAGTTACAGACAGTCACACATACAGTTACAGGCTGTCTTACGCATAACAGATAAAAAAAGGTGAGGTTAGCACTAATAATATAGTGAACAGGCAGCAACCTTATAGAGGGTAACCCTCTAACCCTCTATATGTGAAATATGCAGTAAAAAGAGAGAAAGGTTGTGCCAAAGAAGAAAATAAGTAAAAAAAAAATATATATATATATATAAAAATAGTAAAAAATCTTAAAAATTATTATGAATAAAAAATGGGTAAGTTCCAATAATAAAATAAATATAGTCACTAATTCCGCTGTGGGGGTATCTTCTCTTGTTGTAGTGGTTCACACAGTCTCGTGATATGAAAAACACAAAAAGAGAGGACCAATCGTGCGGAGTGTATAAAATTAATGTATCGGTGGTAATAATATATATGTCACACTCACATTTGGATGAGCTATAGCCAGCTCAGGATTTGTAAGCATATAGCGGAATAATCCCCGCTTATAGGATGTATTGGTGCTTGTCCTCCAGGGAGTTTGTCCAACTCTCAGGAGAAGGAGATAAAAACAGCAGATAGTGCTCTCTGATGATATTTTAAGGTGGTATCTGTAAGTGTGCATCTGTGTATGTGTTTACATGTCAGGATGTGCATCTGTGGGTGCCAGTGCACATGTACCTGTGTGTCAGGTTGTGCATCTGTGTATACATTCCAGGGTGTGTATCTGTGTGTCAGGGAGTGTGTGCGTGTCAGTGTGTGTGTATCTGTGTGTCAGGGTGCGTGTGTGTCTGTGTGCATGTCTGCATTTGTATGTATATATCAGTGTGTATCTGAGTGTCAGGGTATGTGCATGTGTCAAGGTGTGTACCTATATCAGTGTCACTGTGTTTATGTGTGTATATGTGTGTTAATGTGTATAGTTGTGTAAATATGTATGTATGTATGTGGCAGTATGTGCATGCATTTAAGCAATCAAACACCAGCACAACCTGTTAAACACACTCCTGCAATCTAACACAAACATAACATACAACACACCCCTGCATTTAAACTCTAAACTTATATACAACCACCCCTTCGCTCAAACACCAGTACTACTCACATGTACATGTGCATTTAAAAGTCAGCATTGCTTATAAACACACTCCTGCAATCTAACACAAACATTACAAACAAACATACACCTGTATTAAAACACTAGAGTTATATGTAAACACACCCCTTCAATGAAACACCAACACTGCACACAAATGCACACCTACATTTACATGCCATCACTACAAACAAACACACCCCTGCATTCAAACACTACACGGAAGTACACCACTGCATTTTAATGGCAACAGTACATACAAATACACCCCTACATGCACACATATACTCAAAAACATGATTGCTTACATTCAAACGCACAAACACTGCTCACAAATACAACCCTACAAGGATGGGCAAATGGTAGATCCCCAGCTGGCATAGCAACATTGGAGTTGTTCCACAGATGGGGATCTGACTTTTGGCCACTCTTTCACTAGAGGAGGCCCAAAAAACTTTCTTGCACCAGTGCCCTCTCGGCAGTAGTTCTTCCACTGGAGTCACTGCTCTGGACCTATAAGGAAAAGTGAAAGGCAAAAAGGTGGGGTAGAAGTGCTAAGAGACATTATGTTACCATTCCTGGTTCCATAATATAAAGATGTAAATAATAGTTTGTACTATACGAAGGGAGGAATTAAGGATATATTAAATATAAATAAAACAGCTAAAAAAAATATGAAAGCAAATAATAGGTAAAATACTAGATGCAGTGTAGTATGTTGGAAGAAATTATAACAAAGTTAAAAATGCATAAAAATTTAATATTCACAAATCAGGAGCTGTTTAGTTTTCATAAACAATTAAATCCAATGTGAGTTGAAGACGTGCAAGAGCAGAAGTCTGTTGCAGCGTAGTGACACACAGTACTGGTAACTAATTATAGGTGGCAGTGTTTATTCATTCTAGCACCTGATTAACGAACAATCACACTGACGAAATGATACTGTGCCGAGCCGTTTCTGATCCAACGCTTATTTCCATGGAAGGATTAATCGTGTTTTTTAGGAAAGCTCTGAGATTCTAGCAGCCCAGGGCAGCTCTAAAGCTCACAGATCTTATCTATATATACGTTATACTGGTCTCATGCTGAAACTAATGGGACATTCCTATTTCTGCCTGTCCGGCTTGAGCCAGATCGAATATACCTCTAGAGGATATGAGCAAGCATCGTTTGACGTACATGTACTTAACAATGACCTAAACAAAATAATTAAACAGGAAATGTCCAGAGTCATAAAAATGTATGTACGGCGTAGAAACCTGCCCCTGTATTAAAGATCAGAGAACAGAGATTGTTTAATTTATTATTATTATTATTATTATTATAATGGTTATTACTATTGTTTAATATTGCATAATATTTATAGTGATATGTGTTAAAAAAAGTGCAGACGGAATTCTCACATTCTTTATTTTCAGATTATTGGGTTCCCAATTATTCTCATGCTAGTGAATAATCCCAATAGAGTATGGAGATTTGTTAAAAAGAAGCAACATAGTTGAAGAAAGCAGAATGTTAAGAATTGTGAGTAAGTTTGGGCCTCCAAGGCATCCTGAAAACCAGCATTCATCATTTTGTTTTCTTTGAGTAAAGCTTGAAATGGAATTGAGCACTGGGGCTGAAACAGGCAAGGTGTGTCATTAACTCAATGTTAATTTAAAACACAGAAAGGTAGAATGGGAACAATAATTCTGAAGTAATATACAAAATACTTGCCAGAATGTTTTACATAGACTCTCTAGGCACCATAGTCATTTCAGATTATTGAAGTAGTTATGGTGCGAGGATGCTAACTCTGAATTATTTCTAGTCAAATGGTGTTTCAGTTGTTAAAGCAGTGTTTTAAAGTGGATCTTGCATCTCATCCTAAAAGCCCTGCCAATCGAGGAGCCATGCTTTACACGTCTAGATTTAACATTGCTTACCTAGATTTCAGTAAGGCTTTTGACACTGTTGCACATAGAAGGCTTATCAATAAACTACAATCTTTGAGTTTGGATTCGAATATTGTTGAATGGGTAAGGCAGTGGCTGAGTGACAGGCAACAGAGGGTTGTAGTCAATGGAGTATATTCGAAGCTTGGGCTTGTCACCAGTGTGGTACCTCAGGGATCTGTACTTGGACCCATTCTCTTTAATATTTTTATTAGTGATATTGCAGAAGGTCTTGATGGTAAGGTGTGTCTTTTTGCGGATGATACTAAGATATGTAACAGGGTTGATGTTCCAGGAGGGATAAGCCAAATGGAAAATGATTTAGGTAAACTAGAAAAATGGTCAGAGTTGTGGCAACTGACATTTAATGTGGATAAGTGCAAGATAATGCATCTTGGACGTAAAAACCCAAGGGTAGAGTACAAAATATTTGATTGAGTCCTAACCTCAACATCTGAGGAAAGGGATTTAGGGGTGATTATTTCTGATGACTTAAAGGTAGGCAGACAATGTAATAGAGCAGCAGGAAATGCTAGCAGAATGCTTGGTTGTATAGGGAGAGGTATTGGCAGTAGAAAGAGGGAAGTGCTCATGCCATTGTACAGAACACTGGTGAGACCTCACTTGGAGTACTGTACACAGTACTGGAGACCCTATCTTCAGAAGGATATTGATACCTTAGAGAGAGTTCAAAGAAGGGCTACTAAACTGGTTCATGGATTGCAGGATAAAACTTACCAGGAAAGGTTGAAGGATCTTAACATGTATAGCTTGGAGGAAAGACGAGACAGGGGGGATATGATAGAAACATTTAAATACATAAAGGGAATCAACACAGTAAAGGAGGAGACTATATTTAAAAGAAGAAAAACTACCACAACCAGAGGACATAGTCTTAAATTAGAGGGACAAAGGTTTAAAAATAATACCAGGAAGTATTACTTTACTGAGAGGGTAGTGGATGCATGGAATAGCCTTCCAGCTGAAGTGGTAGAGGTTAACACAGTAAAGGAGTTTAAGCATGCGTGGGATAGGCATAAGGCTATCCTAACTATAAGATAAGGCCAGGGACTAATGAAAGTATTTAGAAAACTGGGCAGACTAGATGGGCCAAATGGTTCTTATCTGCCGTCACATTCTATGTTTCTATGTTTCTAATATGTATAGCATGCTTAAGTAATAAGCCTTGCAGACATGCTCACTAGAATGAGTGCTCGCAAATCCAAAGCATGTCTCCCAACAACTGGGAGTGGGCAATCGGGACAGGGAGGGTGGGATCCTGAGGGGGCATCACCAGTCACATGACCCATGTCTTTAGCAGCCCCCCCCAACCATCAGGATTGTGCAGGAATGATGTGCTTGCACTGTGCTTCCTGGGGACACTTTCTGGTAACAAGGGATCTAAAATGGGACAATGGGATAGTACCTGGAAATCGGGACTATCCAGACGAAAGCGGAACTGTTGGAGGGCTGCCAACAGTGATGGTTAAATGCTGGATTTGAATTTAGGACAGCATTGTTTGGACATACAAGTGCTCTCTCCTGGGTTGCAGCCCCTGCCAGTCCCTCTCGTTTCGGCACGGTATGAATGCTGATGCATAAACACTTTGGTATGAATTAGTACGAGAGCCAAGAAGTATTACTTATGGCTTTTTGACTGACAGGATGTCTAGGTGGAGCTATAAGCTTTGTTTTGACAAATTGAAAAATAGCTAAACAGTTAGAAAGCAGGTATGTTATCCTAGCACCATAACCTCATCAATTAGGTGAAGTGGTTATGGTGCCTGAAGCGTCCCTTTCATAAGATTTGTTACTGAAACTGCAAAATGAATTACTAATCTATTTAATAGGAAAACACACAAACTCCTGTCACATAAAGTGACACAAAATTAAGAACAATTTATAGAAACACTTTATAGAAAGTTTACTTTTAGCTTTAATAGTTTTGATTTGACTGTGATTTGCTAATTAAAATGGATTTTTGTTTCAGACAGGTCTCTGTAACAGATGCATCATACTTCATCCGTGCTGTCCCAAGTGGGAGAGAAGGAAAGAAACATTAATACGGCAGAATGTTCTAAATGAATGGAATGATCTTTAAATCTCAGATAAGATGTACATGATCGGTGCGTTTATTGCTCCTTCTCAGGAAAATACATATTATCAAAGCACTTATTCATACAGTCACTTCCCACTTGAACACACTAGTGCAATACATGCAATATATCTTATTATATCGAAACCGTCCTCTTTGAGCATTGCACCCATTTTATATGGCGTGTGTGTAGTGTTAAGAGCAATGTTACAAGTGTTGATCTTGTGACATTAAATTGCAAACTACAGCTTAAAAATTTCGTTGCGAACACTGCTTTCAATGCAAAATGAATGTTAGCCCGGGTAAACATGGGATTGGGAGAGAAGCGTTTTATCTTTTAGAGAAAGCTATCTTTACTAAAAATGACAGACATGGACAATGTTTCCAATACAGCTGTGTGAGTATACATTCAAAACATTTTCTTTAGTGGATATCCATGAATGACTATATTGCTTGTACAGAGATAGCACAAAGAAAGCAATGAGAGATTTGAATTCATTTAAGGGTCTTTTTCTATGATTTATACTGAAACCTCTTTATATTGCGTTCTCTAATGAGAATCATCTGACGGACGAAAAACTTAAAATAGAAGATTATGTTACCTTTACATACATATAGTCATTGCTGTTGGTATTATTTATTATTTATTTATTTTTTACAAAAGAAAAATAAATTTTGACATTTTTGATCCTTTGAATGTACAATGTATTTCAAGGGATTCAAGGGAATTCAACTCTGCGTTAGTAATTTATATGAGCAAAATGGTGCCCTTGGGTCACTCTCAGAAAACGTTACTGCTGTTTTCAACTAATAAATTCTAATCTTGTACTCGTGTTGTCTCTGGTCAGCATTTGAGTGCTTGTATGTGTGCTTCTTAAACACGTAATCATTCCGACTCATATTACGTTTTTCCACGAAGGAAGATGTTTGAAAATAGAATGATCACTGTCTTGGCAAATCATAAATTCATTAATGGATGGGAAAATATGTATGTCAGTTGTTTAGAACGCAGATCTCTCCTTCAGTTTAGAATTACATATTAAAATCTATTTCATTTTCATTTTTTTTAAATAAATATTATTTTTTTCATTTTTATTTAAAAAAACTCTGACAAAAAATGTATTTAAGTTTTGTTTTCTTTTTTCACAGTCCATGTGTGTGCTAATAGAGCGTAGTTTTTTTCATTATCACAAGACTTTCTCCGTAACACAATTCCATAATATCTAATTAATAAGCAGATATCACCGAGCATCTGCATTGTGCTTTTGTTTTATTATCTTTCAGTAGTTCAAGGACCTAGGCAATCTTGTCCGATGTATCAGCTGAATATGGAGATAAAGTTCTGTTATTGGTTTTGACTACTATAGAACGTCATTGTTCACACAAATTTGCACTGTGACATAAATGATACCCATTAAGACAAAGAGGCTCATTCAGTAAACAGTGAATTAGAGTAAATTAAAAACCAGATTGCAAAATGTTGGCCAAAATAGCTGATTTGGGGAAAAAAAAAACTAAAAACAAACTAAAGTATAGAAGAAAAAATGTGAAAATTGGCGCTTAGAAGTGAATAAAGTGTAGCTAGTTTCAGTGTGAAAATCAATCACTAAAATTTTACCATAAAAAAGAATAAACACAATATTAATTAAAGGGACACTATAATCACCAAAACAACTTTAGCTTAATGAAGCCATTTTTGTGTATAGATCATGCCCCCGCAGTTTCACTGCTCAATTCTCTGCCATTTGGGAGTTACATCACTTTGTTTATACAGCTCTAGTCACACAGCCCTGCATGTGACTTGCACAGTCATCCTAAACACTTCCTGTAAAGAGCCAACTAATGTTTACACTTCCTTTATCGCAATTTCTATATAATTTAGAATGCATTTATCTCTTGTGCTGTTAATAGCTTGCAGGACCCAGGAAGTTTTACATTTAAAGAGCAGGAGAAAAAAAACTTTTAAGGTAAGTTACATCTGATTGAAAAGTAAACCATTTTGTTTTCATGCAGGCTGTGTGAGTCACAGCCAGGAGAGGTGTTGCTAGGGCTGCATGGACAGAAACAAAGTTATTTAACTCCTAAGGGGCAGAGATTTGAGCAGTGAGACTGCAGAGGCATGATATATACACTAATACTGCTTCATTAAGCTAAAGTTGTTTTGGTCACTATAGTGTCCATTTAAAGTGAACAGCGCAGTAATATAGAAACATAGGAACATAGAAACATAGAATGTGACGGCAAATAAGAACCATTCAACCCATCTAGTCTGCCCAATTTTTTTTTAAATACTTTCATTAGTCCCTGGCCTTATCTTATAGTTAGGATACCCTTATGCATATCCCATGCATGCTTAAACTTCTTTACTGTGTTAACCTCTACCACTTCAGCTGGAAGGCTATTCCATACATCCACTAACCTCTCAGTAAAGTAATATTTCTGGATATTATTTTTAAACCATTGCCCCTCTAATTTAAGACTATGTCCTCTTGTTGTGGTAGTTTTTCTTCTTTTAAATATAGTCTCCTCCTTTACTGTGTTGATTCCCTTTATGTATTTAAATGTTTATATCATATCCCCCCTGTCTCGTCTTTCCTCCAAGCTATACATGTTAAGTTCCTTTAACCTTCCCTTGTAAGTTTTATCCTGCAATTCATGAACCAGTTTAGTAGCCCTTCTCTGAACTCTCTCTAAAGTATCAATATCCTTCTGGAGATATAGTCTGCAGTACTGCGTACAATACTCCAAGTGAGGTCTCACCAGTGTTCTGTACAATGGCATGAGCACTTCCCTCTTTCTACTGCTAATACCTCTCCCTATACAACCAAGCATTCTGCTAGCATTTCCTGCTGCTCTATTACATTGTCTGCCTACCTTTAAGTCATCAGAAATAATCACCCCTAAATCCCTTTCCTCAGATGTTGAGGTTAGGACTCAATCAAATATTCTGTACTCTGCCCTTGGGTTTTTTACATCCAAGATGCATTATCTTACACTTATCCACATTAAATGTCAGTTGCCACAACTCTGTCCATTTTTCTAGTTTACCTAAATCATTTGCTGTTTGGCTTATCCCTCCTGGAACATCAACCCTGTTACGTATCTTAGTATCATCAGCAAAAATACATACCTTACCATCAAGACCTTCTGCAATATCACTAATAAAAACATTAACCCCTTAAGGACACATGACGTGTGTGACACGTCATGATTCCCTTTTATTCCAGAAGTTTGGTCCTTAAGGGGTTAAAGAGAATGGGTCCAAGTACAGATCCCTGAGGTACCCCACTGGTGACAAGCCCAAGCTTCGAATATACTCCATTGACTACAACCCTCTGTTGCCGGTCACTCAGTCACTTCCTTACCCATTCAACAATATTGGAATCCAAACTTAAAGATTGCAGTTTATTGATAAGCCTTCAATGCGTAACAGTGTCAAAAGCCTTACTGAAATCTAGGTAAGCAATGTCTACTGCACCACCCTGATCTATAATTTTAGTTACCCAATCAAAAAAATCAATAAGATTAGTTTGGCATAATATCCCTGAAGTAAACTCATGTTGTCTCTGATCTTGAAATCCATGTGTTTAACAATCCTATCCTTTAACATGGTTTCCATTACTTTCCCCACTACTGAAGAAAGGCTTACTGGTCTATAGTTGCCCGACTCCTCCCTACTAACTTACTTGTGAATGGGCACAACATTTGCTAACTTCCAATCTTCTGGGACTACTCCTGTTAACAATAATTGGTTAAATAAATCTGTTAATGGTTTTGCTAGTACACTACTAAGCTATTTTAATAACTTTGTGTGTATTCCATCAGGTCCCATTGACTTATTTGTCTTTACTTTTGACAGTTGAAATAGAACCTCTTCCTCTGTAAACTCACATGTAACAAATTACTAATTTGTCCTTAATAAAATCTCATAATAAATAAAACCAAAAAGTGTAAAAAATAATACACCATATGTGTACTTTAGTGTTATATAAATATACCACATTAATGCTTTGAAGTTTATGTCTCTTTAAGCAAATAGAGAACAGAACACTTCCGTAGGGTAAGACAGCTTTAACACCATAAAGATACAAATTAGCAATGGCTGGTATCACACTCACATTTCCATGAACCTGTATAGATAACCTGTTTTGCATTTGTGTGCTGTTGTGAGGGATTCTACTCAGGGGGACAAATAACTTTAAAACTGGAGAAGTTGCATTTTCAGTTGAATTTTGGGAAACTACTTGAAGCATTTGTTATGTTGAGCTATTTCAATTGCTTTCGTTTGATTTGTTAATTGCAGTTTTTGACAATAAACTTGATTTTTTTATTGGGAGTTGAATAATTTTGATGATAACTATATACATACATATTGTCTTTTTCTATTAAAGCAACATAGTATTTGGATTTTATTCAATTTTTTTGTGTACCATCGACTTTATAGAATATTCATTTTGTTTTACAACAAATAGTTCAGAGTAAAATACTCTCTGTGGTAGACTCCCCTCTATACCAGTATAATAACGAATGTTTCTATAATAATCATCCACTATTTTTTCCCATTATTATAAGAGCACTATGTGCGTCCGTGAGTTCTTGCTTCTGAACAAACAGACAAGAAGACTTTATCAGTACAGTCATAGGAGGTTTCATATCAATAACAAATCACAAGACAATACTCTAAGCAATACTCCAAGCTTTTGCCATTCAGTCGAGCTCAGTAACTCTGACTCCCCATGTACTGGGCCAATTAGGTGACTGCTAAACAGCCTTGGAGTTTTTGACCGAATTCCTCTCTCTACCTATCTCACATTTATCTACTGACCTGATATTACTAAGCTTTTCCATTCTTATTACTCTGATCTGTATAATGCGAACCATAAAGAACCTATTGGAGGTGATCAACTGTCACGAGAAGCAGATCCTACTCGCTTGTCTCGTTTTCAGAAACTTACTTAATGCCCCAATAAAAAAAAAAAAAAAGAAATTAGATGGGCAATTTTTTCAGCAGGGTCTGGAAAAACTCCTGATACAGATATTTAAATCCCACCTTCTTCCCCACCTGAAATTATGCGTTAGTACCATAAATAGGCTAGAATATGTTAGGTTAAGGAAGACAAGTCAATACTATACGACCCCTTAAACCAGGAAAAAAACCAGACTTGGTTCCATCTTACTGCCCTATTCCACATAAGATTTTAAACTTCTCTCTTAAATTATAGCCAAGAGATTACAAAGGTTTTTGTCAAATATTTTACAACTGAAACAGTTGGAATTCATCAGGGGAAGATAGTCTGTCAAGGATATTAGAGCTTTCTTATCCTTATTGGTAGTGGAAATGACCCCCTTTGTACTCGGGAACTCCTGAACCTGGATGGTTAAAATGCTTTTAAATGGGTATCTTGGTCTCACTTGCTTTGAATATTAAAAACGCCTTATGGAATGAGCAGTCCATCAGGAATGTCCATTAACTCCAATTCTTTTTCATCTTCTTCCTTGAATCCATTAACTCGTATGTCTCATATTTACCAAATTTCTCACCTGGAATTTTTTATTTGTTAATGTTGAATAAACATCACAGCATTTGCAGATGGCACCTTACCTTATATATCTGACTCTAACCTTTCAATTCTTATTTTAAATTATCAAACTCAACTGGAAGATTGGCCTCAACTTTCTCTTAAAATACCCGGCAGGTAATGCCTTTTACATCCATATTATTTCCCAAACTATTAAGCCTAATACAAATCCTTCTAATACTATTTTTGATACATGATGTGCAACAGTTATCCTCTCCTTTTACAATCTTCCTATGCCATGGGGGGAGTCAGGTTGGCTCTTACAGTTGCAGAAACCTAGATTTAATTTAGGCCTCAATATACCCTATATCTTAAAATACATTTTGCGGTGAGATACTGCCACGTTTTGGACTGTATTTTAGAACAAGATACATTTTTTTTAATTACTTTATGGAACAGCAATTATGTCCAGAAATTCCCCTCACCAACTTACTACATTTTAAACATAAGCATACAGTTTTTCCTACTATTAAAGCTTGGAAATGTAGAAGAATCAAACTTGACCTTAATTGGCAATATTCAAGATTTCACACATTCCTCTCAAATCCCTGTTTCCACAATGGCTTACTTACCTAACTTCTTCAACCTTGGCATAATTGCTCCCTATCCTTCATTGGCAAATGCTTAGACTCTCAACATCATATAATCCTAAATCATTAACAACTAAGAGATAAGTTCCTTCCCTTCAAATCCCCCTTTTTCATATTCATAAATTCGGACCTATACTGAAATAATCTTACTGCACCTACAAGCCAATGACTGGACTCACCCAGTTTACTAAAAAAATTTTAATCCTTCTCAAACTAACTATTTTATTGTCAGGACCCCGCGGGCGGCTGCAAGGGGAGGCTGCAGTCCGCTCGCGGCACTCACCCTCCAGCCGTCCACGGTCCCCTTCCTGCCAGGTGTTCGGCGGGCGGCATCCTCCCAGCCACGGGTGCCGTCCGCGTCTTCTTCCGGGTCCCCCAGTGGCAGCATGCATGACGCTGCACGCTGGGAGACCGGCCAATTTGTTACACGCCGGGGTCAGTCACCTGACCCGGCGTTAAAGGCACAGTGCCTCAATCACAGTGGGAGGTTTAGATATCTCCCACGTGTGATTGTTAATTCTGATTGGAAATTAGCCAATCAGAATTAACCTTCTGGTTTATATACTTACCTTTCCTGTTCCTCCCTGCCCTGTTGTGGTCTTTGCTTTATAGTATTGATGCTGAACGTGTGATTTCTGGTTACGTACTCTCTGGCTTGTTATACTGACTTTGTGACTTTCTCCTACCCTTTGACCTCGGCTTGTTTCTCGTTATTCTGTTTTCTGGTTCCCCTTACTCGGCTTGTCTCCTGACTATTCTGTGTGTGCTTAGCCCGGCCACTCTAAGGACCGGTACTGCACACTTTCTGTGTGAGTGTCTGTGTGTATGTTAGCGTGTTGGGTTCCCCGAATCGTGACATTACAACAGGGCCATAATGGAACCTGCTGACATACCACAGCTCCTAGTTAATCAGGAGGCTAGAATGGATGGCTTGGACCACCGTATGGATCAGTTTGCTCAAGCTTTGCAAACCATACTGGCTCGCACTGCACACTTGCAGCCTGCCGTTCAGGAGGTTGCTGCTGCTGTGTCCGAGCCCATTCCCACTCCGGCACCCGTTCCTGCCCATGTAGTGCATATGACGCCGCCACAGCGCTACAGCGGTGACCCGGCATTGTGTCGTGGTTTCCTCAACCAAATTGACATCCATTTGGTGATGAATCCACGTTCCTATCCCACTGACAGATCTAAAATAGCCTTTTTGATAAACCACTTGTCAGGGAGAGCTTTAGCATGGGCTAATCCCATGTGGGAGAATGCTTCCCCAATGTCCTTTGCAGACTTTTTGACCGCTTTCAAACGCACATTTGATCAACCCGGCAGGGTTGCTTCTGCTGGCAAAGCTCTGCTTAGGGTCCGACAGGTTAACAGATCTGTAGCGGATTACACTATCGAATTCCGCACTCTAGCAGCTGAGGTGGTTTGGAATAATGATGCCCTCGTTACAGCCTTTCAGGAGGGTTTGGCCGCTTACATCCTGGACGAAATAGCCTCCAGGGAATTGCCTGTCCTTCTGGATGATCTTATAGATTATATCATCCGTATTGATAATCGTATTAGAGAGAGACGTAGTCAGAGGCGTATGTATACTCAGATGTTACCTGCTTTACCCAGTACTGCGTTACTGGCATTACCCCCTTCTAGCCAACCTCCCCCTGAAACCTTGCAATTGGGTGTTACTGGGTTAATTGAGGTAGAAAAATCATACCGAAGAAGGGAAGGGTTATGCCTTTACTGTGGGAAAAGGGGACATCTTCTAAGAACCTGCCCTGAATTGCGGGGAAAACTGCAGCACCCAAGGCCTATAGAGGGGTCGGCCTCGGGTGTTATGTCGTTTACCCCTCACGTCCCCATTACTAGACCGTTTATTACGGTTACCCTTTTTGTTGGTAATACTACCGTGATTACCAAAGCCTTGATAGATTCAGGGGCTGCTGACAATCTTATGGATGAGAGTTTTGCTAAAACCGCATCTTTGACTCTGATCCAAAAGGTCACTCCCTTGGCTGTGGAGGCCATAGATGGTAGACCACTGGAGAAACCTCTGGTGACCCATGAGACCAAAGAACTGGTTATGTCTGTGGGTGCCTTGCACAAGGAAAGATTGTCCTTTCAAATAATCAACTCCCCTACAGCCTCTGTCGTTTTGGGCTTCCCCTGGTTGGTTAAACACAATCCGATGATTGATTGGGGTTGTTTGGAGATTCTCTCCTGGGGGAAATCTTGTCAAAGGGAATGTATGACTCGTGTTTGTCCTGTTGGCTTGCTTAATGTACCCACAGCCAAACCACTTTCTGTTAATGTTCCTCCTGTGTATGCGGACCTAGCTATGGTGTTTGAAAAAAGGGAGGCAGATAAACTACCCCCGCACCGTGAATATGATTGTGCCATAAACCTCTTACCTGGTACTATGCCACCTAGGGGTAAGGTATACCCTCTTTCTGAAAAAGAGAACCAGGTAATGGAGGAGTACATAAAGGAAGCCTTAAGTAAAGGTTTTATCAGAAGGTCCTCCTCTCCTGCTGGGGCTGGTTTCTTTTTTGTTGCCAAAAAGGAGGGTGACCTACGGCCTTGTATAGACTACAGGGGCCTGAACAATATAACGATTAAAAATGCCTACCCTATTCCCCTCATCACGGAGTTATTTGACCGGGTCAAAGGTTCTAAATACTTCACTAAATTAGACCTCAGGGGGGCTTATAACCTTGTTCGTATAAAGGAGAATGATGAGTGGAAAACAGCATTCAATACACGTAGCGGACATTACGAGTATCTAGTCATGCCTTTTGGACTGTGTAATGCTCCCGCTGTGTTTCAGGACCTCATAAACGATGTCCTCAGGGATCTATTGCATGTCTGTGCCGTGGTGTACCTTGACGACATCCTTGTATATTCCCCTGATTTGCAGACACATCATAATCATGTTAGGATGGTGCTGAAAAGGTTATTACAGAACGGACTTTATTGTAAATTAGAAAAATGTTTGTTCGATCAGACCTCGGTGCAATTTCTAGGATATATAATTTCCGAACAGGGTTTCAGTATGGATCCTGCTAAGTTAGAAGCCATACTATCCTGGCCGCTTCCCCAAGGTCTTAAGGCTATCCAGCGTTTTATAGGATTTGCCAACTATTACAGGAAATTTATAAGAAACTTTTCACCACTTATCTCCCCTATAACGAAGCTGACTAAGAAAGGTCTACACCCTAGGGTATGGACTCCTGAAGCCCTTAAGGCCTTCGAAACTCTCAAGAAGGCATTTGCCTCTGCTCCAGTACTACGCCACCCTGATCCTTCCCTTCCCTTTGTTATGGAAGTGGACGCTTCTGAATCAGGCGTGGGAGCAGTACTGTCACAGAGATCATCGTATGACGAACCCCTCCATCCCTGTTGCTACTTTTCAAAAAGGTTATCTGATCCAGAAAAGAATTACGATGTTGGGAACAGGGAACTATTAGCTATTGTGTTAGCTTTTAAGGAATGGAGGTACTTATTAGAGGGTTCTAGACTCAAAGTTATGGTTATAACAGATCATAAGAACCTCTCCTATATAGCTGATGCTAGAAGGTTGTCCGCCCGGCAGGCTAGATGGTCTCTATTTCTTTCACGCTTCCAATACGTGATTACCTATAGACCTGGTTGCCGTAATGCCAAAGCTGACGCTATCTCTCGACAGTATGAACCTCTAGAATCTGTTAACTCGACCCCTGAACCTATTGTACCTGCGTCTCAGATAATAGCTGCTACCCGTTTGGTTGTTTCGTCTCTTGTTCTTGATAATATTAAGACATACCAAACTCAAGCACCCCCTGAGACGCCTGTTGGCAGACTATACGTTAAAGTGAATGACAGAAAGAAGTTATTAACTTTATTTCACACCGCCAAAACTGCTGGTCATCCAGGGGTTACCAAGACTTATAAGGGCCTCCTTCAACAGTTCTGGTGGCCTTCACTCAAGCGAGACGTGGTGGATTTTGTGCAGGCTTGTCGGGTCTGTACGCAGTGTAAGTCCCCTAATGTGAGACCCCAGGGTCTCCTGATGCCTCTATCGATACCCAATAAACCATGGACCCACTTATCCATGGATTTTATTGTAGACCTTCCTCCTTCCGATGGTCAGACAGTGATATTAACTGTGACGGATAGGTTCTCTAAAATGGCGCACTTTATTCCGCTTAAGAAACTGCCTTCTGCGATTCAGCTTGCTCAGGTGTTTGCCAAGGAAGTGTTCCGCTTGCATGGGGTACCTGAGAATATTGTATCTGACAGGGGTCCTCAATTTGTCTCTCGGTTTTGGAGGGGTTTTTGTGCCGAGATGGGGGTCTCCTTGTCGTTTACTTCCTCCTATCACCCGCAATCTAATGGTGCAGCCGAACGTGCTAATCAGTCTGTGGAATTGTATTTGCGCTGCTTCACTAATGCGCACCAGGATGACTGGTCTCGCCTCCTTCCGTGGGCTGAATTTGCCAGGAATACGGTGTCTCATTCGTCTACTGGCTTAAGTCCTTTTGAGGTTGCTTATGGGTTTCGGCCTTCCGTCCTTCCCGGTGCGTTCTCCGACAAGGGAATGCCCGCTTTGGACCAGCACCTCGCCTCTTTGCGGAAGATGTGGGATCAGGTCCATGTTGCGCTGTCCCGTTCAGCGGCTGCTCAGAAGAAGTTTGCTGATCGCCATAGGGGTGCGGCCCCTTCCTATGTTCCGGGTGATAGGGTATGGTTGTCCTCTAGGAACCTCCGCCTCAAGGTTCCCTCGATGAAGTTCGCTCCCAGGTTCCTTGGTCCCTACAAGGTGTTACGTAGGGTTAACCCCGTTTCCTACTCCCTGGACTTGCCCTCTTCCATGCGCATTCCGAACACGTTTCACGTTTCGCTTTTGAAGCCCTTGCTTTGCAACCGGTTCTCTCGTCCCCTCGGGCGGCCTGTTTCCCCTCGCGCTGTCCCCAGTGATGTGTACGAAGTGGCTGCCCTTCTCGACTCTCGTGTTTCTAGGGGTCGGCTGCAATATCTGGTGGATTGGAAGGGGTACGGCCCTGAGGACCGATCTTGGGTTTCGTGCTCTGATCTGCACGCTCCCTCTTTGATCCGCTCCTTTCATGCCCGGTTTCCTTTGAAGCCTTCTGCTTCCCGCCCTCTGGGCGGTCTTCGAGGGGGGGGTAATGTCAGGACCCCGCGGGCGGCTGCAAGGGGAGGCTGCAGTCCGCTCGCGGCACTCACCCTCCAGCCGTCCACGGTCCCCTTCCTGCCAGGTGTTCGGCGGGCGGCATCCTCCCAGCCACGGGTGCCGTCCGCGTCTTCTTCCGGGTCCCCCAGTGGCAGCATGCATGACGCTGCACGCTGGGAGACCGGCCAATTTGTTACACGCCGGGGTCAGTCACCTGACCCGGCGTTAAAGGCACAGTGCCTCAATCACAGTGGGAGGTTTAGATATCTCCCACGTGTGATTGTTAATTCTGATTGGAAATTAGCCAATCAGAATTAACCTTCTGGTTTATATACTTACCTTTCCTGTTCCTCCCTGCCCTGTTGTGGTCTTTGCTTTATAGTATTGATGCTGAACGTGTGATTTCTGGTTACGTACTCTCTGGCTTGTTATACTGACTTTGTGACTTTCTCCTACCCTTTGACCTCGGCTTGTTTCTCGTTATTCTGTTTTCTGGTTCCCCTTACTCGGCTTGTCTCCTGACTATTCTGTGTGTGCTTAGCCCGGCCACTCTAAGGACCGGTACTGCACACTTTCTGTGTGAGTGTCTGTGTGTATGTTAGCGTGTTGGGTTCCCCGAATCGTGACATTTATCAAGTTACTATAGGGTTGTATATGAACTACCATGTTATATCTACCAATCGTATTTACAAGTGGACAACAGAATTCCCCTCTCTTTCCATTGATGACATTCTCACTGCAACAAATTACTTAAACTGTTTCCAGTTTCTTTGTACCAAGAGATGCATAACATTATACGAGATCTGTCTGGAAAAAGTCCAGCCGTTGTTCACATAACAAGAACGGTTTGCATGATATCAATGTAAACTGGCAGCTAAGGAGAGTGGACTGGAATGTGCATGCATCAACAATGACGACTTCACTGTACTAGTCAGTGGAGGCACTAGACGCTGTTAAGTGAGCATGTGTACTGTGTGGCCATTGCATTCAAAATGACTGAGTGAGTTGAGCAACAAATCTGCATTCAAGTTTGCATTAAGCTTGAACAATCTTCTGCAGAGTTCAGCGCAAATAAAAGTATGGCATAAATGCTTCAAAGATGGTTGAAAAACTGTTGAAAGACTTGGCGCCCTGCGACATCTGACTTTTCCCAAAACTAAAGTCATGTTTAAAAGAGAAGAGATTTCAGACCATCGATGAGATTTAGGTAAATACAATGAGGTAGCTAGTGGCAATTCCAACAAAGGATTTTGCAGAGTGTTTTGAGCAGTAAAAGATACTCTGGGGCAGCTGTGTGAGATCCCAAGGTGCCCACTTTGAAGGGGACTGATGACCTATTGGCCTATATACAATATTTCTTGTATCTGCTTCAATAAGTGTCTCTATTTTTCATATTACATGGATGGATACTTTCCAGACAGATGGGGTCTGTCTACTTAGCTCTTGACTCTCAACAGGGAATTAATTTGAGAGATTCCTCTAAATACTTGAAATATTGATCTATATTATTTGTTTTTGGATTTGTAGTCAAATAAAATAATTTTGGAAAAAAATACAAACACTTTCCGCCGTCTCCGGAGCTGTCGATTTACGGCATATCCTCAGGTTTATCCAGTGCCGCTGTCTCCGGAGCTGTCCATTTATGGCATTTCCTTAGGTTTATCCAGTGCAGCTATCTCTGGAGCTGTCCATTTATGGCATTTCCTTAGGTTTATCCAGTGCCGCTGTCCCCGGAGCTGTCCATTTATGGCATTTCCTTAGGTTTATTTAGTGCCTCTGTCTCTGGAGCTGTCCATTTATGGCATTTCCTTAGGTTTATCCAGTGCCCCTGTCCCCAGAGCTGTCTATTTACGGCATTTCTTTAGGTTTATTCAGTGCCGCTGTCCCCGGAGCTGTCCATTTATGGCATTTCCTTAGGTTTATCCAGTGCCGCTGTCCATTTACGGCATTTCCTTAGGTTTATCCAGTGCCGCTGTCCCCGGAGCTGTCCATTTATGGCATTTCCTTAGGTTTATCCAGTGCCGCTGTCCCCGGAGCTGTCCATTTATGGCATTTCCTTAGGTTTATCCAGTGCCGCTGTCCCCGGGGCTGTCAATTTGCGGCATTTCCTTAGGTTTATCCAGTGCCGCTGTCCCCGGAGCTGTTCATTTATGGCATTTCCTTAGGTTTATCCAGTGCCCCTGTCCCCAGAGCTGTCCATTTACGGCATTTCCTTAGGTTTATTCAGTGCCGCTGTCCCCGGAGCTGTCCATTTATGGCATTTCCTTAGGTTTATTCAGTGCCGCTGTCCCCGGAGCTGTCCATTTATGGCATTTCCTTAGGTTTATTCAGTGCCGCTGTCTCTGGAGCTGTCTATTTATGGCATTTCTTTAGGTTTATCCTGTGCTGCTGTCTCCGGAGCTGTCCATTTATGGCATTTCCTTAGGTTTATCCAGTGCCGCTGTCCCCAGAGCTGTCCATTTATAGCATTTCCTTAGGTTTATCCAGTGCCGCTATCCCCGGAGCTGTTCATTTATGGCATTTCCTTAGGTTTATTCAGTGCCGCTGTCCCCAGAGCTTTCCATTTACAGCATTTCCTTAGGTTTATCCAGTGCCCCTGTCCCCAGAGCTGTCCATTCATGGCATTTCCTTAGGTTTATCCAGTGCCGCTGTCCCCGGAGCTGTCCATTTACGGCATTTCCTTAGGTTTATCCAGTGCCGCTGTCCCCGGAGCTGACCATTTATGGCATTTCCTTAGGTTTATCCAGTGCCCCTGTCCCCAGAGCTGTCCATTTACAGTATTTCCTTAGGTTTATCCAGTGCCGCTGTCCCCAGAGCTGTCCATTTACAGCATTTCCTTAGGTTTATCCAGTGCCCCTGTCACCAGAGCTGTCCACTCATGGCATTTCCTTAGGTTTATCCAGTGCCGCTGTTCCCGGAGCTGTCCATTTACGGCATTTCCTTAGGTTTATCCAGTGCCGCTGTCCCCGGAGCTGACCATTTATGGCATTTCTCTTAGGTTTATCCAGTGCCCCTGTCCCCAGAGCTGTCCATTTACAGCATTTCCTTAGGTTTATTCAGTGCCGCTGTCCCCGGAGCTGTCCATTTACGGCATTTCCTTAGGTTTATCCAGTGCCGCTGTCCCCAGAGCTGTCCATTTACGGCATTTCCTTAGGTTTATCCAGTGCCCCTTTCCCCAGAGCTGTCCATTTATGGCATTTCTTTAGGTTTATCCTGTGCTGCTGTCCCCGGAGCTGTCCATTTATGGCATTTCTTTAGGTTTATCCTGTGCTGCTGTCTTCGGAGCTGTCCATTTACGACATTTCCTCAGGTTTATTCAGTGCTGCTGTCTCTGGAGCTGTCCATTTACGGCATTTCCTTAGGTTTATCCAGTGCCGCTGTCCCCGGAGCTGACCATTTATGGCATTTCCTTAGGTTTATCCAGTGCCCCTGTCCCCAGAGCTGTCCATTTACAGCATTTCCTTAGGTTTATTCAGTGCCGCTATCCCCAGAGCTGTCCATTTATGGCATTTCCTTAGGTTTATTCAGTGCCGCTGTCCCCGGAGCTGTTCATTTATGGCATTTCCTTAGGTTTATTCAGTGCCGCTGTCCCCAGAGCTGTCCATTTACAGCATTTCCTTAGGTTTATCCAGTGCCCCTGTCCCCAGAGCTGTCCATTCATGGCATTTCCTTAGGTTTATCCAGTGCCGCTGTCCCCGGAGCTGTCCATTTACGGCATTTCCTTAGGTTTATCCAGTGCCGCTGTCCCCAGAGCTGACCATTTATGGCATTTCCTTAGGTTTATCCAGTGCCCCTGTCCCCAGAGCTGTCCATTTACAGCATTTCCTTAGGTTTATTCAGTGCCGCTGTCCCCGGAGCTGTCCATTTACGGCATTTCCTTAGGTTTATCCAGTGCCGCTCTCCCCAGAGCTGACCATTTATGGCATTTACTTAGGTTTATCCAGTGCCCCTGTCCCCAGAGCTGTCCATTTACAGCATTTCCTTAGGTTTATTCAGTGCCGCTGTCCCCGAGCTGTCCATTTACGGCATTTCCTTAGGTTTATCCAGTGCCCCTGTCCCCAGAGCTGTCCATTTACAGCATTTCCTTAGGTTTATTCAGTGCCCCTGTCCCCGGAGCTGTCCATTTACGGCATTTCCTTAGGTTTATCCAGTGCCGCTCTCCCCAGAGCTGTCCATTTACGGCATTTCCTTAGGTTTATCCAGTGCCCCTTTCCCCAGAGCTGTCCATTTATGGCATTTCTTTAGGTTTATTCAGTGCCGCTATCCCCGGAGCTGTCCATTTATGGCATTTCTTTAGGTTTATCCTGTGCTGCTGTCTCCAGAGCTGTCTATTTACGACATTTCCTCAGGTTTATTCAGTGCTGCTGTCTCTGGAGCTGTCCATTTATGGCATTTCTTTAGGTTTATCCAGTGCCGCTGTCCCCAGAGCTGTCCATTTATGGCATTTCTTTAGGTTTATCCTGTGCCGCTGTCTCCGGAGCTGTCCATTTATGGCATTTCCTTAGGTTTATCCAGTGCTGCTGTCCCCGGAGCTGTCCATTTATGGCATTTCTTTAGGTTTATCCTGTGCCGCTGTCTCCGGAGCTGTCCATTTATGGCATTTCCTCAGGTTTATTCAGTGCTGCTGTCTCTGGAGCTGTCCATTTATGGCATTTCCTTAGGTTTATCCAGTGCCGCTGTCCCCGGAGCTGTCCATTTACGTCATTTTCTCAGGTTTTTTTCAGTGCCGCTGTCTTTGGAGCTGTCCATTTATGGAATTTCTTTAGGTTTATCCTGTGCTGCTGTCTCCGGAGCTGTCCATTTACGGCATTTCCTTAGGTTTATCCAGTGCCGCTGTCCCAGGAGCTGTCCATTTACGACATCATTTAAGGCATTTCCTTAGGTTTATTCAGTGCCCCTGTCTCTGGAGCTGTCCATTTATGGCATTTCTTTAGGTTTATCCTGTGCTGCTGTCCCCGGAGCTGTCCATTTATGCCATTTCTTTAGGTTTATTCAAAAAACAGCCATCATATAATATTTCACCTGATGAACCCACTTATGTTGCCCTAAATTAGCTTATGTATTTAGGGTTGAAGCCCCCACTCCCCTGAAAAAAGAAAGTAAGTTTTCCCAATTTTTATTCTTGACCGGCAACTTAAGGCTTCTATTTGTAAAACGTTTCCATTCACTACATGATACTTTGTTGGAGATCATCGCTTTAACATTATTGAGTTATTTTATTGATTTATTGTAATCATTAGTGCTTATTTCATTTTTGAGTACAATTACGTAAAATATCTGTTCTCACTTGAGGTTAACACGGCAAACAAAATGACTGATCCTGGTGCTTGTTCATTAAATTGTGACCACTGGGGACCTGACAGATGGATTTTAATAGATAGACCAAGATCGCCTATCTGGAAAAGTAGCTGGGTTTTTTTTTTTTAAACTTATTTGTTTTGACATAACTTGTACAATTTGGTTGTCAATTCAATGCCTTGCTTTTCTGTGACATCACATGAAATACGTACAATTGACAAAAGAAACGTGCACTAATAAGCATACAGTGTTTCATCTGGGGCAATAAAGGAGGAAAAGAGAAGAAAAAAAGAAAAAAAATAGTTTGAGATTTACATTTTTATGGTAGAGTCGTACTGTATACCGAATTCACCAAATAACCCAGGTGCTCTAAAACCAAGGCTGGCCAGGCCTCCCTTTCAAGATATGCAGAATCAATAATGGTTCAGGCACTCCGGGGAAACAAAAATAGCAGCTTTATTGGGGAAAAAACAGCAACGTTTCGACCATACCGGGTCTTTATCAAGCTTGAAATGTTGCTGTTTTTGCCCCAATAAAGCAGCTATTTTTGTTATCCCGGAGTGCCTGAACCGTTATTTATCCTTCAATTTTTTATGGTAGCATGTAACGCATGTTCTTATTTATATATTTATCAGTGGTATATAAATTTATTTTCTGTATATATTATTTAGAACCGACTCTTTGAATTAAATCATAGTTTTATTTATTTATTAAAATGTATTTTCTACTTTCCTGACTTTTTTTTTAATTATGAAGATTTATTTTTATCTTAAACAGTGGCCATTTTTAAACAATATTTCTATCCTTTCTTTGTTATTTCATAACCAGCTAAGCAGAATATAAAATTACACTTTTCGTATACTTCTCTCTTTAGTTTAGTTTTTCTGGCTCACGTAGCAGTTGGCAGAAAAACATATATTTGTGCCAATTAACTCCAGTTTTACCTGAGCCATTTTACAAGGATACACTATAGTCAACATTAATATCGAACAAAGTCTCCTATTTTCCATCAGGCCAAGCTTTGAGAAATCAGTCTCGGTTTGTTATTGAAAAGTCCAAACAACGAGTCGATGATTAAGAGGATTATAGAAAGGGACATTAAGAAGAAATCAAGGTTTTCAGCTGGCAAACGACCCAGTAACTGACTGATTAACAGTTAAGAGATCAATGTAGGTTGTTACATAACAATGAGCAGGAGATTTAAAAAGAAGCCAAAGGAGATATGTAAAAGGAAAATTGGGGTATCAGTTAATTTAAAGTGGGGAATTCTCAAAATTTCTGGGTTAAAAGGCAGGTTTTACAATGAATTTGTAGATCCAGAGAGTGGCTCAGCAGATTGCTGAGATATCAAGGGTAAGAAGACCATTTGCAGAGTTAGTGAGCGGATTCTCAGTCTCAGAATGAATAGTGAAGTTCGTAAATTCTCTAGGTGAATGAGAAGACTCTCATGGTCTCAAAGAGAATGAGCAGATTCTCAGGGTTCCAGAATTAGTGGGCATACTGTCAGGGTTCCAGAATTAATATACATATTCTCAGGGTCTTAAGGTAAATGAGCAGATTGTTAAGGTGACGTTTGGTTTCCCATGGTACCAGGGTGCAGGACAAAATTTGCATGTCTAACAAAAGATTGGCTCCTTTTCAAGACAAATGGAAACAGTATTAAAGTCACTTTATAAACAACCATATAAAAGGATAAATTAAGCAAATCCTGTTGTAAATCCAGTTTTAAATGATCTATGCTAGGGTTACAGGACAGATTATCAAAGTCTTTTGGTGAAGGGGAGATATTCTGGAATTGAGAGTGAAGATATAGCTTCACTGTCTCATGGAAAATTGGCAAATTCTAAAATTGACAGGGTAAATTAGCAAATTCTCATGTATATGGGCCTTAAGTTAGAGTGAACAAGAAGATTATCACATTGTCACACACGGTCACATTGTCTGTGTTTGACTCCACATATAAACAACTATTCTTCTACTTCAACTTTATTAGTTTATGGAATAAATACCAAAATGTGAAGATGTGTAGCATTTTCTGTTTCTGACAAGCTCCCCAATAGTCTTCTCAAACTCCTTTACCTCCTCCAGTTTCTGTTTTAGTTTAGGCATTTTATGTATCTGTCCCTTCCTGTCTTCTATCATTATTTTCAGTTCCTTAGTACTAAATTCATTTCATATAGAGACATGATGTTAAAAAACAGGTCATTCATTCTAAACAGAGTCTCTCGGAGAGAGATAGGGAACATTGTAGGAACGCGGCTCAGTTTAATAAGGACACGAGAATTAACACCATTCACGTCCACTTTGGCCAACTCAAATGTGTGTTAATAAAACCCTTTATCGGTGCTTGCTAACTGCAATTACACTGCTTCATTGTAATCAGAGATATTTCACTCAGCTGAAAGCTAGGTTTCCACCTGCCAAGGGACCGTGCAACAAATCGTAAAAATCATGGATGGGAGCAGCTGTTTTCTGGCTGCAGATTTTATCAGATGGCAATGGCTTACTGATAACTGCTGGGCATCGCATCTCACGCACTGGTCTTTGTTACGTGGATCATGTCTCATTATTCACTCAGTTTAACCATTTGTTGCTAGTTTTCACTATAACACGCTGCTTTCAATACTGTTTCTCTTATAGAGTTTTTAATTTAGGCTCGAGTTGACCAATCTTAATTGAATGCGCTCTGTAGATAATACATTAAAGGGACGTCACCAGAACTACACCTCAATGTAGTGGTTCTGGGACATATAGCCTGTCCCTGCAGTCTGGCAATCCAGTTTGTAAATTGGGAGCTATTGATTTGTCAGCTGTCATTGTCAGCAGTGGCGTACATACCGCAGTCGTAGGAGTCGCAGCTGCAACCGGGACCGTCACTCCAGGGGGCCTGGCCGCCCTGCAGACCCCTGCGCCCGGGTACCCGACAGCATTTTGGTCCCAATCCGCACAGCAAACCACTGGGGCCGCCATCCAAGGGGTCCATACGGGTTGCCCATGCTGTTACGCGAATTTGTTTATGTCCTTCTGGGAGGAATCTTTCCTTTCAGGGGATGTACCTTGGAGTGCGAACTTGGTCCTCTATCGCAGGTACATAGATGATATTTTTTTTATTTGGAGGGGGGGAGAACAGCACCTTACTTCATTTTTTCAATTTTTAAATAACAATTCTAGAAATATCACTCTCACCAGTGAATATAGTACCTCCCATGTAATTTTTTTAGACCTGGTTATCTATATAGAGGATTCTTGTATTAAAACCAAAACGTTTTTTAAACTGGTTGACGTCAATAGTTACATTGACACAACCAGTTGCCATTATGCCCCTTGGATCAACAACATGCCAAAAGGACAATATATAAGAATGCTGAGGAACTGTACAGATCCCCATCAATTTGATAACCAAGCAAACACATTGACGTCATTTTTTAAAGAGAAACATTATGATCCTACAGTCCTGAAAGAACAGATTCAACAGGTGAAGAACATGGATAGAGTTGAGGTATTAAAACCTAAACCAAAGACAGATACAATAAGTAGGGATAAAGAGTATGTACCTTTAATTTTAGATTATAATACCAACTCTAAACAAATTAAACACATAGTGAATAAACACTGGCAAATTTTAAAAACGGATGGGGATCTTAAAGATATCATAGGTGAGAAACCGAAGGTTTTTTTTTAAAGGGGCTAAAAATATTAAAGATCACTTGGTTAAAAGCTTTATTAATTGCAAACAGGGAGACAAGAATGGTTTTAACCAAAGACCAGGTTTTTATCCATGTAAAATGTGCTTACCGTGCAAGAATACTACTTTTAAGAAAGATACACAGAGCACGTTTAAATCCAATGTTACAGGAACTAGTTTTAAAATACGCGATGTTGTCACATGTCACTCCACTAATGTGGTGTATCTCCTCTGGTGTCCCTGTGGGCTCCAGTATGTCGGCATGACCACTAGAAGCCTAAAAACTCGCATTATGGAGCACATGGGGAACATACGGAGGGGATACACTAAACATAGTGTGTCAGCACATTTTATTGAATTCCATAATGGTGACACTTCTCTCTTAAGTTTTATGGTTATTGGGAAGAAGCGGATGAATTGGAGAGGAGAGGATAATGTCCGAGAACTTAGTAAGTTAGAGGGTAAATGGATTTTCACTTTGGACACTATGTGCCCTAAAGGTCTCAACATAGATTTTGAGTTAGTCCATTTTTTATAATATAATATTTTATATATTTTTTAAATATTATTTTTAAATATTATATTTACATTTTTATATTAATATCTTTTCTTCTAGGACGTTTCATCTCCCTTCCACATCCCCCTGAGTTACATTTCTTCTATTTTATATATGATGTTTTTTATGTACCTATATTAACAAATATTTTGTATTTTATATTTCTATTCCGATTTATTTATTCACAGCTTACTCAATTTGTTTATTTATTCTACTATATTATTGTATTATTTGTTTGGGCAAATGCCCTCTTTCAATATGAACACTTTCTGTAGTCAATTCCACCATGCCAGAGTGTGGAACGCATGGTGGAACACAAATACATCACATGACCGCATCCAACCGGAAGTCACATGTTTTTTAAATTAAAAAAAAAAACGGAAGTGATATGGCTGCCGGGATTTCTGAAGCACAGCTGGATGCAGTTGGACTTATCAAGGGGGCTACTTAAGCCCTGAAGGTTCTCCAGGAATTTAGCACTGAGGAAGGCCCTATCTAGGGCTGAAACGCGTTTGCACTTTACTGGACTTTTTACTGGGACTTTCATTTGGCGGTATTGTTATTTTGTGTATATGCTGTGGTGCTTTGCTGCTTTTAATTTTGGCCATTATTGCAGTACCATACCACGCTGTATTTTATACATATATCTGCCTATTTTTGTCCTATATTATTAATATTTTAATATAATATTTAATCAATTAATAAACCCTTATTTACTCTTGAATTCGTGGAGTCTGGGTCTTCAACTGAAAATTATCGAAAGCCTGAATAGGCACCCGAGAGCGAAGTACATAGAGCCTAAGAGGCTCCATCCTTGTGAGTTCAATCCTCATATGATACAATTGTTTGTTTTTACCTATATGGAAAACACTATGTATGTCTCATTTGTTTTACAGATGTAACCACCATATCTATACCTGCAATAGGTGGTATATCCTTTTTACTCTGTATATTTTTCTAAGTGGGTGTGAATTATTTTAATTGTTCTGGGACATATAACCTGTCCCTGCAGTCTGGCAATCCAGTTTGTAAATTGGGAGCTATTGATTTGTCAGCTGTCATTGTCAGCAGTGGCGTACATACCGCAGTCGTAGGAGTCGCAGCTGCAACCGGGACCGTCACTCCAGGGGGCCTGGCCGCCCTGCAGACCCCTGCGACCGGGTACCCGACAGCATTTTGGTCCCAATCCGCACAGCAAACCACTGGGGCCGCCATCCAAGGGGTCCATACGGGTGGCCCATGCTGTTAGGGCCTCCCGATGTGGGAACTATGACTCCCATCAACCTGAGCCACCACTGGACCCCAGGGAAAGTCACCCTCCATTTTTCCTCCATTTTATGTCCAAGTTTTAAATCACTTCATATTGGATTTCAGAACGATAGAGAAACTGCAGAACTGTTACCATTAAAGAGACAGATACAACATGCATTTATCTTAAAGGTGCACGTTTACATATTTATGTAAATTTTCAAGGTAACCACACACAAAATACATTCGCAGTATTCATTAAACTACAGTCAACATTTTTTCTATTGCAACAAACATTAGAAGACTTGTTGCTACAAGTGTCCCTATAGAGGAGTCTCCACTGGTAACTATGTAACTACAGTGTCACAAGCTGGTAGTGTTTCTGCTTGTTCAGCAATAAAAAGAAAGCAATTGACTATTTCACAACCAGTCAGTGCCCTGCACGTGGGTGTGTGAATGTATGGCAGATGTATGCCATTTAGGCCAAACAGTAGATGCTTCCAGCGGTATTGCACAGCCACATAGTAATTCCTGTGAATTTCTAATTACATGATTTTGCCATTATATGACGAAAGGTCATGATTTTATTAGAGACACGGAGGCGAGTATTGCATATCCCTTTATTTACTGTCCACCAATAGCAGCAAAGAATACAAAACAGAATGAAAAAATAATGCATACATAATAACATAGGCCACTCCCAGCCAAGTCCCAGTATAATAGCAGGCACCACCTAATATATTCCTCTTCATAAGAGAAAAAGTCTGCAAACAGGAACCAGCAGACATAATCCATCAGCCAACGAAACATAGAAGGTCATAACACGTAACACAGGGCCAAGTAATCAACAACAGGGAACCAGTCCAGAACATCCACAGAACAGCTCCAATCAATATAATGATCCTCCTAAGAAGATGAAAGGCACTGTAAGCAGGATCGGATCAAGCTGTGAAGACCTAAAGAACAGGGGACAAAGGGTTAAATCAGTACTATAGACCAACATCAAAGCCATATAACTTATAGGTATAATCTACATGCCAAAATGACCAACAGCCCAACCCAAATACTAAATAGGTACAATCAAACCAGAACCACATGAATACAATACCCCACTTACCATACCATCAAATCCAATTCCTACAACAAACAACATTGGTGGGAAAAAACAAATCAATAAAAACTGAAAAATAATTAAATATCAGGTGGGACAATATTCGCCTCTGTGTCTTTAATAAAATCATGAGTTTTCGTCATGTAATAGCAAAATTGTGTAATTTTATTGCAAGACACGGAGGCTCATAATGCTCATATTGAAATAATTGAGGCCGGCCAGATGGCCCCTGAATCTGCCGGCCCTGGTAGAGACCTGCCCTTGGAACACCTTTCGCATGGAGGATTGGGCCTTGTCCAAGGCAGTAAATGCCCCTACGAAGCGTCCCAGATCCTTAACAAAAGAATAGCCAGATAGTAAACCCCGGGCATCCTTGCCAGCCTCAATTTAAACAGAATGGTCTAATGCAGTTCCATGGACAGGAAGGCATTAACAATCCCAGAGATGCAAATCGCTCTCTGGATCCAATCACGGCATTCCTCCGGGTCCACCATACGGTTCTCAGCTCTGGCGTCTTCTGCTAAGTCAAATAATTTTGCCAGGGTGCCAAATACATCGAGGTGTTTGTCTTGACCTGATCTAAGTGCCGCGTCAAGCCCATTGCGTGGGTTTCAGCCCAACTATTCCAAAAACTGAGTCAAAGTACGGTCTACCTCTGGGGTGTCACATACTTTGTTAGTCTCACGTATTCATCCACTTATAAAAATGTGATTAATGGAATTTACTGTTCAGACAGGAAAAGTTGTGCCGAACAACATTACTGTCCTGACAGGAAAAGTTGTGCCGAACAGCAATCAAATCCACAGCAGGGTTTGTGCTGATCAGCAATTATGCAAATCAGAACCTGGTAACTGCCTTTGGGGTCAAAGGCTGATTACACCCTATTAGATCCAGAGGAGGGGTATTTAGGCCCAGTTCTCATCATGCTCAATGCCCTGTCGTGGTTTCCCTTGTGGTTGTCCGAGAGCGCGTTATTGATTCTGGTAATTCTGGTTATTTGACTTTGGCATTGTTTTTGACTTCCCTGTTTTCTGGCATTCCTGACCCCTGGCTTTTCCTCATCATTGTGTCTCTTTCTGTATCCTGTGACCTCGGCTATTCCTGTCTATTCTTTGGTGCATTACTCCCGCCATTCTAAGGTCCGGTATAAGTTACCTATTAGTCCTCTGTGTTACACAAGTCTACGTACTGGATCATACTGTAATCCTGACAGTTAGGCACTACAGGCATGGGACACTCTGTCCTCAACTTATTCCGGGCCGCTTTACTGAGTGGGCACCATGCCCAGTTCTCCAAGTATTGGGCCACATGGTCCGCTGGAAGCCACTCATCCTACCTCAGATGGTGCAACTCATCTGGGTCGAATAAGGGCTCCACAAGGGCAGTCCCCGCATCCGTGGGAGAAACAGCCCCAGTAGTGCCTCCGGACATCTCCGCCTCAGCAGAGGAAAAGAGGTCAAGTCCCAACTCAATGAAGTCCCTCTCAGAGTTGCTCTCAGACTCTTCACCAGCCTCCTCACTAGACCCAATTTGTGAGTTGGAGTTGCTTTATCTTTTGTGCTCTCGCACATTTCCATCGCGGCGCCCATTCTGCCTGGCTGCGGAAAGGCTCACTTGCGTGATTGAGACACGCTCTCTTGGGCGACCGAAGGTGCTCCAGTCATAGCTGTTCTGGAGGCAGTGGGGGAGATATGTTTGGCTATGTGTAGAGCCTTCCTGTGGGCCCACCTGGAGAGTCCCCAGCAGGGCACGCATGGCGCGCCGTGGGATTAGAAAGTTGAGCATCTGGTCGATGCGCAAGTAGGGCCTGTTAAATAGTTTGTGTAGTTTGTGACAGGGCTGAAGACATGGAGCCCAAGGCATCCATAATGGCATCCATCACTGAGTGCTGTAGCGCTGAAACCTGAGTATCCTCAGTGTGGCCAGATGGGTCCACCAATGGAAGCGGAGCACCCGAGCTAGCAGGGCCTCCCCCCAAAGCCAGAAGGGTATCCATCTCCCCAAGGATAGGTGAACAGACAGGCACCCTAAGTGTAGGCATAATAAATTACCCACACTATATATAGATATAAAACTGGCACCTAAATAGCTGCAAAGTCACCAGAGTAGTAAGGGTTAATCACCCAAACTAATAAAACCAGGAAAAAGTAACAAGGGAAAGATCTCACCAGGGCCCAGACCAGCAGTAACTACACGAGGCAGGCAAAGACACAGATGAGAGAGGAGAAGGACTGGAAGGAAGCACACAGTACCCACAGCTCACAAGACTCGCAGGAGACAACAAACCCCACAAACACGGCTAAAATTACTGCCAAACGGGCCGTACCTGGCCAGTAAGGCAAAATATGTGAACAGGCAAAACAGTCGAACGTTCAGGTAAAAGTCCGTGAACACAGAATAGCGTTCGTGAACCCAACATGATCACTAAACGTAAGCACCTGGCATTCGTACATGAAAAACTGTCGAACACCAGTCCACACTGGTCGAATGGAGCAGAGAAAGGGCATGAAAAAGAGCACCAAATTGCGCCCAAAACAGCCTAGGTACCACCGTAAGCCCCAAAACAATAGGGGAAACGACAGGAACACAGGAGGGTAAATAGAAGAAAAACAGAACAGTCCAGCAGGAATAAAGGCCAGGAAGAGGGGAACAGAATCAGAAGCTTAAACCTGAGACAATGGAAAAACGGTTTAACAGAAAATGGGCGCGCATGTTCGCTTTGAAAATTCATAAATATATAAATATAGATTTTCTACTTCTCCTGTTTTTCCCATTATTGGTTACTTTTACTCACATGATCTATGAACCAAATGGCAGGAAAATGCGCTGATCAATGCAATACAAAACACTGATTGTCCCATTTTTCCCGTTATGTAATTCATGATAAGTGCTGTTCATGGATAACCAACCACGTAAGCAATTTAGGACTTTTTTCCATAGGGTTACAGCACTCAGTGGAACTGAACTGATATGTAAGAGGCGTCAAGCCGCTGTTCAGTTAATCAAGGGTCTTGCAAATTACAGGTAATGCGGGTGTTTTGCGATTCCTACATAATGTTGTCAGCATATTGTTTTGTGATCAGTAGACCAGAGGGGGTTCATTAAAAGAAACACAACCCTTTCAGTGCCAAGGAGATGTGATTCCAAGAAGAATGTTTTCATGTTTCAGAAAATTATTTAACGTTTAATAATGTTTCGGTAAAACCTTCTGACGGATTGCATAAATAAAGTGCATTGCGTTCCTCACTGGCACTGAATGGGTTAAACCAATGTCTGTCTTGGAGGAAACGTGAAAGATGCTGACATTGATGAACAGTTTGAGGCCGATCCAGCAGTCAGTCCCCCTGCCCATGTCTTATTACCTGATCCATGCCAACCCTATCTCTCGCCATCTCAACAAAAGATCCTCTGTTTGAATCATCATTCCCTTGGAATTCTCTGCGTCTGGACTCGTAACTCATGCCAGGCGGCAGCTGTACTAAACACCTCTTACTCTCCCAGTATGCTTCTTTTTTTTTTCTTGCATTCTTCTTAGTCGCGTACAGAACAGCTGCAATTTGCACCCAGTCTGGCAATTATTTTACAGTTTTCCTTTTCTTTCTTTATTCCTTTCTTTTTTTTTTTTTTTCTGTTTTCCATACAAAAAAGGACCACGGTCTAGGGGTTAGAAGACCGAGGAAGCTAATCCGTATCAGACCACGACAGTTCTACGTTCAGAATTGTGCTCGCTACATGACTTTTGCCACCACACTTGTCTTGGTGAGAAAGTAGCAAATCTCTTTTTTCTCGGCTCAAGCCCTGTCTCTAAAAACGCTGATTGTTTTACCAGAGATGCTATTTACTTCACTTGTGGGTTTGGCAGCTCTGGGTAACAGAACTATTTATTTCCTTGAAAGTTGCAACTTTTCATAAGTGAATGTAAATGAAGATCAGATAATCCCTGCGCTCATCTATTCTCTGTCACATAGGAGTGCAATCACAAAGTCACCAAGGAGAATTGAGGATTAATCTAATAACTATAACAAACTCTGTATGTTTTCTTTAAAGGAACACTTCATTGCCCAAATACATACATAAATACATAAATAAAAATTGCTATTTAGTAGATATACCGCCAATGAAAACATGAATACATTTAATTATGCAAACTTTTTTATTTGTGATTTATCTAGAAAAAGCTTGCAAAAGCTGCAGATCTCTTGTCGGCAGCCTTTTCAAGCCCTCCCCAACTAACCCCGCCCATCATTTCTGTGGCTGTCCAATCACAGACTTCCCAAAGCAGTATTTGCAAGGCAGGTGCTTTGTGCAATTGCTGCCTCTTGAGTTTATCTTCACTGAGCTAAACAAACCAGGAAGTAACAGGACTGACTGTCTGATTGACAGCCAGGGGGTGTAACAGAGCTCATTTATAAAAGTGGCAATGTCTATTAAAATCATCGTTTTTTTGTGAAATGAAAAAAAAGAAGAAACACTTTTGAAATGAAAAGCACTTCAGCAAGATAAAATGTTTATAGGATCTGGAGTGTCCATTTAAGATTTTTTTTTTTAAATGTGCTCATAGTATTTAATGTACTTGAATTAATGAATTTCAGTCTGCCTGACAAGGAACACATGCTGCAGGCATTTAAAAAACACATTAAACACCTTGCACAAGGGTTTAAAAACAATGGTCTATAAAGCATTTCTTTCTTATAAAGAATTTATAGATAAAAGATACAAAATAAAACGCCAATCTTAAAGAAGAGGCCAGGTGTAGGCTGGTTAGGAAACCGGTAAAGTAAAAGGATGTTATATAAAAACCATGCTGCTACACAAAATGTATGGAACAAGAGTGAGGTTTTTATGTTTATCTAGATGTTTTTTTGTAAGGAATCCTGTTTGGGATAAAATTAAAGTCATTAGTAATTTCATTCTCTAGAATTACTATTTTGAATTCAATTTAGTATATCCTACACCTAGGAGTCAAGGTGTAGTTCATAAAGTCTCCTAATATAATGACACATGCATGTTATTATAAAATAAATATATTAAAGAAACGTTCGCTTGTTAAAGATGATAAACAGACACATGTTTTCTATAGGTGTACAGTGTTTTCTCCACCAACAGCGTATCAGCATGGGTTTATGGGAAGTGTAAAGAGGTACACACACAGATAAAAGCCATAACTTCCTTTCACTTTACATTAAAAACATTTTATCAATTATTATTATTTTTTTGTTTCCCACATACAGTTTTAATCAAAATGATTCAACTTTTCAGTGTTTGCAATGAACAAATCAAGCAAAAGTAATTGAAATAGCTCAACACAATGCATGCTTCCAGTGGTTTCTCCAAATTCAACTAAAAATGCAACTTATAATGACTTTCCCACTTCAACCCCTTCATGGCAAGCATCTTTAGTACTTAGTAGAACACCTGTTTAATGTTATAACCTGCTGCATATGAGACGCACAGCCAGACACCAGCTTCTGGCAGCATTCCTGAGGAATCTTGATGATCAATGGCCTCCAGTTCAGTAATATTCTTGGGTTTGCTTCTTCAAATCCCACCAGAGATTTTCTATGGGGCTCAAGTCTGGCGACTGTGATGGCTACTGTATAATTTTCCAGTACTTTTTCTGCAACCACACCTTGGTGGAAATCGAGGAATGCTTGAGACCATTGTCTTGTTGCAAGGTGCAATGACGCTCAAGCTGTATCTTCCTCACAGGTGGCATGACGTTTTCTCCTAGGATTTTCTGATACTTCAATGAATCCATCTTGTCTTCCACACACTGCAGGTTTCCAGTGCCAGAGGATGCGTAGTTGCCTCAACATAAACTTCGTTCTTCTTCCTCCACACATACTGCTGATCCATCGGTCTGAAAAGTTCCAGTTTTGTTTCATCGCTCCACAGAACAGAATCCTAAAATGCCTGTGGTTTGTTTCTATGGGTTTTACAATATTGGAGCTGACTTTTCTTGTGCTTTTGGGCCAAAAGAGGTGTAAGTCTTGGAGTTCTTGTTTTTATTGAATAGACTCTCCAGTGCCAGGAAAACATAACTGTTTTCCTGGCACTGCAGAACCCTACAGGGCCCCCCTCCATCCCACCCCCTCCCCCCACCCCATGTTGCGGAAGGGGTTAAAACCCCTTTAATGACTTACCTGAATCCAACGCAGATGTCCCTCGGCGCTGGGTCTGGCTTCGCCCACGCTCCACCCCCCACCGACATCAGCTGGCGGAGGAGACCTAATGGCCGCGCACGCATTAGACCTCGCCATAGGAAGGCATTATTCAATGTTTTCCTATGGGGATTCCGGCGACCCTGGAGGTCTTCATGCATAGCGTGAGGACGTCCTGCATCATTTAAAACACTTTGTGTTTTAAGAAGCCGGAAGTCCCTCTAGTGGCTGTCTGATAGACAGCCACTAGAGGATGTCTTAACCCTGCAAGGTAATTATTGCAGTTTATAAAACCTGCAACAATTACACTTGCAGGGTTAAGGGTGGTGGGAGTTGGCACCCAGACCACTCCAATGGGCAGAAGTGGTCTGGGTGCCTGGAGTGCCCCTTTAACTTTAGAGATGAATTAGGGTTAGGGGATTTCGAGTTAGCCCCTTATCATGCTGGATGGCTGAGTGAGGGGCACACTGTGACCCGATGATGGCTAAATTTAGATGTTTATTCTCAGTTATTCTTAATTTTGCAGCACTCTCTTTAAAGGTACACTATAGTCACCTCAATTACTTTAGCTAAATAAAGCAGTTTTAGTGTATAGATCATTCCCCTGCAATTTCACTGCTCAATTCACTGTCATTTAGGAGTTAAATCACTTTGTTTCTGTTTATGCAGCCCTAGCCACACCTCCCCTGACTATGATTGACAGAGCATGCATGAAAAGAAAACTGGTTTTACTTTCAAACAGATGTAATTTACCTTAAATAATTGTATCTCAATCTCTAAATTGAACTTTAATCACATACAGGTCTTGCAGGGTCTAGCAAGCTATAAACATAGCAGGGGATAAGAAAATCTTAATTAAACAGAACTTGCAATAAAGAAAGCCTAAATAGGGCTCTCTTTACAGGAAGTGTTTATGGAAGGCTGTGCAAGTCACATGCAGGGAGGTGTGACTAGGGTTTCGTAAACAAAGGGATTTAACTCCTAAATGGCAGAGGATTGAGCAGTGAGGCTGCAGGGGCATGTTCTATACACCAAAACTGCTTCATTAAGCTAAAGTTGTTCAGGTGACTATAGTGTCCCTTTAATTAGTGCACAAAGCTAATCAGTCATCGTGGGGCAACTCATGCTGATGAAAATATTGACAACATTCCTTCACTGTGTATTTGGGCAAAGATAATCACAAAGCTCTAATTCTGTCACTGACCTAAACATGGACAACTGTTTGCAAGATTAAATGTGTTGCTTTTTTTAGATTTTAACCTATATTTGGTGCATTCGGAGAAATGCTTGGACCATAGACACCCAGGGCCGGCGCGTCCATAAGGCGGCACAGGCAGCCGCCTTAGGGCGCACGGGCTCTGGGGGCGCAAGATTTCAGTGACCGGCAGGAGGGAAGCTCTCCCTCCTGCCGGGCCACCATCTCGGCCCCCGGTGCGGCGTGCGGCTGTGCTGTAATCAGACGCGGCGAGGGATCTCTAACCTCTCTGCTCTGCTCCCTCGCGCGCTGCCTGTCTGCTGATACCGCGAGAGCCGGAATATGACGTCATATTCCGGCTCCCGCGGTATCAGCAGACAGCGCGCGAGGGAGCAGAGCAGAGAGGTTAGAGCTCCCTCGCCGCGTCTGATCTCAGCACTGCCGCACGCCGCCCAGCAGCCCCACTGGACCCCAGGGAAGGATTCCTCATCCACACCAGCTCTCCAGGTAGGGAGGCTGGGTGGAAAATATGTATTTGTAAAATAATTAGTGAGTGTATGTGTGTGAGTGTATGTGTCTGTGTGTGTGTGAGTGTATGTGTATGTGTCTGTGTGTATGTGTATGTGTATGTGTCTGTGTGTGTGTGTATGTGTCTGTGTATGTGTCTGTGTGTGTGTGTGTGTGTGTATGTGTCTGTGTGTGAGTGTGAGTGTATGTGTCTGTGTGTGAGTGTATGTGTCTGTGTGTGTGTGTGAGTGACGGCGTGTGCGTCTGCGAGTGACGGCGTGTGCGTCTGCGAGTGACGGCGTGTGCGTCTGCGAGTGACAGAGTGTGCGTCTGCGAGTGCGTCTGTGTGTGTGCATGTGAGTGTATGAGTGTGTTTGTCAGTGTATGATGAGTGTGTTTGTAAGTGTATGAGGGTGTGTCTGTCAAATCAGTGAGAGTATGTTTGTCATTGAGTCTGTGTGTGACTATCAGTGTGTCTGTCAATGAGTCTGTGTCTGTCAGTGACGTCTGTGTGTTTGTCATTGAGTGTGTGACTGTCAGTGTGTACAGAGTGTAGCGGAGCGGAGCGCGGTACAGGAGCTTCTGTTTCCTGTACCTGGTCAGACTGACAGGAGGTGCTCACAGAGAGAGCACTCCCTGTCAGTTCGGCCGGGTACAGAAAACTGAAGCTCCTGTACCGCGCTCCGCTACACTCTGTACACATTGACACACCAGGAAGGGGAGTGTGACCACTAAAGGGGTGTGGGGTGCACCAAGGGACAGGGAGGGAATGGGAGAGAAACACCAAGAGACAGGGAAAAGAGGGGGGAGGGGAGAAGAACACTAAGGGACAGGGAAGGGACCAGGGAGGGGCTGGTTAAGAGGCACATAGGTGAAGATGTTTTTTTTTTTGGGGGGGGGGGGGCGGAAAAATGCATCTTCGCCTATGTACCTAAAAATCCAAGCACCGGCCCTGTAGACACCTTAAAGGATTGCTCTAACTACCATGACCACTTCAGTGATTTGAAGTGGTCATGATGGTAGGAGTAAATATATGCAGTGTTTCTGCCTGAAACATTACACATCAAGAGATAATTGTATTTGTGCATCGAGGGATAGTTGCATCTTCTGCAAACGTGAAATTGGCAGCCCAGAAGTCTGTTTCCAGGCTGCCTAATGTCAATTATGTGCATAATTTGCATCTGTCATCAGCACACACTACACAATGCCAACAGACGTGATCATCTTCTCTCTTGCACGAGTGTGCCTGCAAGAAGAAGATCACAGTCCTCTCTCTCCCACCCACATTGTGCTCCATCCATTAAAAAGCGAATCCTTCCTCCCCTGGCTGGCCCAGAGAAGGCATGGGTGCTCTGAGTTGGCAAACCATATAAAACAATCACATGCTTCTTGGGGTTGGTAGGCGTGCGGCCACTGTGATATCAGAAGGGAGCGCAGAAGTCAGTGCCAGGAGCTTCGTCTAGTGCTGGATTCCAGTAAAACTCTATTTTATTATATGTCTAGTGGGGGAACATTCTCCATAGTGGCCAATAGATAATTTTGCACCAGAAAGGTCCCAAACAAAAAGGTTGGATTAGCCCTTTAAGCCCTAGTTTTCCTACTTACCTGCCGAGAGGGATTCTCTGCATCATAGTGAGAACAGATCTATGGTCTGACACAGGGATTATTGTTTGTAGCATTTATGCAGTAAGCCAGCTTGATATAAGCCTGACATCCATACTAATTATTTTTATTAGGGTTGGGTGGACTCTTTTGGATAAACATCTGTTGTTCTGCTCAGATAAGTTAGTCTCACGTAATGGCAAACTGTATTCTGCTGGTTTCCTCTGCACGACAGGAGATGAATAGTTCATTTATGAGCACAGGTGAACAATGAACAGTGCCAAGTTCGAATATAAAAGAAAAGAAGTTCAAAGAAACCAGTTACTTGGAGTGGAGAAAGAAATGAAACTGTCCTAGAGATGAGGGTGACAAGGACGCAGATAGACGAGAGTAGCCAGTTGGCACTTCTTCCAAAGAGGTAAAAAGGAATCCAAAACTATCGGGTGGGTGAGGATGATTGTCCCTTAGATGAACTATTCTGAAACTGAATTCCTACACATAAAACATTCATAATAATAATAATAATTCTGAAAAGAGTATGTCAGTGTTATGTAAAAGTCAAAATGGTAGATACATAAAACTAGGCAATTGTGTTTGCAATTATAATTTATTTGATCCTCAACCAATGGTGTGTGCCAAAAACGTGCAAGTTACAATTGACCAGGTATCATTATATCTTTTTCTTAATGTCTATAACTGAACCTACCAACATCTGAAATTTTTTTATTGAATGGTCAAAAAAGTATAAATATGTATTCCTTGCTTTGTGTCAAAGTGATCGTTTCTAGTCTAGAACTTTGTGCCAATTTGGAATAGACTTCCTCTCAGAGTCTCACAGAGAGATGCCCTGGTTTTTAGGACAAGGGCCGTGTAGCCCCCTCAATCTCTCTTTCACTGTGTTCCAAAATTGCAGTTAGATGGTTATTAATTGTCGTGTTTAAAAAAAAAGCAGCATACTTCTTAGTTTTCAAGGTTAAAAGCCTGACACTGGCTGAGTTTAATATTGCATGATATCATTTCAGGAAGTTGATCTGAGTATTTAATTAAACTCCTATCACCAACTCCCAGCTTCAAGTCTCTTAGTTCTGTAAATGTTTATATATGTCTCATTTTATCTAAGTAATGCAAAGACCTTGTGTACACAATACTTTACAAGAATCCAACTCAGACAACATTTACAGAAAATTATACTGTAAAACATTTTCAGTGATGAATTCCCACAGGGTCTGTCCGACGAATGTATACAGATTTCTCAATAGGTTTAGATTGATTTTGTGCATATGACGTGAAGAAAAGTTACTTTTCAATATGAAAGATTTATTCTTAAATTGCAACTTTGCGACTTCCTCCTGAACGTACAACTACGTGAAGAGTTTGTGTCCACACGACAGACACATAGTACAAGTCTTCCCCTCCGATTAATGATTTCTATGAAGGAGTTTTTAGAGTGTTGGTAACTACTGCTGCATTCATGAAAAAAACTTGAACAGACTTTATAATCATTGATTGTTTATTAAAGGCAAAAATGAATCTATGTATATTTTAGGGTTAATGTATATTTTTAGTATAATGGCTAGTGTTTAATGTAGTGGTTAATGTTTAGTGTAGTGTACTGGTTAATAATTAGTGAAGTGGTTAATGTTTAGTGTAGTGTAGTGGTTAATATTTTGTGTAGTGGTTAATCTTGTGTGTAGTGGTTAATGTTTAGTGTAGTGGTTAATATTTGGTGTAGTGGTTAATGTTTAGTGTAGTGTCGTGGTTAATATTTTGTGTAGTGGTTAACGTTTAGTGTAGTGGTTAATATTTTGTGTAGTGGTTGTTTAGTGTAGTGTAGTGGTTAATATTTTGTGTAGTGGTTAACGTTTAGTGTAGTGGTTAATATTTTGTGTAGTGGTTGTTTAGTGTAGTGTAGTGGTTAATGTTTCGTGTAGTGGTTGTTTAGTGTAGTGTGTTAGGGTAGTGTAGATGTTAGGATGAGGAATTTATAGTGCACCACTGATGTAATTACACTACCTGAATCTAAGCCTTTTACATCATCACAGGCCGACCTGCAACGTTTTAACGCACACATTTTAATGACAACATTATGGCAGGATTTATCAGGAGTAAAGCAGGAGCAACATGAGGCATAATGGGAAATATTTTGCTGTTTTTTTTTATTAAAAAGGACAATATTTTTACTTCCCATTGCTTAAAGGTTTATTACATTTAATGAAACGTAATGGTATTTTTTTAATGATGTATATTAATGTTTGTGAGGATATTACACTTTTTATCTGGCTGAGCATCTACAGTCCTCTGACCAACTTCTGCTCATCCTATCCTGCTGCTCCTACATGTATTCTGTGTGAATTTGGTGACAGTTCTTCTTTTAATTCCCTTTATAAAATAATATGGCTTCATATGGCCACATTCTGATACAGTTTGTATAAGTCCCCCATTTCCGTCCAGTCTTTCACTCTAACTTACTAACTGTTCATTTACTCGTCATTATCTTTCTACCAGATATGGTTTTTAACTCCGATACTTATTGTGACTGTGATGAAAGTCTTCTTCTCTATTGTCTGCTACTTTGTCGTTCTAACTAGTGAGAATTATTGTCATTAAGATCCTTCTTCACATCTTAGCTTTAAAAGATAATTATGAGCATGAAAAAAATAACAACGTCTTAGTATACTCTTTATGTTATATATTGTGTCTTAAAATGTATTTATCTACATTTGTTGGAATTTTGAATTATTTGCCTACCTGTCTCACCCACCATCTTTATGTAGGCTCCCAACTATCTCCCAATGGCTACACAGTACTTATTTGACCCCGTAAGGACACATGACATGTGTGACATGTCATGATTCCCTTTTATTCCAGAAGTTTGGTCCTTAAGGGGTTAAAGATTCTGTCCCGTTGTCTTAGCCCCAGTCGGCAAAATGCAAGCAAATCATTGAGCTGTGCTATGGGCACAAGGACCATGCAAAGAACATGTGCCACATTGATGAGGACCCCATAGGATTAACCTTTATGTGAATCTCCATCTAATGTTGGAATACATTTTCCTAAAGAAATGGTTGTCCAGGAATAAGAGCCGAAAGAGCTCTTAACTCATTGACATTTCTAGCTATCCTTGTTTAAAGGAACAATCACATGTCTGTTGATTAATATTTTAAAAAACAAAACATTATTTAGAAAAAAGTATGAGATTTGTTCCCAATGTATTCATTTTAAAAGAATTAGGATGAAATTGTTGAGTGCGCAGTTCAGGTATGATGGCCTACATATTGCAACTTGCTCGTGAAATTGCCGCAACTCACTGCTTAGTGAATAGCTAAACATTTCTGTACATTTTCATCTCCATGTTCATATTTTTAAACTATTTCCTCAATGACCTTGCACTCAATATTTTTGTAAATAGTCATAGAAGAAACCTGAGACCCTTGAAGTGTTGGATAATTAAATCATATAATTAAAGGGATACACCTAAAGTAGTTTATCTTGCTAAAGTGACTTAGATGTGAAGAGTGTGTCCTTAACGTTTAATTTAACAAACAGTGTGGATTTCAATAGAAATTGTCACTTTTATATATTAACTTTGTTATAACTTCTCCCCTGTGGCTGTCAATCAGACAACCAGTAATGTTACTTCCTGGTTGTTTAGCTCAGTGGTGCTAAACTCAAGAGGTAGCAATTGCCCAGAGCACCTGCCTTGTAAAGACTTCTCATTGAGCTGCATTGTGACGTCTGTGATTGGACAGCCACAAAAAGTCTGGTCGGGGTTAGAAGGGGAGGGCTTGCAAAGGCTGCAGATAAGAGAATTGCAGCTGTTTTTAAATGTACCTCAAATGGAAAAAAAATGTATAACATAATATACATGTTTTCATTATTGATATATCAACTTAATAAGGTAAATAAATACAGTAGGACCTTGGTTTACAAACGCCTTGGTTAACATAATTTTCGATTTACAAATGAAAATCCATTGAAAATAATGCCTCGGTTTACAATTTTTTTTCGCAATACTAAGCAAGTTTCCCCAAGATGCATTGCACCTGCTGGAGCCTGTGGGTAGCACGTGGTGTAGGGGTGTTGGAGCGGCTTTTGCATCGAGTTTTGGAGCCATTCTGGAAATTGTTTGCAGTTGTTTTGGGACTTTTTAGTGAATTTCTCAAGCTGTGGAAAGGTAGGGAGCTGAGCTTTGTCGTGTGCATGCCTTTTATTGTGTGTTCTGCATTGTGGGTTGGTTTCCATGCCAGCTCATTTTGACTTTTTTCTGACCTCCAGAATGGATTAATTGGTTTGCAATGCATTCCTATAGGAAACCACATTTCGGTTTACAAATTTTTCGCAATAAGAAACGTCCTGGAGAACGCATTAAATTCGTAAACCGAGGTCACACTGTACATTGTTTTTTTCCATTGGAAACTGGAGTGTTCTAAAGCCATGTCACACTCCTCATTAGGGCCAATCAACCATAAGAACAGAAGGCAGATAAACAGAAATCTAATATTAGCTGCAGGAGTCATGTCGAGCAGTGTATTAGCAGTACTGGCGTGTGTACTTAGAGTGATAAGGATCAAACACCTGCACACGAATTGCTTACCTCTGGCGTTTTGCTCTACCACAAATAACTCATTCCTTGTATGCCATGGGTAATTTAAGGACTTTCTCCTATTGCTGCACGTTAACTATTCAGGCAGTTTATACTTAAAATTAGTTCACAAATGGCTTGGAAAAATTAGGGGTTTGTTCAATAAATAAAGAATTTTAGTGAATTTCAATGACAACCAAACTGAAAAAAATAAGGTAAAAATAACGGATTTGAAACCATTTCCAATGCTAATAAAGTAACAGTGTGGCTGCTTTGGCCTAACATGTGCAATTCAGTTTTTAATTGGCTAGAAACCAGGGTTTAGTGAATAAATCCTCCAACTGGCCAGATATCATTCAGTCAGTACTAAGCAGTATGATATCACTGTGTCTGTGGTAAACAACATGGCATCGGTCAACCTACACTAACTGAGCCTGTACTCAGTGCAGGACAAGATGATGTCATGTTAGTTAATGCAGGCTCAGAAAATATAATTTTGGCTAATACAGACTCACTGGTTTAACATTGACTAATAGTGGCTCAATGATGTCATATTGCTTAGCATGGGCTCAGTGATGTCATATTGGTTATTATAGGCTCAGTGGTTTAATATTGGCTAATAGAGGCTCACTGATGTCACATTGGTCAACATGGGCTCAGTGATGTCATATTGGTTATTATAGGCAAAGTGGTTTAATATTGACTAATAGAGGCTCACTGATGTCACATTGGTCAACATGGGCTCAGTGATGTCATATTGGCTAATACATGCTCAGTAATGCCATAGTAATTAATACAAGCTCAGTGATGTCATGCGGTTTAGTACAGGTTCAATGGTATGTCATAATAGTTAGTACAGACTGAGAGATACCATACTGGTTAGTACAGCCTCAGTGATTTCTTAATAGTTAGTACACACTCAGTGCTGTTTAGTATAGGCTTGGGTATCTTATACTGATTGTTGAGTATAGGCTCAGCGATGTCTTGGTTTGTATAGGCTTGGTACTGTTATCCTGATTACTAAGTACAGGCTCAGCGATGTCTTGGTTAGTATAGGCTTGGTAATGTTATACTGATTACTAAGAACAGGCTCAGTGATGTTTGTTTAGTATAGCCTTTGTAATGTTATACTGATTACTAAGTACAGGCTCAGTGATGTCTTGGTTAGTATAGGTTTTGTAATGTTATACTGATTAATAAGTACAGGCTCGGTGATGTCTTGGTTAGTATAGGCTTGGTAATGTTATACTGGTTACTAAGTACAGGCTCAGCAATGTCTTGCTTAGTATAGGTTTGGTAATGTTATACTGATTACTGAGTACAGACTCAGTGATGTCTTGGTTAGTATAGGTTTGGTAATGTTATACTGATTACTGAGTACAGACTCAGTGATGTCTTGGTTAGTATTGGCTTGCGAATGTTATACTGATTACTATTTAACATTTTTATAAATGATCTTGAAGACAGCATTGAAAGTCATGTTTCAGTGTTTGCAGATGACACAAAACTTTGTAAAATAATACAATGTGAGCAAGATATTACTTTGCTGCAGAAGGATTTAGATAGATTGGAGGACTGGGCACTCAAATGGCAGATGAAATTTAATGTTGAAAAATGCAAAGTTATGCACTTCGGCGTAAAGAATACACAAGCAACGTATACCCTTAATGGAAGTGAATTAGGGATAACAACACACGAAAAGGACTTGGGAATTGTTATAGACAACAAACTATGCAACAATGTGCAATGTCAATCAGCAGTGGCCAAGGCCAGTAAGGTATTGTCATGCATGAAAAAGGGCATTCATTCTCGGGACGAGAATATCATTTTGCCTCTCTATAAATCACTGGTAAGACCACATATTGAATATGCTGTGCAATTTTGGGCACCTGTTCTAAAGAAGGATATCATGGCACTAGAAAAAGTGCAGAGGCGGGCTACAAAATTAATAAAAGGAATGGAACATATCAGCTATGAAGAAAGGTTAACAAATTTAAACCTATTTAGTTTAGAAAAACGTCGCCTGAGAGGGGATATGATAACATTATACAAATATATTCGGGGCCAATACAAACCATTGTGTGGAAATCTATTCACAAACCGGACTTTACATAGGACACGAGGCCATGCGTTTAGACTGGAAGAAAGAAGATTTCGTCTAAGGCAAAGGAAAGGTTTTTTTACTGTAAGAACAATCAGGATGTGGAATTCTCTGCCTGAAGAAGTGGTTTTATCAGAGTCCATACAGATGTTCAAACAGCTACTAGATGCATACTTGCAAAGACAGAATATTCAAGGATATAATCTTTCAATGTAGGGTAATAACTGCTTGATTCAAGGATAAATCTGACTGCCATTCTGGGGTCAAGAAGGAATTTTTTGTCCTAGCTTGTTGCAAAATTGTGCTTCAAACTGGGGTTTTTTTTTTTTGCCTTTGGATCAACAGCAAAAAACAGGTGTGAGGAAGGCTGAACTTGATGGACGCAAGTCTCTTTTCAGCTATGTAACTATGTAACTATGTAACTAAGTAGAGGCTCTGCCATGTCTTGGTTAGTATAGGCTTGGTAATGTTATACTGATTACTAAGTACAGGGTCAGCAATGTCTTGGTTAGTAAAGGTTTGGTAATGTTATACTGATTACTAATTACAGGCTCAGCGATGTCTTGGTTAGTATAGGCTTGGTAATGTTATACTGATTACTAAGTACAGGCACAGTGATGTCTTGGTTAGTATAGGCTTGGTAATGTTATACTGATTACTAAGTACAGGCTCGGCGATGTCTAGGTTAGGATAGGCTTGGTAATGTTATACTGATTACTAAGTACAGGCACAGTGATGTCTTGGTTAGTATAGGCTTGGTAATGTTATACTGATTACTAAGTACAGGCTCGGCGATGTCTAGGTTAGGATAGGCTTGGTAATGTTATACTGATTACTAAGTACAGGCTCAGTGATGTCTTGGTTAGTATAGGCTTCGTAATGTTATACCAATTACTAAGTACAGGCTCGGCGATGTCTAGGTTAGGATGGGCTTGGTAATGTTATACTGATTACTAAGTACAGGCTCAGCGATGTCTTGGTTAGTATAGGCTTGGTAATGTTATACTGATTACTAAGTACAGGCTCAGCGATGTCTTGGTTAGTAGATACCCAAGCCTATACTAAACAGCACTGAGTGTGCTAACTATTAAGAAATCACTGAGGCTGTATTAACCAGTATGGTATCTCTCAGTCTGTACTAACTTTTATGACATACCATTGAACCTGTACTAAACCGTATGACATCACTGAGCTTGTATTAATTACTATGGCATTACTGAGCACGTATTAACCAATATGACATCACTAAGCCCATGTTGACTAATGTGACATCAGTGAGCCTCTATTAGCCAATATTAAACCACTTTGTCTATAATAACCAATATGACATCACTGAGCCCATGCTAAGCAATATGACATAATTGAGCCACTATTAGTCAATGTTAAACCAGTGAGTCTGTATTAGCCAAGATTATATTTTCTGAGCCTGCATTAACTAACATGACATCATCTTGTCCTGACTAGAATTGCATTAATTAACCTGTATTGGCCAATATTATATAACTGAGTCTGTCCTGACTAGTATGACATCACTTAGAAGGCTGTCACCTAGATGATATAATTGCGTTCACATTAACCTATTTGACATCACAGAGCAAGTTCTACCAAAGGCTAATAGATTATGAGCAGCGGAAGGGCAGAGGTATTTGGAATTTTTAAATAAACCAAAAAATACTTAATATTGCTTTGTATAAATATTTATTATTTCGTGGAACAAATTCAATATCTGTTCTTTGTCAGTACTTTCATAATTTGAATAACTCAATATTTCACCATAGAACGCATGGCTTGAAAAGTTGTTTCTATTTTATTTATGTTCAAAGAGATTCAAGTTATTTTTAAGCCTAAATAACTGCTGAGCTGGATATTAACTCTTACTCCAGAGTAAGTAGAATTAAACATTTTAATGTGTTGTATATGCCCCCGGCTTGTAAAAGTTAAAAGTAATGCACAACAGAGTGTAGGAGGCAGCAGGCCAGATCAGCAGGTAGTGAGTTATTGAACAACCAGACAGGTTTCATCAAGTGTAGACATATATTGAGGCTGCGGGCGCAATACTGCCTTGCCGCTGACACTTAACTAGAAGAACTGAATACTGCATATTCTCTGCAGTCTCTTGGTGAGCTTTGGTTAACATATAGCACTATATATGTGAATAAATATTGCTTCTCATTGATTGTATTATGATTATTGATAGTTACTGATATAGTGCCTTGAAATTGCACTGTGCTAAATAAGTACTGAAAGGCTTTTTCATTTTCTTATTAATTTGTATAAAAAGTTATATTTTATATATTGTATTTTTTATTTGTATATAATGTTAGCATACATAAAGTTATACACGCAGGTAAAAACGTGATACGCTATATTTTGAGTGCATTCAGTTAAAACCTCAGACATCAACAGTGTATATACACGCCATGCAACAACATTGCAATATTCCTGTCTAACTGAGTATTGTGAAATGATATGTGCACTGTTTTAGTTAATGTTTATACCTTACTGATATTAAATCTGATTTACATGGGAAGGTACACGTTTCCTGAAAGAGTGCTTAAGGCCAAACTCGAACAGTAAAACAATGGAAATACCAAGACTTGGTAAGTTACGGCCAGCTAGCCTAAAACAACATAAAGTAGTGAGCAAGCAGAGAAAAAAAGCCATCGTAGAAATAAAACAAGTCTTCAAATGGAGTAGAAAGCGGCTGCAACGCTGCATACCACAATTCCCAGCAGGATTCAAGTGCCTGTTGATTGCAGCACGTTAGCAGTGCGCCATGTCCTTGGCCAGAATGGCTGGATGTTATTTATATCCATACAGGAGCCAAGGAGAGGTGTGGGGCATTCGGCACAGGCCTCGGGATGCTGTCTTGCATTGGTAAGTCCAGCGCCTTGAGGAATCGCTCTGCCTTTGATGCATGTGTAAGTTGGATATGCTTTTCCTCATGTAGCACAGATAACTCTCTGCCCAGGCCCCACTGGTACTTGACCCCTCTCTCAATAACCTTTATACTGGTTGCAATACTGTCTCCAAAGCAAAGTTGACTTACACAGGTCATTGCAGATGGAAAGGTCTGAGACTTCAAAGTGGTATGTAGGTGCATCTTGAAAGCTCCCAAGCGACCGAAAATAAAGCAACAATTTCCTTGTGACCTCGGCTGGGGCTTTAGGTAACTTAGGGACCCAATAATGGTAGTCCAGTTATTTGGCTTTAGCCTTAGATGGAGAGAGCATAGAGCTCAACATCCTATGCAGGTAGTGAGAGACCGCAAATCTGTTATGTCCTGAGAGACTCCGTGAGCCCTCAGGTTTCACTGTCACCAAGAGTCCCCCAGTGTAGCTGTCTTGCCCTCCATGAAGAGGTTGGCCTGTTTTAGCTTATCTATTTCACACTTCATCCTCTTGTTTGTCTTTGTCGATGTTGCTATCGCGCTCCAGTGCCTGCGGTCCAGCAGTCATAGCCGTCATGTCTTCTCGAACCAGTGTAATGTCGGACGTGAATAAGGCCTTCAGTTCAGTTAACAAGTTTTGAATATCAGTTTTACTGGCAGATACGTGTTCCAGAGTTAGGGCTTTCTCGCTTGGGCACCAGTATATGCTCCTCTTGAGTAGGGCTTTCACCAATGTCACCTTGCCCTGCTTGGACACCATCTTAGCAGAACCTTTCATTTGGCAGCCATCAGTATGAACAAGTTTAATATGTCCAGCAAAATGCCTAATTCTGCAATCCTAGGTTAATCTCAAGTATTAATGTCATGACAACAGAAAAAAAACACTGGATTAGCACTATACCAAGGGCGTAAAATCATCACACGGTACCTCAGCCCTGTGCTGAAAGAGGGTGCATTTTAGGTCATTCCTACATTTAATGAATCAATCAGTCTCAAAGCAAGTGATCTAACCACAGATTGTTACACCTACACAGAAACTGTGAGCAGGTCATGAATTTACCTGCATTAATTGCAAAGTGTAGGCTGATGAAACAATACCCAAGGTTTCTATTAATAGCAGCTGTAATCCCACACAGACTCATTGCCTCTGGCTATCTCTGACTATGATAATGCACTGGGGAGACGTAGAGACAGCGAATGTCGGCTGCTGGTACGGGGGCTGTGCTTCTGTAGACCTTCCTAGGAATCAGGAACAAAATAACACAAACTTGGGAAACCCTGCAGCTTTAGGATGGTAGAATTGTCACTTACAATGTTCCATTTTACATGGGCTAGTAAATTCTTCATGTTTATAGGCTTTTATTACAATTAAACTATAAAATAAAGACATTATTGTTTCCATCTATGGAAATTATTGCGAGTTTATTGTGGGGAATTGACAAAGGAAATACAAATATAGTCAATATATAATAGCTAAACTGGAAAAATAGCTGAAGTTGGTGAATTATTAAAGATTGCTATTTTTGTCTTAAACTTGCAATTCCTTTATCAATTTTCCACAATTCCAATCACAATTCCACAATTCCAATCTTCTCATCATTGATTCCTGACTGTGTTGTGGACCTCCAGTTGGTAATAGTCCCTATCAGGTGTGAAAGGCATTGGGAAAATGTAGGTAGAACACAGATGATGATCATATTAGTACCAGGCATAAAAAACAACTGCTGACTTTATTGAACAGATGGATCAAAGTTTTTTTTTCTATTTATACAAATTTAATAGATGAGCAAAAATTGACTTTGGATGGTTTGTCCAAGTTGTGTATGTGCGTTTAGTCGTTCAGACGTGTCCGGCTCTCTGTGACCATATGGACCATAGCACGCCAGGTATATCTGTCAGTCACTGCTCCTCTGAGCTCCAACAACTTCATGTTCGTGGCTTCAGTGACCTAATCTATCCATCTCCGTCTCTGTCATCCCCTTCTTCGTGTGCCTTTAATCTTTCCCAGCATCAGAGTCTTCTCTATAGAATCATGCCTTCTCAATATATATATACAAAGGATCAGCGCTAATATACTAGACCTTACAGAGATAACTATAAGGCAGCACACCTGAAAAATAGGGCTCCCTCAGAGGCCCTATAGAGTAGACAAAGCAAAAAAAGGAGGAGGGAGGTGGCGCCACAGGTGAAAAAAACCTGATTATAAACTATACAAGCACATATGCAAGACACTACATAAGAGAAAATACATACAAAATAAAAAAACTGAAAGAGTTCAAAATATAGATAATGAATAATAATCAGGAGTCCAAAAAGAAAGTCTGAAAGAGCCTATGCCTACTAAATACAGCGAAAAATCCAAATAAAATCTTGCATAAGAAGTCAATCACAATCTTGTCAGGGGAAGTATTCCTCAGTAAGGTATGGGCATGGAATATTCGTGAGATCCGTGTGCAAATATAAAAAGGCAGCAAATAATGGTGCAGTATATCCCAACAGGTATGGAGTACTATTTTATAAGAGGTCTATATGGTCCTACTCACATTTTCCAGAGCTATAAGACTAGCTCTAGTGTGGATGGCATACAGTGGTACAATCCCTACTTATGGGATACGTGAAGTTTTGTAGTAGATGGATATCTTGTTGGTATAAGGACCATATGAAATATAAAAGAAACAATAATTGTGCTTCTTGTATAAAAGCCAGAGGTGAAATAATAAAATACCAAGTGGTTACTCACATTTTATTGAGCAGGCAGACTGCTCAATGGATAAAGCTTGAGTGGTATAATCCTCACCAATGATTCTTTGTAGCAAAATTCTCACTGGAACAATAAAAACTCTGGTGCCAGATAAAAATAAATAAAATAGTAAAATGGCTAACTCACAAGTTGAAAGTGGCCAAAATACCTTTAATAAAATACAGCAATTAAAATACCACAATGCATTTCTCCTCTTAGGGCTTTCTCAAGTGGATAGAAACATGTACCTGACAACACTGACTCTAAATAGGCCTTAGATTACTGGTCATGTGACCATGATGTCATTTTGGCACCAAAATCAAAAGGAAAAACAGATGGTAACTCCCCCGAACACAACGGAGGAAATCAGTAATAACCCTATTTAAGAAGAGGGTTTTAAAGGATGGGTAGGATATTTTATTGTTACTGATAATGTGATATTGAAACTGTACAGAAAGTGGTCCCTGAGGAAGTTTCTAAGGAAACAAAACACGTAGGACCAGTGATATACCACGTTTTTTTATATTTATTTTTGTATTGGATTTTATACTGCATAAATCAGTTTATACTTATCTACATGATTCCTGATTCCGATCCAGATAGCGACTGGCTGATTGAGGATCCAGACCTCCCTTGTAAGGGAAGGCAACTTTAAGGCGTTTTTCCATTTGGAGTTTGTGAGTTCAAAATTAAGTGGGATCACTGTTACTAGTATCATACAGTGTTGCACTATTGTTATTTTTTATTTTAGATATCCAGCTGAATCCCATTTTTTTGTATATATATATATATATATATATATATATATATATATAATGCCCACATATATTGGGTATAGTTACCTGGCTTAATTCCAGGAATCCCTATTGCATAGGTGTTGTGGTCGTGACTTAAATATGAATATTAATCTCTTAATACATAATAATTAAGCAATACGGAACAACATTAATATTTTTATAGTTCATGGTATTATGGTCGAATATGTGGATAGAAAATACATAAAACATTGTAATATTAAATGTATATTTAATATAACTATAATAAATAAACAGATGCTAGCAGAATGTCAATTTACCTCAATAATTATACAATACAAAACTACAACATGTTACTTACAAAAGGTTGCTAAATGCTATACAAAAGGCTATTACAATTGCTAAATGTTACAATGGATTTATATTACTTACAAGGCCCCAGCCCTTTGGCTGGAGTTAAGTCAGAGCTGGTACTACATCTTAGGTCCAGTCAGGTACAGGCAAAGAGACAGAGTTTCTCCTACATCTGTTTTTTTATTCAGTGTAAGTAGGCTGGCCTGTGATGTCACTGCCAGAAGCACATGTCTTCCTACACACTGCTCCTAGTGGTGCCTCCAAAGCATTACACTAAATATGCTTTCTTTATGATGTAAAGTCATTAATTAATAGATACCATTACAATAGGGTATTGCGGCTGGTCTTTCAGTGTATAATAAGGTCCTGCTGTTGATCCAGAGCCTTCCCTCTTATTACCTCCTAGGTTACTATATTGCTGTCTGATAGCCATGGATCACACTGTTTTTTTTACGCACTTGCGCTCGACATCCAGGCGCGTCTGATGTCATCACGGGAGTGAGACCGATTTTTCCTCTGGTGCTCCGGATCGCGATGCTGTTGGTTTTGGTAATTAAGTAAGTTAATTTGGTATTTAATTTAAGTTAATTATGTCAATAAGTGTGTTTAGCAATCACTTTCAGTTAATTATGTTTTGTATATATGCTACATGTGTACACTATGGTGTTAGCTTGATAAAGACCTAATTTGAGGTCAAAACGTTGCTGCTGTTCATTCATGCAATGATCTTCATTAAATCTGCCATTTAACTCTCCCTGAGTGCCTGTATCATTTTTGTCTTTCTACTGAAAGCCTTATAAAGTCATTTCAATGTAGGGTGAATGAAGGGCCGGTACAAATAGTCCTTCTACACTACTCAGAGGGACTGAATGGAGTCTTGGATATCTTTTTTTCCGCTGAATGAAGGCAGAACTTGGAGATAAATGGATGTTATATGGGACATTAATGTATTATTTGTTTGTGATAGAAAGTAAGTGTCAGCTCATATATACACATGGTTTGGAGGCAAGAGATTAATGTGAAAATACCTGAAGTACCGACTAAGGCAGAGCTGCAGACCTGATGCGCTCTCCACCCTCCCTCTCCTCTGTCCTAACTGTATGATACCACGGACCACCAGAGAGCCCACACTGGACAACCAGGAAACAAATTACTTAAAATAAAAAGTGTCACAAATACTGTAACAAAAACACACTACTTGGGGGCGTGGCCGACTGAGCAACTGTGCAGACGTGTGCTGGTGGAGCTCCAGCTAGAAAGAGACAAAAATCAGATAATTATTGATAGAAAACCACCCGGAGACTACCTAAAGTGCTGTCCCCACCAGATGACAAAATGGGCTGGAAAAATACAAGATTTCGGGTGCCCGAGAGCCCAAGACTGTAGCAGAATGGAGACCTCCAAATACTTATATATATACTTTCCCCTGTTTCATCCTTTTTCCGTTCAGGAGACGTCATACGAACAGAATTCTTACGTCTTCCAAATAAGGACCACCCCTGTACCCCATTAGAACATTGACATCAACCACTTAAGTGCAAAACCGCAAGGGAAGTTGTTAGTGAAGGAATTTTCCTTTATGTCATGCCATGGACCGTAAAAATAACACTCCCTCCTTCACCGGAGTCATCTTCTTTACTGGACACTTCAGTAGACCGCTCACCTACTGAGAGTGAAAGGGAGAACCCTGCAGACTTCTCACCTGCTCCTGCTCTTCTGACGCCTCAGGAGATACTTCACCTGACAAACTCCCTCCTCCACCGGAGTTATGTCCTTTACCGGAGACTTCAGTAGACTTCTCATCTACTGAGAGTAATACTTCACCATCCTGTGCCATACCATACCTCCTCCTAATTCTCGCCACATAGGCCCCTAGCTTAATGTAAATAGCCACCTCTCTCGCACCACATCTGACATAGTGGCTATGGCTGGACACGGCTAGAACTGCCATAGTATATTGTTTTGCTATACCATGACAATTTGCCCACACTGTTTATGTTAATGTTCTATTATGTGTCGGACTGTTACCCAAACTGTCCAACTAACTTACCTTATCAGTTACTGGATCTAAAGTATACCTGTGTGTATAAAACAAATAAAATACAAAAAAAAAAAGAACCGACTGAAAACACTGGAATTAGCTGCATAGATATTTCTTAAATAATATATATTAATTGTTGGATTACCTGATGTGGATGGCAATTTCTAGTCCACTTTGTTACGAAACTAAAAAACAAGTATGTGGAAAATGTAAAGGTTGATCCAGGGTATATTAAATGCAGAAGGGAATGTAGCACTTCCGGTCGCTGATGATCAAAGTACCAGGTGCCCAGGAGGGTAGCTTTCTATACACTATTAACCTCTTGTAGATTAACGTGGTTCATATAACTCCAGTAAAGCAGAAATAGTATACAAATGTAACCAACTGTTCCTTGTTTAAAGGAGAGATTTATTCCTCAACAAAGAGAAAGGATTCGTTGAGAACTAAAAACGCATAATTTAATTAGAGAATCTTTGCAGTTTAACAAAAAATGTACTTTGAATTTACCTTGAATTCTCGCTTCTAGCAAATAACCCTGTTGGTTTTTTTGTTTGTTTGTTTTACATTGTGGCTATTTTTTATCTAAATTTTGCACGTCGGTTATCAATTCACCAATGAAAAGCTAACTAAAAAATATTTGTAAAGGTCTTCTGAGATCTATGTATATTTTGCAAAGACCCTCATTGGTGACATGCTAGGTGTATGGTGGCTCAATGGGGCAGCAAAGATGAGTTTTGCTTACCTGGTACTGTCCCCCGACGGCACAGTCATCTTCGGTCTTCAGGTCCTGGCATTACATCAGCCGGGAACCCACGTCAGTCCTGTTCTCTCACACATGCTTGAGAACACAACACTGACGTCTATTGATGATCCCGTGAGACTGCAGAAGCCTCCATAGATTTTATAGGCCTTAATTTTCAAATGACCTATTTCTGGATACATTTCCAACATCTTTATCTACAGACGTCACCATTAAAGTCTATGGGAATGTTTGTAGATAAGTCATTTGAAGGCTTATCCAAAAATATAATTAATTATTCCTACAGCCGTCACTAGTGCGGAAAGTTGACAGTGATAGTTCCACCTTTTTTCAAGTTTTGTGGATTATCCCTTTACTTTGAATCGGAATATCAATCAAATTCTAACACAGTCTTTACACGCATTTCATAAAGAATTTATCTTTATATAATGTTCAAATTGTTGTGGGGGTGTTGGAAGGGGGGAATGACAATATCACTTTAAATAATATTTACTCTTGGCAATATACAAATAAATGATTATGATAATAAAATAAAATAATAATCACTACACATTTTCAAAAATAATTAGTCCAAACATCTACTTTGTTACAATTGTTCTCTTATATCTGGTATCCAATGATGGCATGTAAACAGACCAGATTGGAAATAATGAATCGAGCTATAAAATGAGAATTAGCTGTCTGGGACCTAATTAACAATACTAACGTGTATGTTATAAATCCTATTGACATCCTATTAAACTAGAATGATTGGCGACATTTGACTTTACCCCATGTGTTTGTTGGACTGTATGTGCAAAGTGATTAATTAGCCAGCTTTCATTTAACAAATTTCTTGGCATGAATGCTTTGCAGGTTTGGACAATGGCAAATTCAATATTATTGATAAACAAGAAGAATTGCTGCAGGAATGTGTTTAACTTGTTTGGACGTTTGCCATCTGCTCTGTGTGAAACAGCATAATGGAGCCCATTGGGGATTCTATGTAAAGACCAAATCCAGGGCTAAGTTCTAAAAGTAGAGCAGTCACCGTGGAAACCAGTGGACTTTAACTTCTGCTTGTAGAATGTTGCCCCCGATTGTCACTACACAGTGATATTATGTATTTCAACTTCAATGAGTAGAAAATAAACCTTTTGAGCTTCACATCGTCACAAATTAGGGACAGACAATTCATGAGTATATTCACTGTCTGCTTATCGTGAAGAAAATGTGCCTTTTAAAGAGCAGAACTAGAAGAATATTTCTACTAAGCAGCTAAATTGCTGGGAATTATATATTTTTTATGTTTATAAAATTATAAGGTAGAAGATGAAAATAGACATGGGAAATTGTCACTTTTTGATACAACAAACCTTAAATGTAAAGATTTTATTTTATTTTCCAAATGAAAAGTACGTTGGAAAAAGAAAATAAATACATTTCTAGACATGTGAATTGGTTTGTTTGTTGTTTATACATCCATAGATAAATAGATACATGTGTGAGTAACATTGCTCAGCAAACATACCTCCCAAGTGTCCCAATTTATGAAGGGCAGTCCATATTTTGGGCACAAATCCCTCTGTCCTCTTCTATCCTAATGTCCTTCTTTTCTAGGAGCTCCATAGTGTTGGTGTGTCTGAGTGTAAAACAGAGCTCCACAGCAATAATACTCCCAGTAATGTGTCTGAGTGTATAACAGAGCTCCACAGCAATAATACTCCCAGTAATGTGTCTGAGTGTAAAACAGAGCTTCACAGCAATACTACTCCCAGTAATGTGTCTGATTGTATCACAGAGCTCCACAGCAATAATACTCCCTGTAATATGTGTGAGTGTATAACAGAGCTCCACAGCAATAATACTCCCAGTAATGTGTGTGAGTGTATAACAGAGCTCCACAGCAATAATACTCCAAGTAATGTGTCTGAGTGCATAACAGAGCCCCACAGCAATAATACTCCCAGTAATGTGTCTGAGTGCATAACAGAGCCCCACAGCAATAATACTCCCAGTAATGTGTCTGAGTGTATAACAGAGCTCCACAGCAATAATACTCCCTGTAATATGTGTGAGTGTATAACGGAGCTCCACAGCAATAATACCCCAAGTAATGTGTCTGAGTGTATAACAGAGCTCCACAGCAATAATACTCCCAGTAATGTGTCTGAGTTATAACAGAGCTCCACGGCAATAATACTTCCAGTAATGTGTCTGAATGTATAACAGAGCTCCACATCAATAATACTCCCAGTAATGTGTCTGAGTTATAACAGAGCTCCACATCAATAATACTCCCAGTAATGTGTCTGAGTGTATAACAGAGCTCCACGGCAATAATACTCCCAGTAATGTGTCTGAATGTATAACAGAGCTCCACATCAATAATACTCCCAGTAATGTGTCTGAGTGTATAACAGATCTCTACAGCAATAATACTCCCAGTAATGTGTCTGAGTGTATAACAGAGCTCCCCAGTAATAATACTCCCAGTAATGTGTCTGAGTGTATAACAGAGCTCCACAACAATAATACTCCCAGTAATGTGTGTGAGTGTATAACAGAACTCCACAGCAATAATACTCCCAGTAATGTGTCTGAGTGCATAACAGAGCTCCACATCAATAATACTCCCAGTAATGTGTCTGAGTGTATAACAGATCTCTACAGCAATAATACTCCCAGTAATGTGTCTGAGTGTATAACAGAGCTCTTCAGCAATAATACTCCCTGTAATATGTGTGAGTGTATAACAGAGCTCCACAGCAATAATACTCCCAGTAATGTGTTTGAGTGTATAACAGAGCTCCACAGCAATAATACTCCCAGTAATGTGTCTGAGTGCATAACAGAGCCCCACAGCAATAATACTCCCAGTAATGTGTGTGAGTGTATAACAGAGCTCCACAGCAATAATACTCCCAGTAATGTGTTTGAGTGTATAACAGAGCTCCACAGCAATAATACTCCCAGTAATGTGTCTGAGTGCATAACAGAGCCCCACAGCAATAATACTCCCAGTAATGTGTCTGAGTGTATAACAGAGCCCCACACCAATAATACTCCCAGTAATGTGTCTGAGTGCATAACAGAGCTCCACAGCAATAATACCCCCAGTAATGTGTCTGAGTGTATAACAGAGCTCCACAGCAATAATACTCCCAGTAATGTGTCTGAGTGTATAACAGAGCTCCACAGCAATAATACTCGCAGTAATGTGTCTGAATGTATAACAGAGCTCCACATCAATAATACTCCCAGTAATGTGTCTGAGTGTATAACAGAGCTCCCCAGTAATAATACTCCCAGTAATGTGTCTGAGTGCATAACAGAGCCCCACAGCAATAATACTCCCAGTAATGTGTCTGAGTGTATAACAGAGCCCCACACCAATAATACTCCCAGTAATGTGTCTGAGTGCATGACAGAGCTCCACAGCAATAATACTCCCAGTAATGTGTCTGAGTGTATAACAGAGCTCCACAGCAATAATACTCCCAGTAATGTGTCTGAGTGTATAACAGAGCTCCACAGCAATAATACTCCCAGTAATGTGTCTGAATGTATAACAGAGCTCCACATCAATAATACTCCCAGTAATGTGTCTGTGTGTATAACAGAGGTCCACAGCAATAATACTCCCAGTAATGTGTCTGAGTGTATAACAGAGCTCCCCAGTAGTAATACTCCCAGTAATGTGTCTGAGTGTATAACAGAGCCCCACAGCAATAATACTCCCAGTAATGTGTCTGAGTGTGTAACAGAGCTCCATAGCAATAATACTCCCAGTAATGTGTCTTTAAACTACAATAAATGTATTTAAAAATCAGCCTGGGGGCGGAGCCAAGCCACGAAGCGGAGAGGTCGCATGCAGCTGAAGCTCCTGCGAAAAAAGCGAATATTTGGCGTTTCCAGCCCTTTATATCACCCCCAAAATATCAAAAGATACGGGAAAAGAGGGCGAAACCGATATGGGGCGCAAAACAAAGAAAGTGAAGCCTGACCAACCGAGACAGGGCCAAGACATTGGGGCCCTATGGAGACAAGCTCGGGAGGCAGCAAGGCCCAAAATGGCCGACAACGCGGACACATACTCCGACTATTCTGACGACTTCTACCTAGAAGAAGACATGCCGACTACTGCACGCTTACCTAATCCGGTGACCAAGCCTCTGGACCCGGACAACGCTCCGGTGACCACCTCCGTGCTTAAATCTCTGCTAGCAGGCCTCCAGACCACCTTACAGGCGGATATGGCCGCCCTACGCACCGAGCTACAGGGCATAACTGGGAGGCTGGGAACCCTGGAGGACGCCTCTGTAGCACGAGACGCGCACATCACTGCTATGCAGGCAGAGATCACCGCCTTACAGCGCAAAACCGAAGAACAAGACCGGCGATCCATCGCTGCCGAAGAAGAGCGCAGAGCCACGAATATAAAGGTACGGGGGCTGCCGGAAGATGTACCGGCGGAGGAGCTGCCGCATTATGTCCGCAGACTCCTGACGGAGCTACTCACGCCGAAACAGGCCAAGGCTATTCCCATCGAGTCTGTGTTCAGGGTCCCAAAACCGGCTAAAGCCCCGACCACCGCCACTCGTGACCTTATAGTCCGCTTCACCCACCGCAAAGATAAGGCCGCACTCCAAGCAGCACTCAAAAACAGACCCCAGGTCGATTTCGAAGGCCACTCTCTAACCTTCTTTGCTGACCTCACAGGCGGCACGCTAGCATGGCGGGGATCGCTGAAACCCTTCACTGCCCTCCTCAGGCAAAAGGACATTAAATATAGATGGCGCCTTGACAGATCGCTCATTGTCCTGAAGGGCGAAGACAAGTTTGTGGTCCACTCGCTCCAGAACGCAAAAGACTTACAGCGCGTCCTAGGAATACCCCGAGAGACCATACTTGGACCGACACCCCGGGAGCACCCGACCCAGCCACTCAGATGGGACCCCGAGCGCACCAAGACATTTGTGCCACGAAGACCTAGGCAGGCCCCTCTGAGGATACCGGAGTTTGAGAGGGCTCGAGAGACCCATCCCACACAACCCACATTAACCGGGACTGTATGCCACTCAGCTACGGCAGCGGGGCAATATGACCAGCTGAGAGCCACCCCTGCCTCCCGGAAGAACTTTCTCAAGATTTTTTCCCTTTCTTTTCCTTTCTTTTGATTTGACTGCTCTCTAGATGTCTATATTATTGTTTTTAAGGTTACAACGTATTAAGATGTGTTACAAGCGTGCTATACGCCAAATTATTGAAAGCGACGTTCGCTTCACCAACAGGCTCGCTAGCACTTAGACGACGGCCCATAGGCCTGCTAACCCCCATTTCTGGGAAAAGCCCACAGGCTGCCTGATTAATCTCCTGAATATAGCAGCTCTGTATTTGGCCTTTAAATAGCCTATCTCTGAACCTACTCTAGGGAACTGGGGGTAGATATTAGACATTAGAACCTCACAGGCCCGCTCGCGAGCACCTTAGCATACCAACTAGACCACAAACAGACAGCCCCCCCCCCCCCTTCCCTTCCTCCCTTCCTCCCCTCCTCCCTATACCTAAAATCTAAGAACATAACTGCCTAGATAAGACTCACCATCAACTGGGTAACACAGCCTCTCCCTCTAAACTGAATAGCACCTATATTGAACACACCACGGCAACACAGATTACTCTACTCCGACCTATAGCCTTTAAGTATCGCTAGCACTTTCAGCGTGTCGTACAGAGTGGATGTGTTATAATAGCCAGATCAATACCAGTTAAAGTTGTATGTTCTAGCTAAGATAGAAATGTATGTCTCATTAGTTTAACAGTTTAAAGACTGATCTATGTAACTTCGCATGCGCAAACTAAATTATAGTGCTTGTAACCCGTATGTCTTGACTCTCAAAAATTCAAAAATGTGCACTGTCTTTGATGCCATACTAATGTTTTATGATGTTTATGTATCTGCTTGCACCAGCTGTTGTGGCAGTGCAAACGGTTGTTACCACTATGCACAAAGAAAATAAAGAATTAAAAAAAAATAAAAAAAAAATCAGCCTGTGTAAATAAGATACATTGTTATTGGTATAAATTACTTTTTAGTTGCATACATTATTATTAATAAGTCACCTACATTTTTCTAACAGCCATCCTCCTGCTCAAACTCCTAAAATTAAAATGTCCCTCTTTGTTTATTTGAAATGTTAGGATGTATGCGCAATAGGAAATGCATTCTGAGAATCTTGTTTGCTGAGGTGAACAAAGGCATTTTCTGACCATTTCTTTAATGATCAATGAAGGTCAGTGGGTGCAACGCTCCATTACTAATCCAACAACGTAATGCAAGTAACTATAACAAGCCACCGGGAGATAGCTCAACGGTTTATGATCCATCTACCGCTGTTATAGTGTCTGTTCATATCTCAGCAAGTCCCACTACTGTCAATGTAGCCTTTTAACCCTCTGTGGTGAACAGAATTAATACTGGAAGTGTAAAATGACTATAATTAACAACAACATTGTAAGTAATCTTACTTTTCCTTCAATGAATGTTGTTATATTTTACCTTGCCAGTCATGAAGAATACCATCTTATAGCTGAAAGCAGCAGGGTGAGTTGTTAGCATAGAATATACCTAAGTAGTTTGCCTTGAAATTGGCAGGTGAGCTAACACTTTAATGGTTATTGCAGTGGTACTAAGTGCCCATGCCATGTAATTTAATGTAAGTAGGGATTCAGGATAGGGAGAAGGCTTCGCTCTGTGTATTTGGTTTGACGGATACTATAGGGTTCTACCCAAGAATACTGGGATCATAAGTGTGGGGCTAATTTCTGTGTCTTATTATTGATTATTGTATGTTTAAAGCCAGTACTGACTATTTTTCTAACATGGGTTGTAGAAACGAGAAACCCACGGGGAAATGAAGAAAAGTTGACAAAGACACAAAGCCAAATGGCCGGTCGGTCACTATAGCTGTCCTTAACTGAAGAAATGCCCACGGGGACTTTAAATAACATACTGAAAAACATGGGGCAACATTTCTGCTTTTTAATTGACATTTGTAATGTACCGCTAATTTAAAGGAAGTGTATGATGAAATAGGCCGACTGTTTAAATGGTGGAGATTGTCAACAGATTTTCAGCTGAGTCAGTGTAAATTCTGCAAAGCGATTAAGATGTATATTAAAACAAGGAGCAGGATTGAGGATGCTGACATGGCTTCACTTTGTCATATTGTATACTGCTCCCTTCTAAATGTCAGAATTCTAATAATAGAGACATATAAAGTCCTTGGAAAGAACCTAATCTTAGCCGCATCACGACAAACTGGCAGGAACTCAACAAGCAACGGAAGTATCATCCAAACAAACTAGGTCTGAAGACATTTAAATATCCTCTCCCACTGTTTTCAATGCATTCCGTACAGGAATGAAAGATTCATTTTTCATTATTTCCTTTATTTAATATAGTTAGATAAGCTTTTCAAATGATTTATATTCTTGGATAAACTATTTCAATTCTTGTTTTTTTTTTTTTTAACATATTAAAATATAAAAGATAAACATATCAAACTATTATAAAATGAAGTTCAGTAAGTTAAAGGGATTCTCCAGTGCCAGGAAAACATATTTGTTTTCCTGATACTGCAGGACCCTCTAGTGCCCCTCTCTCTTCCATCCCCCATCCCATGTTGCTGAAGGGGTTAAAACCCCTCCAGTGACTTACCTGAACCAAGCGCCGATGTCCCTCAGCTCTGGGTCAGGCTCCGCCCACACTCCTCTCCCGCCAACGTCAGCCGGCAGGAGAGACCTAATGCGCATGCGCGCAATGGCTGCGCGCACGCATTAGACCTCCCCATAGGAAAGCATTATTCACTTGCTTTCCTATGAGGATTTCGGCGACGCTGGAGGTCATCATACATAGCGTGAGGACGTCCAGCGTCGTTTAACCCCTTAAGGACACATGACATGTCTGACATGTCATGATTACCTTTTATTCCAGAAGTTTGGTCCTTAAGGGGTTAAAACACTTTTCGTGTTTTAAGAAGCCGGAAGTCCCTCTAGTGGCTGTCTGATAGACATCAGTAGAGGAGGACTTGACCCTGCAAGGTAATTATTGCAGTCTATAAAAACTGCAATAATTATACTTGCAGGGTTAAGGGTGGTGGGAGTTGGCACCCAGACCACTCCAGTGGTCTGGGTGCCTGGAGTGTTCCTTTAACGAAATGTCAGAGGAAAATATATGCTGAATTCACATGTTGAGAACTTGTATCAAAACATCTGTTATGTATATACGTTTTTTTCTTTGTGTTTTTACACACATACACAATTGGATTATCATTTTGAATATTGTAATTCTGTCACCCCTCAAATAAATTTTTTAGGGAAGTTATAGGATCAGACTAGAGATCATCCTATTTCAGAATTCTATGCAGTGAGGAACACACAGCCATCCATAATGGTTCTACACCTCTGATCCCCAATGTATGAATATAGGAATATGTATGGAGCAATATTTTCCCAATATTTATTATCACACAGATGTTTTTGTATTGCATTTCACAGACCTATTGGATCCTACAACTCCTAAAACTCCATCATTTATACACTGCACTTTGAGTAAACTACAGCACTATCTCCTGAATCAGTGTGTCTCAGGAGTTCGACATAACCCCAAAGCACTAATGAGACATTGAGAATTAAACAGCCTTGGCCTGATACTACATTGAGTGCATGCTTGAAGCTGTGACTGGGAAGGTTATAACTGGAAGGTATCACTCCTGAGTGAGGTTGGCAAGACTCACAGCTGTAAAAGACTTGTAAGCGGATGTCCCATTGGTATGTTGACTGTGACTAAGGCTAAAGAGGTGGTGTTGGCATAAGCTGTAAATTGCTTCCACTAAATGGTTAAATAATGACAAGCAGAAAAAATATATCACTATAACTAATATAAATATAGAGTGTGTGTGTGTGTGTGTGTGTGTTATACAGTTTTACTATAAATAAATGCCAATTTTTTTTTAAGTTTTCTGTTTACAGATCCTGGTCTAAAACACCTGGTAACATTTATCATTTGCTATTTTCTTTTTAGAAACCTCACATGCAGAACCCAGAACAGAGATATAGATTTCAATTAAACCTCTTGCCAACTTTTTTGAAAACTATCTCTTTATCTCGGTGATGGGGAAACATGGATGAATGATTGAACTATTTCTTCAGATTTGACTTGCCGTGAAAACTATGAAGTCGGTTAATAAAAACATGTCTGTTTAGCAGCATTCTCAATCCACGTTCCCCATGTCTTATTTGTGCATGTTCTCCGCATACCTATTCAGGTAATATTGCCAGTGACCCAAAAGTTCTAATGTTGACGGTCTGCAAGTACATTTTTCCTGAGGTTATCTAAGTTGATAAATATTGAACATAAACAGGAAAAAATAAGCACTTGTTTCATGTGTGTTATGGAAATGTTATTTTGTTATATAGAAAGTATAACTGGGAAGAATAAACTGAGATTCTATCCAAAAATATTATGTCCTGGGGACATTGGAGGCTGATCCATGGAGATAGGTTGGTGATGCCCCCAGGCTTTGTTTGAAAAAATCCCAAAAACAAAAGATCAAATCTATTGACATTGTAAGGGCGAATGATAAGTACGTGTTAGATAATAAATGTGTTTGTCATGATTCTCTCTGCATTCACCCTTCTCCCCTTTATTGATGGCGGAGATGGAGCTGGTTTTTACAGAGCATGGAATCTCATGGGTTTAAGTGGGTAGAGCTGATCATGCCAGGGGGGCAGTGACCCACCATCTTTGAACTTCACAAGCCACCATTGCTTGGGGCGTATATATATTATAATATAATATAATATAGAAATTCAGTTTTGAGTTTAGTGAATAAACCCACTATGATTAAACTCAATTCAACCTTTATTCTTCCAGAGTACAAATAAAATGGGTTATAATAACATTTAGATGTCCAGGCAGGGACGTATTAGTCGCAAGGCTAACAAGGCATTTGCCTTGGGCGGCATTTTCCAGGGGGCGGCAAAAAAAGCCACCCCAAATGCCCAGGGCAAATGTCTTGTTAGCCTTGCGGCTTACTGACAAGCCGGCCGGGCGTGCGGGCTGCTGGTTGGTCGGGCGGCGCTGGCGAGGGAGCACTTTCCCCTGAGTTCTCTGCTCAGCTCCCTCGCGCGCCTTTGCAGAGTGAGGCTGGGAGCCGGAATATGACTTCATATTCCGGCTCCCAGCCTCACTCTGCGGGCGGCACGCGAGGGAGCTGAGCAGACAGCTCAGAGAAAAGTGCTCCCTCGCCCGCCCGTCCTCCCGCCCACCCAGCAGGCACTGGACCCCAGGGAATGGGAGAACCCTCCCCCCAGCATTCCCAAAGGTAAGGAGGCTGGGGGGGGGGGGGTTAAATAATAAAAAAAGAAGTGAGTGTGTTAATGTGAGTGAGTGTCTGTGTGTGTATGTTAGTGTGTGTCTATTAGTGTGTGTGTGTGTCTGACTGTGTGTCTGTTAGTGTGTGTATGTGTCTGACTGTGTGTGTCTGTTAGTGTGTGTCTATTAGTGTGTGTGTGTGTGTGTCTGACTGTGTGTGTCCAACTGTGTGTCTGTTAGTGTGTGTGTCTGACTGTGTGTGTCTGTTAGTGTGTGTGTGTCATCTGTGTGTGTCATCTGTGTGTGCCTGACTGTGTGTGTGTCTGTTAGTGTGCGTGTCTGAGTGTTTGTGTCTGACTGTGTGTGTCTGTTAGTATGTGTGTGTTAGTGAGTGTGTGTTAGTGTGTGTCTGTTAGTGTGTGTGTGTCTGTTAGTGTGTGCCTGTTAGTGTGTGTCAGTGTGTGTGTCTGTTAGTGTGTGTGTGTCTGTTAGTGAATGTGTGTTTCTGTTAGCTAGTGTATGCGTATCTGTCAGTGAATAGGGGGATGGGTTGGGTGGGGGTGGCACTCGGGGTGGGGGGGTGTCTGAGTTTTGTCCTGCCTAGGGCAGCACAAAACCAAGATACACCACTGTGTCCAGGATGTACTTGAAAACTAGTGATACAATTTTTTTTTTATCTTTCCTGGTCAAATAACCTGATATTATTGTAGCTAGCAAATTGAATTATCATAAAATATTGATCATGCATTTATGTATGGCTGCTTAGAGAAAACTGAAAATTATAAATGTGTAAAATATTATTTTTAGTTTAGTTTTTTTAGTTCTTCATTCATCTTTTGCAGACATTTTGAAGGGGGGAGTAGATATGAAGTATTAGAGATTCTATGGTTTCCCATTAAATATCAACATTTTAACACACAACAGTAGAGGTTACAACTGTCTGTCTAAATCGCTCTTACTGTTGTCCCTTAAAGGGACACTATAGGCACCCAGACAACTCCAGCTCATTGAGAGATCAGCGCTGGAATCGGATAAGTACACCTGGGGGATGGGCTGCGAGAGGGATGGGACAGAGGGAAGTACAGTGCTAAGAATACAGATTTGACATTATGTTTATTTGAAGAGAAGTTTAGACAAGTTTAAAGAGACTCTCTATGCATCATAACTAGCATCAGGTAGTTTCCCAAAAAGCTGAGGTATCCTTGACACCAAAATCTCAGACTATCAGAATTTTGCTTAGGGGCCCTCCTCTACGCACTGTCTGGTCCAATCATATACCTTCAATGCAAAATGGTTCTTTTATTTTCATTTAACATTTTGCAGATTCATTAATATATTAATAAAATTAATATTAAATCACCCAGAACATTGTCTTTTGTGGATTAATAATTTTCCCCTGGTTGTGTAACGGTGTTCTAATAGGAAAGCTCATGGTGTGCCCCTCTGGTAGGTGCAGACCACAGTATGTGCTCCCTTGCAGTCCCGGCACACATTAACTGATTCAGAGAGCAGTCACTGGATTCACAAGACCGGAAGCAGTGTTTACAGTGTTTGAGTGTCAGGTACATTTCTGTTTCTTGTCGAACAGCTTGAAAACAGTGGAAAATAGACAGCACCAATAGCTTCCTTGCACCATGACCACTACATTAATTGTACACAAAGGTAAACATGTATTGCTAATGATAAGTGTGCACCTATTTAGGTGTCTGCCTCCCCTCCATGTGCGTTTCCTATGTCTCTGCACTTCTGTCCCGCCTCCTTTGCTGAGATAATCTATCTTGATGATCTCAGCCAAGGAGATGTTTCCCCATAGGAATGCATTGAGGTACTAGTACACATGCACAGAGGTGATGAGAGTAGGTTCCTGAAAGATTTCACAACTCTAACCATGAAGTCCCTTTAGTGCCTGACAGTGATAGCCACTAGAGGTGGTGTTAGGCAGCAATGTAAACACTAACTTTCTCAGAAAAGGCAGCGTTTACACTGCTGAGCCGTCAGGGACCGGCTATACGGCCCCGAACCACTGCATTAAGCTGTAAGGGTCATGGTAACGATACTGTTCATTTAAGTACTAGTAGTAAAGTCATTATTGCCGTAATTTTAGACCTTAGTCTTTATAACCTATATGTTTTTGGGATTGCTTTATACGGGGAAGGCAATATGCTTTTCAGATTTTATGTATATGAGATGTTCACTTTATATCACCTTGAATATAACTTGGAAAACAAGAACATTTCTAAGATAGACAATAAATGAATAAATTGCATATGATGGTTTTAGAAAAGGCCGGTCAAATAAGGTTTGTTTACCCAAGAATAGAGACATCTACGAGGTGATATGATAACTGACCACAAATATAGTCAAGGTCAATGCTACAAACTCTAGTAAGTTTTGTGAGGACTCACGGTCATCAACCCTTGAGAAATCAGTAAAGAATTTTTAACATTTAGCCCTTAAAAGAGAAAGAGAAATGATTCCCAGCAAACATATCTGCATTTAAAGGTAGTCTTCTCCCCCAGATTTACAGCGGCTAAGAGCTATTTTGCATCAAGGAGAGAGTATAAAATACTGGACACAATGCTGCTACAGCAAAGATACAATTGTACCCCCTGGATATTCTTGTCACACATTTACTTGACTATAACCTATCCTTTACCATTTGTTATGTATTTATTTATAATGTACTGCATTTTCTAACTCTCACAATTTAAAGGCTGAGAGATATATCCTCATATCCAAACTAACGTCAAACGTGCTATATTTCTGTTTCCTGATGTACATCCCATGAATAAGAACAAATTTGGCCTTGACACCAAAAAATGGGCATACCAGCCCAACACACATGTAGGTTTGCCATATGTTTTTAATTATTTTTTATATCCGTGAACAGATTCAGTATTGATTAGAAAAAAAGGCATAGCTTTTTGATCTTCTGAAGGCTTTATTGAATTTATGTTTGACCTATAATAAAAAATGAAATCGTATAAATGTATAGAATTCTATTGGTATAAACTGTTATACCATCCACACGCACAATGTGAACATCACGGGAAAATCATATCCTCACAAAGTAATAATTATATCAAATCCTATCCTCACAAGGTAATAATTATATCAAATCCTATCCTGGCTACAACCTGTACTAATACTCTCTGGACGACGGGTACCATGATAGCGCTGTCACCCGGTAGAATAAGAAGAGCAATTATTTAATGAAGAGCAATGAAAACATTAAGTACCAAGATGAATACTGTCCTGGCAAAGTTCTATTATATAATTATAAATTACATATTGTGGCTATACTCATTAATATTTTCATAAAAATTCACATATGTGTGAAACTGCAAGTAAAGAAAAGGCTACAATGTAGATCATGAGATTTTCATAACTGTGAGATCACACAGCCATATATAAGTTCGTCTGCCTGTCAATCCCTATGGGAAAGAAATTAATCCCTAAAGGGGGATATTCAACAAATGGCCAAAACTAAATTTGTTCAGTTTTTTATTTGGTCCTTTGTTAACTTATCAACCAATGTATATTTGGACACAATTAACGAAAAACTATATTCTTCAATTTGTCTAAAACAAAATGCACATTTTAGATACATAGACAGACAGATAGAATAGACAGAACAGACAGACAGACAGCCAGATGACAGACAGACAGACAGACAGATAGAAAGATATATAGATAGACAGACAGGCGGACGGGCGGATAGATAGATAGATAGATAGATAGACAGACAGGCGGACGGGCGGACAGACAGATAGATTAGATAGATAGATAGATAGATTGACAGATATACAAACAGACAGATTAGATAGATAGATGGATAGATAGATAGATGGATAGATAGATAGATAGATAGATAGGTAGGTAGATAGATTAGATAGATTAGATAGACAGACAGATAGATAGATAGATAGATAGATAGATAGATAGATAGATAGATAGATAGATAGATAGAGGACAAGAAGGTTGTAAAGTGGACATTTATTAATAAAACCAGACACAGCGCTTCCATGATTGATATGGAGATAATAAAGATTGCCATGTGATAAGAAGTTATAATCTATTTTCTGTTTTAAAGAAGCAATATAATCCAGTGTGTGCTGCTTTCCTTTATTACCTGTCGATCACGGCAGATGGTAGTTTTACAGTAGATAGAAGATGCCTGTTTTCCATGACTCACAGAGACTCAATAAACTCTCATGACATCAGAAGAAACTGATATTTACACATCCTGTTTGTAACAAGCGGCGGACACGAAATGCAGTCAGGAATGTCATCATGTGTTTGTACAGTGACAATAGACATATAAGCACACCTTTTTTCGGAAGACATTGTTTGATATGCAAAACATGTCCTATGGGTAATGGTTGACTCATCTTCCGAGTTTCTGTTACTTTCTCTTCATTTTTTGGTCATGTTGCTATAGAGACAAAACATTTACTACTGTTGCATAAACATATATTTCTCTTTTATCATTCCACCTTGTAAAGCGAAGGACACAACTGAATGACTTTTATTGTTTGTTCTGCAATAAAAGGTGCTTATTATATAAAATAACTCCATTCACCGTATTTCAATAAAGATAAGCCATTATTGCTGATGCATACGTCTTTCTCACAATAATTAATATATTTTAAAAAATGGCAATATAACCAAAAGTTAGAAAGTTAGTGAAACAAAAGTACTTGTGAATAGTGAAAAGTGAGTCATTGTAGAGATAGTCATACGTTCAAAATGTATTTCAAATCACCAAACAGATAAATCGACTGAAAAAAAACAACACATGGGGCATGCTGTAAAAATTGATGAAGGGAATCCAAGCACCGCAACCACAATAAGTTACTATGGTAATTATAGTGCAAAGTTTAGTGGTACTTTACTTTACTCTTCCTAATTTCAGGTTCTTCCACCTCTATAAGAGCCGTGTTTCACTCGAATCCAAGCTCACCTACATTCTCCATGTGCTGATCATTTCCTCTGACTCATATGGTGACTGTATTTTAAGTGGCAGTCTCCCATTGGCTGGTATACTTTTATTTAATGAGCTATTTAGACCGAAACCACAGCTGTTCAATATATGAAATATCCATCTCATATTTCACCTGATTTGGTGCTGGGAACTGTTCCCAAACTCTTCCAGAATTAATTAAACCATAAATTTTACAAATGACTGTGCAGTGTCCCTTTGGCTTTGAAACACTATCGGCTTTGTTTGAAAGCGCTTCAGTGAGACAAAGAACGTCTGGCTCCAGGTCCTGGATGTATACTTGGAGAGAGGCTATATGACACTTGCTAGACGGCTAAATGCTACTATTTATTCCACTGCTAAAAACACCAAATTAGTTTTGTCATCTTGTTGCAGACATAGCTATGCTGATGGTCATCTGGATAAGCTTGTGTCAGCAGAATGGTAATGAACCAGACTATTCAAATAGACATGTGCCTTCAGATACATTCGTCTCTATATTAAATTTACATTTCTTATTTCCGTGGCACCAAAAATGAATATTTCCATGGTACAATCCATCCCCTCTCTTTTTCTTTACAGAATGTATGTAGGCTGAAGAAGCCAAGCAGAAACTTTAACTGAGTTGGAATGTTTCCAAATCATGTTTTATTCCTCAAAATTATGCAGCTCATTTTTTAGTTCTCTCGAATTTGGTGTTTAGTTAATAAACCCAACATTAATACGCCTTTGAAAAACAGATATGCCCATCTCACTAAAAAGCCATGCTATAAGGATATGGTGCTCTGGAAAACTTGTTCCCCTACTTCAGTTACAAACAGTGTTCTAAAGATACAGAGCCCTGGACAGCTTGTTCCTCTACCTTCATCTGAAGTGGTGTTCGAAATATGCCAATGCCCTGAAATTATTCATCTTCTACCTTTCCACAAAGTTGTATTTTAAAGATACACTGCTCAGCAATGCTTGTTCCTCTACCTTCATCTGAAGTAGTGTTTGAAATATGCCAATTCCCTGAAATAATTCTTCTCCTACCTTTCCCAGAAGTTGTATTCTAAAGATACAGAGCCCTGGACAATTTGTTCCTCTACCTTCATCTGCAGTGGTGTTCGAAAAATGCCAATGCCCTGAAATAATTCTTCTCCTACCTTTCCACGAAGTTGTAGATACAGAGTCCTGGACAGCTTGTTCCTCTACCTTCATCTGCAGTGGTGTTCGAAATATGCCAATGCCCTGAAATAATTCTTCTCCTACCTTTCCACAAAGTTGTATTCTAAAGATACACTGCTCTGCAATGCTTGTTCCTCTACATTTACCTGATGTAGTATTCCAAAAATAGCTTACTCCAGAAAGACACAATATTTGAATGTTACAGTTTTCTGGAGAGCAGAAGTGTTCTGGAGGCACGCTATGACACTACTCTAAAAAGCAGGAAGTCCCTCTCTCTTGGAAAGATAGGTTCAAAATATAAAGTGTGGTTATCTATATGTTCAGCAAAAAAAAAAAACAAGCAGATCAAAAATGACACCTTTTAAGGCTTCTTCTGGTTTACTAGTGGGTAAGGGACATGTGCCTACCTGAAACTATTCTAAATATTTTATTCATAAAGTCTTGTGTTTCTGCACTTTCCAGCTGCTTACTGTATGAAGTGCTTGTATGTTCTGTACGAGGACTATTAAAGGGTTTACACGTTGAAGAGTTTCACGGGGAATCAGGTAGGCCCATAGGTCTTTAGCCAACAAGCTCTTCATGTACGTGAATAAAGCCACAGCCTAAAATCTCATTCTTTTGGACAATATCCAGATGACCTGTCTTGAGAAAAAATCTATTACGTAGAAAGTTTAGTTTTAGACTATCCTGTTGAATCACTTGATATGTGTCAACAGAAATAAAGTGATTGGCTTTTAAACAGCTTCTTACTATTCATATGCAAAGTCTTTTTCTTTTAATAATTAAGGGAAGACTTGCACAAAGTGGAATCTTGTCCAAAAAATCCTAGACATCTTGCCAATTAGCCCTTTGAGAAACAGCCGCCTACATAGCCATTGATTGCACAAATTTCAATGAGTCTTAATTGTGTTTATACATAAGTACCTCTTTATCAAGCTGTAGTGACATGTTCCCTGCAGCAAATTCTTTTTTTTTCCCTGTGAATTTTTCCAAAGCCTCATAGATAAAGCATGTATTCAGTAATTTGCTTACTAATCGAAAGGATTACACCCTCTATTATTACATTCCCACCTGAGTTAGGTTAATTAAAAAAAACCAAAAAAAACCTCCCTAAAACAATTAGTGAGATTGAATTATTATAGGCCACATTCTTATAGCTGCCACATCAGTTACACCTTGACTATTCCACCTATGAGAGAACTTAGAAGTATTGTATTTAATACTTAATAATAAAACAATACACACTGGTGTTGAGGCAACTCTCTCCCCAAAATACTCAGTTACGGTACCATTGGAACAATTGACAAAATGATGTTAGGAAAAAATATTGCCTGTAATTTAATTTCACATACACTGAAATATTTTTACATTTTTATTTTTTATATTTTTTATACATCTTTATACATATGGATGGAAATCTCTTTTGCTTCCCTATTGTTACCCCCCTCTCCCTATTGTATTCCCCAAATGTAATTGTTGTATTTTTGTTTAAAATTGTTTTGAAAAATGTTCAATAAAAAATTTGAAATGAAAGTGACTGAGTGACAGATCAGGTAGGTAGCGGTACAGGGAGAATCTAGGGGAATTTTTGGAAATATAAACTAGCAAACAATCTGTAGTGCATGGTGCAAAGACCATTTTTCAGTAGGTTTAGAATCTGATCCTATCTGAAATAACATCTCAAAAAACCATGACAGTTACAAGAGCAGAACAATGCCGTGCAAATAATACAAACAAACTGAACATTTAATAGATTTAAAAAAAAAGCTGCATTAATGTATTTATAAAATATATACAACATAATCTGAAAAGGAAGAAAATACATCTAAATGCTTTCTCAGCTAAAAAAAAACAATGTATCTGGATATTAGGAAAAAAGAGGTACGGAAAAAAGGAAAAATAATAGTTTTTCTACAGATATTAACATTATGTAGTGTTGTAAACATGTTGAAATATTACCCCTTTCTATCTGTAAGTAAATACTTATATTATATTATCTATTTATATTAATTGAAAAATAGGAAATTATATAAGGATCCTTTAAAGTACACTCCAGGCACCAACACAACATATTTGATACATTTGGGCCTTATAATATTGCTGTTATTTTCTTCACATTCAAATCTCACTAGTTTTGATTTTTCTTTGAAAAAAGAAATGAAAGAAAAAAATAAAAAGTTTTGAAGCATTCTTCAACATAAACCTGTATATTTAGCCACACACCCTCTTTTCACAAAGCAACTTCCTAGTTGGAAGTATTCTGAGTACGTACTCAGCTCAGCCAATGAAAGATCATTGTAAGCTGAGCCTCTGACATCACTACACCCCACAGCCAACCATTGTTCTCTTATTATTTGTCCTCTTTTCCCTCTAAGCATGGCTTCCAAATACTGTACAGATAAGAAAAGTACAGTGATTGGCTGTCGGCGGCAGCATCAAGTCAGCAACACAGCTCATACTGATCTCTTATTGGCTGAGCTACACTACGTACCTTCCAATCAGGAAGACATTTTATGAAAAAGGAAGATGTGGCTTAGAGGGTGGAGTTGAGCATCAGAAACAAAACTAAGGAGCATTGAATAAGAAGAAAAATACAGAATGGGCATGAGACCAAAAGAAATGCTGGTGTCCACAGTCTTCCTTAATTTTAATTTTATCTTAGCCTTTCATCGTTTTGGGGGTTTCTCACAAATAAATGAGTTGGGCTGATTACAGCTTAATAGTGGGTGACCAGACTGTCCATTTATTAATCTCTTGCCTCTTGTGTACAAGTTTAAAATTTGATATTTTGGTCAGTGTATCGAGCAAATGTATGTATCACAGAGCTTCAATGCAAAACAACTCACAGATTTCAATGTACATGAGAGCCTTACAGAGCTCCATGGCAATAAGAAGTAATGTGCAGGGCATATGAGAGTATAGTAAAACTCCATAGTAATAAAACTACAGTAATTTGTGGTGGGGATAAATGTGTGACAGAGAGCTTTGTGTTAATAAAACTCACAGTAATGTGTAATGTGTATGAGTGTATAACAGAGCTCCACAGCAATAAAACTCACTGTAGTGTGCCATGTACATGAGTGTATCCCATCGCCACGGCAATAAAGCTCTGAGTGCTGTTTATTGTATATGAGTATATTATACAGTTCCTTAGCAATGAGAGTCAGTTCAATTGGTGTTTAAACTGCAGCAAATTTGTTTATAAACCAGATATTTATAAATAAAGCTAAACAAAGATTCTATGTTTGGACAAGATAAATACACTAACCCTTTTAGTGGGTTTAATTTACACCAAAATAACCTGATAATTCTGTACACAAGAATGAATCTAAATAAAAGAAAATGAAGATAAAGACAGGCCCAGACAGACAGAGGTGGAATGTTTACACACCGCGATTGCCAAGAAGACAACGAGATTGCCAGAGCCGGCACAAGAAAAAAAATTGGAACTAAGACCCAAAGCAATTGATATTAGAAAAATCTAAAGCTTTCCTATGCTGGTAATAACGTATTGTTTTCAAAATGTTTAAAAATATCAGACTAAGAAAAATAATAATAATAAAATAAAGAATTAATTCTAACTTTCCTTATTCTAGCGTTTGAATAATGTCCGAAAATAGAACTAAATGTTATCTATCTGACAGCATATAGCTAAGCACGACAACTTGATTTTTTTTTAAATGTAATAATTCAACTTGAAAGGGATTTAACTAGAACAAAGACATTGATATTTATTTTGTTTTGAAGTAATAAAATGTTACGTATTAAAACTGGGCATGTGCCAATAATGGTATAAATTACTTATTTATTTATAAACTATTTTACCAGGAAGGATACATTGAGATTTTTTCTTGTTTTCAAGTGTGTCCTGGGACCACAAACATTACATTGTTACGATAGGGTACAGTATAATATTAAAATTACAAAATAGTATTAAAATACACACATATAAATTAACACGGAACAGGTAAGAAATATAATCTACCATCATTACCGGTGCATTATGTATTGAGGTATGTTGACAGCGATCTCTTGAAGGATTATAAACTGGAGGAAGATTTCATTGTGTACCTGAGGTTATTCCATAATTGTGGTGCTCTGTAGGATAATGAGGATTGATCCACTTTATTTTTGTTTTGCGGTATGCTAAATATCATGTGAGTACTGGATCGGAGGTTATAGGAGGTGGGAACAGCCGGGGAGAGCCTTCTATTCTGGTAGGGTGGGAGCTTCCCAGAAATGCTCTTATGCACAAGGCTGGAAAGATGAAGAGTGTGTTGGGAGTCCAGCGACAGCCAGTTTAGCTCTTTTAACATGTCACAGTGGTGGGTGAAGTAATTACATTCTAGTACAAAGCGGCAGTATGAATTATATAACGTATTAAGTTTATGAAGGTGGGTTTGCGGTGCGGGTGCATACACTACATCCCCATAATCAATGTTAGGCATTAGCATTTGTTGCACTATCTGTTTCCTTACTGTAGGTCTTAGGCAGGATTTGTTTCTGTACAGGGCACCTAGTTTTGGGTCAAGATTTGAAGAGATTTTTTCCATGTGAAGGCCAAAGGATAGATTGGGGTCTAACAACATACCTAGATATTTGAAAGAACAGACTGCGGTCAGTGTACTATTTTGTATAGATGGGAATTTAGTAATTTACGTAATTTAGGTACTGTTCCAAAGATCATTGTGACAGTTTTCATTGTGACAGTCGTCTGCCCCTCTTCTGTGTGGCCTTATTGTGCGCTACAAATATAACACATATATTTTGCAGTAGCACAGGAGCATTTCGCCACCAAAAAGTAATTAAAAGAGGAAAAAAGAAAAGTAAAAAAAATCTATATTTCTTTTAAATAAATAAAATATAATATTGTTTTATTGTGAATCTTTTTTCCCTCTATTGGTCATTTCTCACTTGATCTGTGAATAACATCAACATTTAGTGGCTGTCTCCTAACCATCAATCATGTTTTTTCCATCAATCATTCTTTTTTTGGCTTCACAGATGGATCTCCAAAAATCAGATGAACATGCTCGTCCGTTGTGTGAATGTCCATATCATGCTTCGGAGTTTGGACAACTGTTCAATAGTCCTAAATTCTGACAAATTGCAATTTGGCCGAAAATATATGCACAAAGTCTAATACATATGGTAAGCAATACATTGAAACTCTAGACTTTTGTCTCCTCCATGATGGCTGCTACAGAAATATGGCATTTTGTTATGATAAACCTTTCATGTAATCTTATCATCAAGCAATGAGATTAGTGCAATGTACATGTATCACTTTAATCTCTAAAGAGAAATGACCATTGTGTCATTTTTATATATCATGAGTGTTTATTATTTAGCTACTTTGTAAATGTGGTTCTAAACCATGCAAAAGTGTACTTGTATGTGTTGATCTTCACCCTTCTAATAGTTAAAAGCTTCCTGACCAAAATTTAGGGAGCCCTGGAAGTTTGTGATGGGGTCCGGCTTTTTAAGATCTGCACTTTTAATGCAAGGACAGAGAGGTGTCAGGTAAATAGCAATGCTACAGCAGACCCTCCAGTTCAACACTTATGTGTGCTAATATGTGCCACATATAATAATATAAAGGAATAGGAAAGTGATCAAATGATTTGCAATGTTTTCTAAATTAACAAATAGCTCTAACAAGACTAAGGATAATAACATTTAATAACTGAATCAACTCTAAATGATTGCCTCAAATGCTAAAGCAGAAATAGTCAGAGGCTTGTATTCAAATGTTAAATCCATCTTCATCTAGCCATTATTCCAGAACAGAAAACAAAATGTGTGTTGCCAAAAAATGCATTACTTGAAAAAATGTTGGTCGTATGGGATAATCTGGATTTTGTAATTGCAGAATACCAATTTTTCCCATTACACTCTTTTAACTCATTCACTGTAAACCTTGTGAATGCACACGATAGATTATGTTTTTAATGACCTTTCCTTCCACTCCAGTACTGGTCTTCACTTGGCAAAAAACTGGAGGTCGTATAAGTCTCTTTGCATCATGCAGATCAGCAGTGACTCTTTCACGTCGCACTTCAGTACTGAAAACTACATTGCTTAAAAAACTACATTGCTACTAGGTTGGAGGGAAATTTTAGATATGATATGTGCATATTTATGCTCTCTCTCTCTCTCTCTCTATGTATATATATATATATATATATATATATATATATAAATATATATATACATGTATTAGTATTCGATGATTGCTATATGGATGAATCATATGCCCTGACCTCCTTCCTTCTGGCTGTTTTACAGTTTCTGGGTCCTGGGTTTTGGGTGGAATTATCTATTCATAGTGAGTAGTTTCCAGGTCTTGATATCCACAATGTCTCGTCTTTACTCTTGTCCAGGTTAGTATCCCAGCTTGGTAACAATTGACTGGTATTATGTATGTGTTGATGGATCTTGTTTTTGCCATTGAGCTGGAACTTCAGAAGGGGTCTACCACACCAGACAGGACCCAAGGTTCAATCTGTGAAAAAAGGCCTCCAATTCAATCTATGATATAGTAACCAGGTGCAAGTTGTTAACAAGGACAACATACACCAAAAGGCACAATCATGTTGTTATGATTGTGTACCAAAACTTCTGCACAGAATATAGGCTGGACCTGCCTATGTCCAGATGGGAGGTGCCACAAAGGGTTGTTGGGAATGATAGAGCCAAGGTCCTGTGGGACCAGACAGAAAAGCATGTACTGTTTAACCAACCTGACCGTGTGGTGGTAGACTGCAGTGGTGGTAAATGTGACCATAAACATCAAAAGGAAGGCACATGAGGATGTGGACAAATACCAGGGACTAAAAGAGGAGCTAGAAATTATATAGAAAATAAAAGTTGTATTAGTCACAGTTGTGATAGAGCTGTGACCCACAAGTTGGAAGACTGGCTTAAGCAGATTCCAGATAGGACATCAGAGTCCAGAGTGCAGTTCGAGGAACTGATACTGCTCAGAACCATCAGACTCCTAAAACCCAATAATGAGGATGTCATAAAAAAAACACCAAGTATATATTATCAAAACTGAAACAAAGATTTCCAAAGACTCAGGTCTGGTCTACCTTACTTAAGTAAGTGTTGGAAAATATGTTTCTTTGGGTTAGATAAATTAGATGAATAGCAGACTTGCACAAGAAGACTCATGATAGTCTGTTAAATGAAGGTGACTTTCTTGCTACCGATTGGCTGAGACACATCTTGTTCCAATGAAGGATATTTTATATTAAGGATGCCAAAAGGCAGCTCACCAAGAAACACTGTGTACTAGGTTGGAATGTTCTGTTTAACATTTGTATGAATTGTTGGTCATCAAAAGAATGGTTATACACGAAACAGGCTTATGTATGTCAGTACTGCTCTGCTTACTTTCTGCTCATATGGAAGGCAAGAACATTATTACATAACTTTTGGTCAGTTGCTCATTTTGCCATTATGATAGATTTACAATAAATAAACAAGAGCATTTTGACTATGTTATTATCACTAAAAAAAGGTTATTACAAGTTAAGGAATGAAGATGATAATTTGTCTTGTAGCTTTGACTAGAGCAAATAAATATCACTTATCCACTCCTTTAGTTTAGTAATGTTGATGAACAGTAAATGCTTAGATGGCAAAATATAGCAATATTATCTCCACTACACGGAAGAGTGAGCATGTTCTGTGTGTTTCCTTATGGTGGGATTGACAAAGGTGGTTTTATGTACTTGGAAATAGACTTGTGGATTCTGTTTCAAACAAATGATGACTCTGAAAATCACAAAACTTCAAATTGACTTTTCATTTGAAGTTCTGTCTTTGTCACTAAATCACTAGAGAGATTTATTGGTTGGGAGTGTGTGTTTCTCCCTTTCCCTGTCCTCTCCTACTGCTTTGAAACCTGAGCTATGTATGGTGGTACATACTGCCTTCCCTCCCCTCTCCTTTTTATGTGAGGATTTCTTTTGGCTATTTGGCTCTTGACTAGCCCTGTTCCTACCATATATGTTCCTCCTTATATTATTCTGTCCATCACTGATAACCCAGGTTTTTTAATAGATTTCAATAAAGGCTTTTTTATTTTTGGCAACTACACTACTGTTGAGATTGGACTGGGCATTTACCCTCTGGGCGGTCTTTATGTAAGACATCCCTTTTTGGTTTTTTTTCTCTCTTTTTTCTACAATTTCCAGGCTTACCCCCTTCTAACCAGTCCAGGTGACCTTTATACTCTGGAGGCTCGGCAGTGGGACACGGGAGTGTCTTCCCCCCCCCACCCCACCCCCACCTTTCGGCCTTTTGAATTTCTTTTTCCTGTTATTGTTTTACCCAAGAAAGTTGTGCAGAGTGTCTATTGTGTTATTTGCTAGTATCTACAATGGTCCTTTGTGAAGGATATAATCACCATAGTTTGCATGGCTGTAAGTTTACTATCTATGGACATGTCATAGAGACAATCTCTACTTGACGTAAAGTGGAGAGTACCTACCCTGGTCACCAAAGTCCTGCATCCTGCTAGACCTTGAGGCGATTGCCTGTTTCCCTTGAAACAATTCAAGCGATGATGCACTAAGATGGTACATTTCCAGTCAATATATCTTGGTGGGACCTCTGAGTCTTTAGACCCCATTGATAGATACCACCCTGAACCACATAACATCCCAAACAAGAATGTTTGGTTTCAGAATCATTAGCTCCCAACTGATTCCTCTCCTGCAACTGTCACTAGTCTAATACTATCCTTACCTTTTGTGTCATTTTACCCCACTCCCTCTAGCATGTAAGCTCATTGAGCAGGGCCCTCAACCCCTCTGTTCCTGTGTCCAACTTGTCTGGTTACAACTACATGTCTGTTCGTCCACCCATTGTAAAGCGCTGCAGAATTTGACGGCGCTCTATAAATAATATAATAATACTAATAATAGGGCTACACGAAGAAAGTAAGCAAGTATTGAGTATCTAAATTTAGACCAAAAATAGGTGAATGTGAAACATTCTCCAACTTACCTACATACCAAGTTTGCCATTGCCATTTTGTATAGCACAGTAATTATGTGTGCAGTGCAGCAAAGCATGCATGTAAGGCACATATTCATAGTTTAATGGAATGCCACATTACAATTAATGAAAACTTTCTAAATCAATCAGTCAATCAATCGAACAAAATACTAAGCTGATCAATAGACAAAAATAAATTTAACTATCTTGGACTTTTTTGGTTTTGAGTACACCACAGTTGACTATTTAGTATATTATTTCCTATTGAAGTCTTACATGTGTGTCAAAAAAAAGCAAATCATTCATCAAATGACCTCAACTAATATAAATAAGCATTCATATAAATAAGAACATCAGATCATGCCAAATATGTTCATGTCTATAGGATCAATGAACTTTAAAAACACAATGTATGCATTAAGTGTTCTATATAGCATGAGCAAATGTTATTTTTAGTCAAGAAGTTTGTTTTAATCCTAAAAAAAGATGAAAACACAAACAATCTGGCAGCAATCTACTGGAACTAATAAGGACTCCTCTTGATCTTCTAATCATAACACTGGTTAACTTGTATTTGTTGAGTTTTGCAATATTTTCACTATTGTCATTATCCTGTTTCCATTTACCATCACAAAACATAGGGAACAGAATGTTGTTTGAAAAGAAAAAGCGTAATGGAAATTTTTTTGCAGGTTACAAAAATAGCATCCATGAGGAATGGGAAATGGGTGTGAGAACATGTTACATGCATCCAAGTTCGTCATGATCTTTTGGTCTTTTGTATCCAGTCAACTAGTCGAAAATACTGTAAAGGTGTCGATCTGATGTCACATTCTTATCACTAGTGACCTTGTCAATCCAAACCAAAGTCAACACCTAGATATAAATTATGTAGCAGACGGTTTCCAGTAGATAAAAAAATAAAGAATAGATTCTAGTGGTGAGACTCTTCTACGCCCATTTTGTTAGGTCATCTCTCTGTAGCAATAAAATATCAGCAAGAATAACTGAGCCTTGACTTTGAATCCTAGGTGGGTCCACCAACTCCTGAAACATCCTCCACTCTCATTTCCTTTGAGTCATACAGATATGTTATCAAGGTGTGGCTTCTTCAACCAATGTTCTTCTTCAGGAGACAAAAAAATAATAAATAATAAAAAAACAACTTTGACTTGGATTGTGCTAGCTGGACGAACTTAAAATACATATTTAAAAAATCTAATTTCTTGTACTCAATTTGAATTTCAAAAGTCCTATTTAGTTCATAATCACAATCATAGTGTCATGTGCATAATCCCAGTATGCAGAGTAGTTTCAAGTATGATAACCCCAGTACGCAGAGTATAACCTCAGTAATAAAAAGTTTTACCAGTCTTTAATGGTGGCCGGACTTCACGTAAAAACGATAGACAGAAACATCAGGATTAGCAAGAATCAAGGGAAACCAGAAATCAGATTATCTATAAGACAAAGCCAGGTTAGGGATAACAGAATACAGAAGGCTTAGAGGATAGCGGAGTCAGTAACAAAAATTTCAAATAGTATAAATGTGCTATTGGGTCATGGAGTAACTGCAATAGGCCACTGTGCACTTGAAACTGTGATGTTTTATTGGCTGTGGGTGTAATTGATATACCATGCCTCCAAAACGTGTATTTCTATGTTGTGATGACATCAGGGGTGTGTGCACAGTGACCGGCGCCAGTGCTGCTATAGGAGCCAGCAGGGGATGGGAAATGGCGGCCCACCAGACTAGAACACCCCGTTATTGCTGGACTAGTACAATTTCTCGTGGAGTCCATGCATATAGCCATCACAAAGAATAACTGACCAGTAGGAAGAATTGAAAATACAAATATATATAAAAACGGGACATGAAAATGAAAGGAGAAAAGTGAGACATAAGATAGGTGCAATGAGGAGAGAAGTGTGGCAGAGTCAAGAACGAAAGACAAAAGACGGGAAAGTGAAAATAAAAGAGAGCTAAATATTGAAACAAATATTTTCTTTTATTTAAAAAATAAGTTGAAAACAGAGGTGGCATGTAATAAAGAGAAATGTTGAAACAAACTTGTTAAAATCGCTAATAGATTTCAGTAGTATGCAAAATCATGTGGCTGGCACAATAACACCCTCACACTATAACTATGAGTTTGGATGTGACTTTTCCTTTCTATAAGAATGCTCGAGTGTCTCAACGTCGTTGGTCTAGTGGAATCATTGAGTGATGTGGAGAGCAATGATAAGAAAGTGATAGTTTGTATATTGTTGATTCAGTACCCATTGCAGTCAGAGGATTTTCTAATCCACAGAGATTGCCAGTCTTGAGAACTCAATAAAAATTGGGAAAACAAATCTAAATGTTCCTAATCTGCATCAAACATAATGTGAAATAATGGAAAGAGGAAGCAAAATTTGAATTTGTTAATTTGTCACTTTCTCTAACAGCTTAATACAAGTTCAATAAACTGACCACTGACTTGGGTCTCCATAAAGAGCACATTTAGTCACTGCATCAGTCATGATGTCACTTAGGGGTTGGTGGGTGCTCAGTTTTCTTTGTATATTAAAAAAAGCTTGGAATATTAACACCTCGACTTGCATGGTGACCTGCATAGTTCTAGATTCATGTTTTTTAAAGAAAGAAACATTTTAGGGACACCCGAAAAACAATTTTAGCATTGTGTGGTATATTTTGGCTCAGAATATGCCATTTTGATTGGTGTAAATTTGGTCAAATTGCAGTTCGTTCCGAAACAAATGACAAAGTAAATTAACAATATTGACTATGCAACATGCATCATGGTTTGTGTCACTGGGAAACACAAAATATGGGGTTATATGGCTTATAACAAAAATCTGTCATCTTGCTATCTCACAATAATCTTTCATTTCATTCTATTTCTTTGTGTGAGGTTCAGTGTTAAGGACAGATACAAATGTCACTTTGGTGGAATGCAAAGCATACGCAAGAATTTATTTAGCACTTTTCTGCTTCACTGTCTTCCCCTCGAACAGCTTTCACTCTGTAAAAAACAGGATTAAGTAAAAAAAAGGAAGTAATCGTTTAGAAAGTATGAGTTCCATCATTTGTTTCTCAATTAATCAGAGAAAATGTGTTGAGAAACAAAAATCTGTGTGAACATTCGGTTAGCTTGGCTTCTTTACATCAGTCCTTCGGGAGAATCTTAACCGGTGACTGGTCTAATTAATAGTAGCTGAAGAAAACTAAATTTGGAAGTGATCCAGGTCAGAGGGTCACATCGATTATTAGAGTGAATGCTATTATCCTAACCAGCTGTTGGGAAATGGTTGACATTCTGCGGCTTTACTTTATCTCTTGGGGGAAACAGTTAGTAACTCCAAATCCCATCTGGCTGAGTCGGTTTCCCAACCAATAGACTAAATATTAGGATTCAGTTGAAGGTTAGAATTGTGCAAAGATTAGGAAAGTTCAAAAAGTTTATCCTTGATACGAATATGTATTTATTTGCATTGTTGAACATTTGAATGAAATTCTATCTAATCAGTTTGTGAATTGTATCAACATACTGCGGGAGTCTGATAAACATACCATGGTTTGACACGGTTTAATTTGTTTGGAATGCAAGATAACAAAATTCGCAATCTTCAGGAGTGAAAAAGTTATTTTTCTCAGCATAGCCGCTCAGTGGGCCAATGCATCATCAGTAGAATCTGTTCAGCCTGTGGGTCACAGGTTCAAATCCTTGCAGGGTTAACTCAGCCCTTCATCCTTCCGAGGTAGATAAAATGAGTACCATTAAATTGGGAAATAGTAACAACCCCAGGATGTTGGGCTACTGTAACATCCTCAGGACGTACTTGAAAACCAGAGTAATCTGAATGTGCCTTTCCTGGTTAAATACTTTGTTATTATATTATTTAAATAATATATATATATATATATATATATGTTTGTTTAATTTTGGAAAGTTCCTTTTTAGATTCTACCTCCGGGAGATCAACGCTAGTTATCATGCCCACTTCTCCTAGAGAAGCATTGGGGCACAGGGTGCATGCTTTGCCACAATGTGCTCATAGAGAAACATTACAACCAATGCTTCTGTATGAGAAGCTTAAACTTTTGTTATAAACGACCACTCAAACAAAGTAAGGAAGGCAACTCTTATCGCCTATCTGAATTTGGGTTGGAGGACACCCCTAAGGCGCTGCTTCCCAATCCCATTTTCCTGCCAAAATTGTGTATATTCATAAGCTATAGTAACAGTGATACAAATCTGAGCCTGTTCTTACCTTGGGTCCACCAAGCACCACTCCCCGCCTCCACTACTAGCAACAGAACCAGAAGTTCCAAAGCAGGCGCTTCCATTAGCTTCTGGAACTAAGCCCTGCAGTGCAGGTCTAGGTTATTGGCTGAGAGTGTCAGGTGAGAGATTCTGACTCTCCAGCGTTAGATAGTGGAGACAGGGAATGGTGTCTGGCAGACCCTAAGTCAAGGCTTGACTACTTACAGTGGGGGTTGTTTCGGCACAGTACTATAGTAGTTAAAATACATGGAGTGTTCTTTAGGATAAGGTTCAAGCAGATTAAATTTGGTAATTACAGCAAAAGTTTTAGATAGAAACTGAGCACTAAATTACAGGAGTAAGTGTGCCTTTGTATGCCATGACAATATATTTCTGTGTAAGTAATTTACATAATAACTTTTTATATATTATATACAATGCCTTGTGGTAGTTAGTGTCCTCCCAACTTTGATGTTTTGCAGTCTTCAATAAAAAGTCTTAGAATAGAAATGATTTTTTTTTTGCTACATTAGCCACTTACCCAGCATCACATCAATGTAAGACTTACGTCACTTTAAATGACAATTTTCATGAAACAATGTTTAAATTCATAAACTTAGAAGCAGTCTGCTAAGTGTACTTTGCAGACACATATTGGAGCTCGTGTTACCTATTGAGCTCCTGTCTGAGCTGGGTATTAATTTACCCCCCTGCTTCCAAGTAGCCATTATCCACTTTCTGCTGTATGGTTGTGGAGAGAAATCCACATTGTATTTTAGAGAAATTAAAAAAGCTTTTTTGTAAGCAAATTCCTTGCCAAAAATGGCTGTCAGCCAAAATGATACTTTTCCTCTCCTGTTTGTTTAAAGCATATATTTTTACTGAATCATAAGAAGAATGTCACTATGTTATTTCAATGCAACCAATAGATAAGGCTAACTAACCACATCCACCTCAACCCACCTGCCGTACACAAGATGATCTCTAAACACAGGAAACATATTATTTGGGTGAAAGTCACACACTGCTACCGGAAACAGAATGAATTATTATTGTCTATAAAGGATTAGAATATTAATGAATATATCTTGTCATATTTAAAATATTTACATGTGGAACATGACAGGAAGGTGCCGATCTCCCCCTCCAGACCTCATAATAAGAAACATCAGAAGATATACACTAAAGAGAATTTTGCCCAAGAAATCCCAGTTTACTCCATACTTATTTCATGTGTTCCCGTGGTCAGAAACGGCATCCCGGGGGAAGCAGGAATTGCGTCTACAGTGATCAGGTTCAAGATAGTGGCCAGTGGACTGTGTCTTTTGCGTCCAATATAGGGAGAAATGCGACAACGATATCAGCAACAACAGCTCCAGGACTGACAGAGGCTACAGAACAGCGACTGCTGGACAGACTACAGACTTCACTACAAAGCAGCAAGCTCAAACTGGTGGAGGAAATAAGGAAGGAGATACAGATTTTGTGGCGGAGGAGATAAGGAAGGACCACATGGAAATAAATTTAGAGGAGATTGCACCATGGCTGATGCATTTGGACTGATGCTTTGTATTCCTAACACTATAGTATCCCTTTAAGAAAAGGTTAAGTCGTTCATTACATTTTCACAGTGAATGTCATAATACTTGTAGTGAACTCCAAGTAACCTGACTGGTTACCTCCGCTACTTCGCTTCCTTCAGCCATTTAGGAACCATACCGAGTATCAGGAGACCCATTTCCCCCCAGTAACTGGACGACACACAGCTCTGGAGGTACACCACACTTTTATTGCCACACACAGCTTTTATGCATAGCCCCATGCAAGGGGTCTTCCACACACATAAACAGGGGTTATCCCAAGATCCTCTATGCTTGGGGGGTCTCCCAAATATGGAAAACCTGCCACTCCGGGGAGGATGACCATGAAGACAGGGGGGTCTCCATCCCATGAGTCTCTGTGTCTGGGAGCCAAGGAGTGGGAAAGGAGAGGCTGTCCCTTTGTCTCCCAGGCACAGAAAAGCTGCCAAACCAGCCAGTGCCCCAAAAGTGTCCCCACCAACCTGAGCCGACCTCACACTGACACATTCTACGAGCAATCTCCGTTCGCGAGATTCCTGTACTGAAACCTACAAGGGAAGCGTCTCCTTTCGGGGTAAGAATGCTCCCCCTGTTTGGCATTTGTCTGCATGAAATGGCAGCCACCCAGGGGAACACTAAGTAATTACTTCCCTTGCGGTTTCACACTTATGTTGCCAGTGCGAACGTTCTAATTCATTGGTGGGAGCTTTCTAGGGTGGTCCTTGTTCGGGAGACAAACGAGTCAGGAAACAATCCATCAATGCTCCCCCTGGCTGGTGTTTGTCTATAAGAAATGGCTACCACTCAGGGTAGCACTCATTAATTGCTTCCCTTGCGGTTTCGCAACAATGTGAGAGGTAAGAACGTTCTACTCAAACGTTCTAACTAGCGTTCTAAATTGGATGTTGGGGTGGTCCCCGTTTGGGAGACAAATGTGTTCCTTTTGTAGGAGCACTCCTGAATGGGGAGCAGGGTACAATACACAAAACACAGGGAACAACTCACAATACAACAAGCATTGGTTCTGCCACAATACTGTTAGCTTTTACTGCACTAAAACACGTTTTCAGGGGTTTTGGAAAGTTACAGGGTCAAATATAGGGGTTTCCCATTTCAGTTTTTACACATTGAAATTTGAAAGATTGGTTTGCTGGGCCTACGTTAATAGATACTGTATATACATCCCAGGAGATCCCATTGCAGTCAACCTGTCAATCACGATGAACCAAGTTTTGTGATTGTAACGGCACCCCCAGGCAGAAAAGGGGTTAAAAGCCGTTTTTCGTCACAGTGATTACATAACGAGGAGAGGGCTGTCTTAAAGCATGGGCACACTGGGCAGTTTTCTGGGGGCCCCACATGCATTGGAGCCCCATAGAATTGTCAACTTTTCAGTATATTATTCTGGGAGTTTTATTTAGAACCTTCAATCCACACTTATTAAAATGTTTAGGTTGACTAATAACCTCTGTATCTGCACATGCAATCTTCCTGTTGCGAAAACAACGCACACATACTAATTTTACATAAGCAGGTCAAAATCAACACACAATTGTTGAAGCAGTAAAGCTAAGATGAATTTCTTCTAATATTTTCAATTGTCGATGTCAGTTGCTTCCCTCTGTCACCTATTAAAGATTTGTGTGGATTAATCTCTGCTTTACAGCATGTGTTTTTCTTTTTTAAACACTGATTACATAATGATACTTTATATAAACTTAAATGAACACTATAGGGTCAAAAACACCAAAATGTAATCCTGACCCTATAGTGTTAAAATCACAATCTAGCCCCCCTGCTAACCCCCCCTCCCCTCCCCCGCCTTTGTCCTCCCTAAATAAAGTTAAATCTTACCTTTGTCCTCCCTAAATGAAGTAAAATCTTACCTTTATTCTAGTCTGCTGCTGCTGGCTCTGACCCCTATCTGCCTGCTTAGCTGACATCATCAGAAGTGGGGGTCTGAGACAATCAAAATACTTCCTCATAAGATTGGCATAAGACTGTCATGGAGGCAGATCAGAGCCAGCGCAAGTCAAACACAGCCCTGGCCAATCAGAATCTCCTCATCGAGATACAGTGTCTGCATGCAGAGGTGGAGACACAATGTCAGTCACACTGTGCAGCACTGCCCCAGGAAGCACCTCTAGCAGTGATATGAGGAGTGGCCAGTGGAGGTATCCCTAAGCTGTAATGTAAACACTGCATTTTCTCTGAAAAGACAGTGTTTACTGCAAAAGGCCTAAAGGGACTGACTATACTCACCAGAACAAATACAATTAGCCGTAGCTGTTCTTGTGGCTATAGTGTCCCATTTTCTTTCCTGTTGTTGTGTAGGCAGGGCCCAGGGGCCTGTAATGCTCTTAAGATGACATTGGTGTGGATAGGCTGGATTGACTGCAGGGAGACTGGCTTGGTTGTCAGACAGACTCCCTCTCCCCCATCAATTGTGTTATGCTGCCCTAATGACGTTAAAGGCCACCTGTTGCAGGAGGGCATAGCATGAGCTAACATCATTAAGGTGTTAACGGTTAGCTGTATGTAGCCAGATCTAGGAGGTTTAATTTTGAGAAATGTGAAAAGAACAAATGTTATAAAAATGGCTTGGTAATTCCCAATTCCTAAAGTTTTAAAGATAATTCATCCCGTTCTTTTGCCCTTTTGACAGTTGTGGCTGTGGCCCCCAGGAAGAGATTAATGCCAAGGTGTTAAAGAAATGAAGAGGTATCACTGTCTCCCTTCTGAAAATGTCTTGGCATTATTTAGAGCAATGAGCTCAGACAAGAGCCTGCACCTGAATACACAGCTTCAGTCTCCAACAAGGCGCATTCGAAATGTACACTCGCAGTGTGGTGATATCACTGCAGATGGTGGAAATTTAGGAAGGAGAGAGAAAACACAAATACATACAAAGGATCTATTGCATAACATGCAAATCGATCGCAGGTGCTTCTTACACCCCAGTGGCTCTCGTAGACTCAGTTAGATTTATTTTTAAAGTGATAGTACAGTTTGGTCGTTATCTTTGCAGCTGCTTGTTACTCTGCTACTGCGTTTCTGCTTGTTTTATAATAAATAAATATATTAATTATTCCTAGCTATTGTTTTAAATAAAAAATAGACAATGATATAATTCCCCTCTAGGAGTTGATCAAACATGCAATATCTAAAATGTCAGATTAAGGTAGAAAAAGGAGTTTAGGCGGTTAGGAGTTTCTGTTAGTTGGGTTTCCTGTGAGAGATAATATTATCCCTGATGCCAAGACTATACTAACAATATCAAAGATATGTTTTAGGGAAATTGTGCTAAATGATGTTCGATGGTCACAGCTCTCAGATACTGCAGAGACTCTTCATGTAGAATATTCCAAAACATGTTAAAATTAACTTTAACAATTAATTTTTTAATAATAGACGTCCTTATACCTTTTACATAATTCAAACCATTTTATAGGCATCTATTTCATTTGACAATGTTGCTGTATGGAGTTCTCGGGTTACCTTTCTGCCAGTCATGGGGGTGCCCATCTGTAGGATAGCCATTCTCCTACAGCAACTCTGATTCCAACCGCTGTGTGCATGCCCCCTTTTTATGCTGCTCACACATGCACACTGGCCTCATGACATCAAAAAACGACAAATTAAGGCATAATTATCACCCATTCAAGTTGTGGGGATGTTGTTATAACAATTACACCTCTAGCCTATAAAACATTAGATTTTCCAGTGAACAGTGGACTTCTGGGGTTCTCCTTGACCCAATAGTGCATATATATTATATTGAATAACTGTTACTGACCCGGCTTTCATATTGACCCTCTGTATTCTGGTATCCCTGACCTGGCTTTGAGTTGCTTCTGGCTAATCCTGAATATTCTGTCTGTCTGTTTTACATGACGTGAATCCACTCTAAGGCCCGGTAACATACTTTATTGCTGAGGTTATACTCTGCATATTGGGGTGTTATACTTGTCATTGACAGTTCCCTCTCTAGTCAATGAATTCCTTATCGGTTCTGTTCACATTTAATTAACCCTTGCTGCAGTTGTTGGTGAAATCTGCCTTCCTCGCATGCTCTTGACCTTTACTCATTTGATCCTGTATGAAGCTATCGGATTAAGCCGAAGAACGCAATATGAATTATAAATTGGCCTTCAATGCTTCCTGCCAGAAAATATTTAAATAAAGATAGCTATCTTTAAGCCAGTTTCCTAACTCTTATTTAATAGCGTTAGCACATGGTACTGTAACAGGTAATGGCATGTTTGGTATCAGGATTACTATAAAGCGTTACAAACAAAAATTTCTATCTTCTCTTGAGATATATATTTTTTTTCTTTCATTTTGCTATGTATTTTTATTTTCTTAGTCGCCCAACAGAGGCCTCAATTTAATATTTTCGAATTAGTTTTTCAAATTATTAGAATCTGTTGGAAAAAAAACTTTACACGTGATTTATCTACAAACATGTCCATAGATGTTAACGATGACTTCTTTGAATAAATCATTTGAAATGTTTTACGGACAGACTGTGGACATTTAAAAAACGTATACAAAGATATGAAATCAAGGTCATAGTTACCATTTTTCAAATTTAGGTTATCATCTGCCAGTACTTAATGTGGCGGTATCCAAGCAACTTTGTGATAACTCCATGCATCTGTCTCTTATTCTTTTTGGGGCATTACTGTGTTTTAATCTGTTCTACAACCACCAAAAGAAGCGTCAGTGCATGCTGTGAGTGAATTCTGGTGCCAGAATAAAGAGCTACCAAAATCTGCGAAGTCAATGATAGCGCCAGCAATGACGCAATGTGCCAGGGGGTGGGGGGTTTAGGGACATCATTTTGGCGCCAGAATTTGCCCTTTAAAAGGCAAGATTATCAGTGAAGTGATGTATGTACCTGAGGAAGGTCCTTAAGCTGAAAAGCGTTGTCCGAATCCCTAAATTTGAGGTATTCTGGAGAGACTTCTAGAGACTCTGCTGCACCAAGCGAGTGGGACGTATTAAGTTATTTATTGTTTCAGTTATTGTAGTACTTGCTGTATTGCACTATTTTCAGCATTTTCTCTTTCAGAGATATTTGAACATATTATTATATGGTAATTTTATATATAACCTACTCACTTACCTTTGATCACTTTTTAATTGTTTTATTCATGAGTTCACTGCACACTAGTGTGCTATCCACCGTCTTTGTTTTGTTTGATTTCACGGTGAGATTGGAAGCACTGTTTGCTGTGTATTTTTAGCACCTATATACACTACACTTTTTTGGTTTTATCACAAATCAGATATGTCTAACTTTCTCTGGATTTATATAGAGAATAAAGAGAAAAGCCTTGTTTCTACGTGCTTAGACATTCTCCCCGTGTATCCTTCTACTCAGATTCACTGAACTTACACGGTGATTAAACCTCCTGGGAAACTTTACACCAGTATTTCTTTATTTTTTTATTATAATTTATTTTTATATTTTTCTTTAGCCACCCAACAACAAAAAATTGACCTTTTTCCAAAACCATATTCACAAAAGAGAAGCTGGCCACAGGCGCTATCATTATTAAAGATGGTCTCAGGTGGGGATTAAAAAGACAGGAGGTAAGGGGTTTCATGAAAGAGAAAAGTTAGAGAAGAGAGGTAGATGATTGAGCTGTCAACATACAGGTGACATTGACATTTAAAGGAATCAATTTGTTTGCCAAGAAAGGATGAGTAGATGACAAAATCAAGAGGAAGAGAACAGAACAATCAGTCAGAAGGAACAATTGGCGAAGTGAAGGATACTGAAAGAATGGCGATAGAGATACAAGTGAAATGTTACAAACATCAGTTTGTTCAGCTAAGGGTTGGACATCTATGTCAAAGACGGCAGAATGGTTCAGGTGGTTGAGCAAAGAGAAGTGACAGTTTTTATTTTTGACAAGATCATGCATTATTTTAAATATTTCACTTAGAATTATTACTGTCATTTGTAAAGGGCCGACATATTCTGCAGCGCTGTATAGTTGTGAAAAAAGACAGTGTTATATACTCAGAACAAAACAAAAGGTAATAGGAGTAAAGAGGGATCTGCCATTTAAGCCATTTAAGTGCTTTTGCACAGCTTACGTAGCTAGAGCGTGAGCTTACAATCTAAGGGTTCAAATTAAGAGTTGTGACAGGAATGGAGATAGGAACACACTTAGGTAAAGGTATGTACTGTAGGAGGAGCCAGGGAAATAGAAAGAAAAGGGAAAAGCAACGCAGACATTTGTTACATACAATTAAAAAGTTCACCCCAAATATTAATAAGTATATGTACATTCAATATTGATGGCATTCACGGAACATTCATGGAAAATAGCAATGAAAAAAACACAACACTGGCCGTGGTAAACTTCAAGTCAAGATGATAACATTGTTTCTAGAAAAATAATGATAGAGGGTCGAATAAATGGGGTGCTTCAGTCTGGTCTTTTTGTCTATCTAATAGGAATTGTTGGCATGAGATGAACTGCTGCACATTCCAATCAAATACTTTAAATCTCTTATCTCTCATGCATTTCAATGCTTATTAGAAATGTTTTATTGATTTACAATGACATCTATGAGACTAGTTTAAATTCTTAACTCAGCAAATAGCTGCAGTGAACCCATCATCTGTCATATTCTATAAATCTCTTTGATAGCTGAAAGAAATTAGACTGGATACAATTATTGCATATGTTTTTTGTTTTGTTTTTACAATCAATTTTTTAATTGACTTTTTCAGATAATTGGGATAAAGAACAAGAGAAGGGAGGGGGAATTTTCAATCATTTGCAGATTCTGATGTTCAATTTGGGTACAGAACAGAAAAAGAAAGGGTAGGTAAGACATCAATACATTTGCAATTAGAACAATCATCCATGTTTGGCAATGCAGTGCCATGATTAACTTTGCATAAGTATAGCCTCTTTGATGGGATTGTTAACTGGTGTATGCATTCCGTTGTCTGAACTATATACAAATATACAGGCAGTTGTGGGTAACACGCTCTCTATCTGTTTTCACCCTCCTGGGAGTTTGTTCATTAAATGGCATTCTTAATTCTACACCAATTTTTGAGTTGGTGCCCCAAATCTCTCCTACTCCCCGATCCCAAATGTTGCAATGTTTCTCGTGGTACCCTGTTCTCCTCTATCTTATTCCTTTCCATATATTCCACCCACCACTGTTTGGCTTCTAACATGTGTTGTGATGTGCCATATTTCGTGTTAAGCTTTGTTTATATTCTATGTTAGTGGTTATTTGGCTGATAAGGTCTGTTTTGGTAGGACAAGTGACTTGTTTCCAGGAACTCACTATCAGAGAATTTGCAGCAATCAGTATGTGGAACAACAATATCGGGGGTCTCTTGTACTCATTGAGGGTCATGAAAAGCAGCCCACATTCAGGTTGCATGCCTATAGTGAGGTGTGATGCCCTATAGTGAGGTGTGATGAATGTTGGTAACATCATCATTTTGGCAGTTAATCTTCCCACCCAGGACAGATATTTGTTTTCGCAAACCTTTCAGTGCTTCAATTATCTCTTTCAGAATCCTTCCGTAGCTTAGTTTGAGGAGGTGTGATGGGAGTTTTGTTATTTGTAACCCTAGGAAGTTGTGATGGTCATCTCTCCAATCCAGGGTGAATGTGTCCTTTAATTGTATTAATGTTTGGTTGGGTATCCCTAACCCCACGGTTGTGTTTTCGTTACATTTAGTTTGTAGTACGACTAGTCCCCATATGTTTTGATTTTTGCGAGAAGGTTCGGCAGTGAAATTAATGGTTGTGTGAGGGTTAGTAGCACGTCATCTGCAAACAGTCCGGCTTTGTATTCCTTTCTTCACACCTGTATCCCATGTATAGCCGTGTTTTCTCTAATGTTGATTGCCAGGGGTTTGATGGTTAAGATGTATGACTCTGATAAGAATTATGAATTCAGGACCTGCGCATATTAACTGGGATAAATTGCAATGACCAAATCTTTAGATTCCAGATAGAAAACCCTCCTAGTCCCCTTAACTGCTTGTGACTGCTTCGTGGCTACCATTAGGGCCATTTTCAGGGCTACATGAAACAAGATGTCCTAGGAAGAAATGTGAGATACTTTGTTTATGACTGTTTGACTTCTCATAAAAAAATATATCTAATGTCTCTATTATAATTCTTTGTATTTAATCTTGCTTATCTGATGTAAGTAGGAATTACTTCTTTAAAGGTTAATAGGTGCTGGTGTAGATCCTGCCATATCCTATAGCAATAGCACTTAACTGCGCACACAATTTTCCTATCTATATATATATAAGTAGTGATGTCCCGAACGGTTCGCTGGCGAATAGTTCCAGGCGAACATCGCTTGTTTGCGTTCGCCACGGATGGCGAACATATGCGCTGTTCAGTCCGCCCGCTATTCGTCATCATTGAGTAAACTTTGACCCTGTACCTCACAGTAAGCAGACACATTCCAGTCAATCAGCAGCAGACCCTCCCTCCCAGACCCTCCCACCTCCTGTACAGCATCCATTTTAGATTCATTCTGAAGCTGCATTCTTAGTGAGAGGAGGGACAGTGTAGCTGCTGCTGATTTGATAGGGAAATTGATAGCTAGGCTATTGTATTCAGTGTCCACTACAGTCCTGAAGGACTCATCTGATCTCTGCTGTAAGGACAGCACCCCAAAAGCCCTTTTTAGGGCTACAACATCAATCTGCTTTTTATTTTTTTTTCTGTGTAATGTAATTGCAGTTGCCTGCCTGCCAGCCTGTGTGTCAGGCTCACAGCATATACTGTACCCACTTGCCCAGTGCCACCACTCACTGGTGTCACAATAGCTTGCATTTAAAAAAAAACAAAACTTTTTTGACTGTAATATAATAGCAGTCAGTTTCCTTCACTAGTGTGCGTTTCAGGGCCAGCCCAGTGCCACCACTCACTCATATCTGGTGTCCCAATAGCTTGCATTTAAAAAAAACAAAAACTTTTTTGACTGTAATATAATAGCAGTCAGTTTCCTTCACGCGTGTGCGTTTCAGGGCCAGCCCAGTGCCACCACTCACTCACTGGTGTCACAATAGCTTGCATTTTTAAAAAACAAAACTTTTTTGACTGTAATATAATAGCAGTCAGTTTCCTTCACTAGTGTGCATTTCAGGGCCTGCCAGGGCACAGTGTCACACCAGTGCAACTCATATCTGGTGTAACAGTAGTGTACATTTAAAAAAAATATATACAATTTTGACTGTAATAGATTGAATAGCAGTTAGTTGTCTGCCAGCGTGTGTGTCAGGCTCACAGCGTATACTGTGCCCACTTGCCCAGTGCCACCACTCATATCTGGTGTCACAATAGCTTGCATTTACAAAAAACAAAACTTTTTTGACTGTAATATAATAGCAGTCAGTTTCCTTCACGCGTGTGTGTTTCAGGGCCTGCCAGGGCACAGTGTCACACCAGTGCAACTCATATCTGGTGTAACAGTAGTGTACATTTAAAAAAAAATAAAAAATTTGACTGTAATAGATTGAATAGCAGTTAGTTGTCTGCCAGCGTGTGTGTCAGGCTCACAGCGTATATTGTGCCCACTTGCCCAGTGCCACCACTCATATCTGGTGTCACAATAGCTTGCATTTAAAAAAACTAAACTTTTTTGACTGTATTATAATAGCAATCAGTTTCCTTCACGCGTGTTCATTTCAGGGCCAGCCCAGTGCCACCACTCACTCACTGGTGTCACAATAGCTTGCATTTAAAAAAAAAAAAACTTTTTTGAATGTAATATAATATCAGTCACTTTCCTTCACGCGTGTGTGTTTCAGGGCCTGCCAGGGCACAGTGTCACACCAGTGCAACTCATATCTGGTGTAACAGTAGTGTACATTTAAAAAATATATATATATTTGACTGTAATAGATTGAATAGCAGTTAGTTGTCTGCAAACGTGTGTGTCAGGCTCACAGCGTATATTGTGCCCACTTGCCCAGTGCCACCACTCATATCTGGTGTCACAATAGCTTGCATTTAAAAAAACTAAACTTTTTGGACTGTAATATAATAGCAGTCATTTTCCTTCACGAGTGTGCGTTTCAGGTCCTGCCCAGTGCCACCACTCACTCATATCTGGTGTCCCAATTGCTTACATTTAAAAAAAACTAAACTTTTTGAACTGTAATATAATAGCAGTCAGTTTCCTTCGCGAGTGTGCGTTTCAGGGCCACCACTCACTCATATCTGGTGTCCCAATAGCTTGCATTTAAAAAAAACAAAACCTTTTTGACTGTAATATAATAGCAGTCAGTTTCCTTCACGAGTGTGCATTTCAGGGCCTGCCCAGTGCCACCACTCAATCACTGGTGTCCCAATAGCTTGCATTTAAAAAAACTGAACTTTTTGGACTGTAATATAATAGCAGTCAGTTTCCTTCACTAGTGTGCGTTTCAGGGCCTGCCCAGTGCCACCACTCACTCATATCTGGTGTCCCAATAGCTCGCATTTAAAAAAAACTAAACTTTTTGGACTGTAATATAATAGCAGTCAGTTTCCTTCACAAGTGTGCATTTCAGGGCCTGCCCAGTGCCACCACTCACTCACTGGTGTCCCAATAGCTTGCATTTAAAAAAACTAAACTTTTTGGACTGTAATATAATAGCAGTCAGTTTCCTTCGCGAGTGTGCGTTTAGGGCCACCACTCACTCATATCTGGTGTCCCAATAGCTTGCATTTAAAAAAAACAAAACCTTTTTGACTGTAATATAATAGCAGTCAGTTTCCTTCACGAGTGTGCATTTCAGGGCCTGCCCAGTGCCACCACTCACTCATATCTGGTGTCCCAATAGCTTGCATTTAAAAAAAACTAAACTTTTTTGACTGTATTATAATAGCAATCAGTTTCCTTCACGAGTGTGCGTTTCAGGGCCTGCCCAGTGACACCACTCACTCATATCTGGTGTCCCAATAGCTTGCATTTAAAAAAAAAAACTTTTTTGACTGTAATATATTAGCAGTCAGTTTCCTTCACGCGTGTGCTTTTCAGGGCTCGCCAGGGCACAGTGTCACACCAGTGCAACTCATATCTGGTGTAACAGTAGTGTACATTTAAAAAAAAAAAATACAATTTTGACTGTAGTAGATTGAATAGCAGTTAGTTGTCTGCAAGCGTGTGTGTCAGGCTTACAGCGTCTACTCTGCTAACTTCTGCCACTGCACAGTGCCACTCATATCTGTTGTCACAGTAGCTTGCATGCATAGTACCACTAATCGAAAAAAAAATGACAGGCAGAGGCAGGCCACCCCGCAGGGGCCGTCGTGGTCGTGGTGCTGTGATTCCCTTTGGCCCTAGAATAATGCCCAGTGTTCAGAGGCCACGTACCCTGAACATAGGACATAGTCCTATGAGGACATAGTTGGACATAGTTGACTGGCTAACACAGGACACCCAATCTTCTACAGCTTCAGCTCGGAACCTTGACGCACCATCCTCCTCCAGCTTAGCTTCGGGCACCTCTCAAGTTACCACTCGCCCGCCTGCCGCCACCACCAACACTAGCACCACAGCCGCTTCACTTGGTATGTCAGAGGAGTTATTTACACATCAGTTGGAAGAAATGAGTGATGCACAACCATTATTGCCAGAGGATGTAGATAACAGGGATATGTCTCAGTCAGGCAGCATTACACACGTACGGTGTGATGATGATGATGTTGTACCCACTGCTGCTTCCTTTGCTGAGTTGTCAGATACAAGTGAAGCGGTTGATGATGACGATGCGTCCGTGGATGTCACGTGGGTGCCCGCTAGAAGAGAAGAAGAACAGGGGGAAAGTTCAGATGGGGAGACAGAGAGGAGGAGGAGGAGTCAAGTTGGAAGCAGGGGGAGGTCGTCGCAAGGAGCTAGTGGCACAGTCAGACAGCATGCATCGGCACCCGGGGTCAGCCAGACAGCACGCCAATCAACGCATGCTGTGGCACCCAACAGAATGCCGTCATTGAAGAGCTCAGCAGTGTGGCATTTTTTTTGTGTGTCTGCCTCTGACAACAGCGATGCCATTTGCAACCTGTGCCAAAATAAACTGAGTCGTGGGAAGTCCAACACCCACCTAGGTAAAACTGCTTTGCAAAGGCACATGATCGCACATCACAAACGCCTATGGATCAACACATGAGTGCAAGCAGCACACAAACTCAAAGCCGCCATCCTCCTCCTTGTCCAGCATCTTCAGCCACGTTAACCACTGCTGTCCTCCTTGCCCCCTCTCAACCATCCGCCCCTCCGTCTCTCGCCTTGAGCAGTTCCTGCTCATCTGCCCACAGTCAGGTGTCTGTCAAGGACATGTTTGAGCGTAAGAAGCCAATTTCACAAAGTCACCCCCTTGCCCGGCGTCTGACAGCTGGCTTGACTGAACTCTTAGCCCGCCAGCTTTTACCATACAAGCTGGTGGAGTCTGAGGCGTTCAAAAAATGTGTAGCTATTGGGAGACCGCAGTGTAAGGTACCTGGCCAAAATTTCTTTGCACAAAAGGCAATCCCCAACCTGTACTCGATTGTGCAAAAGGAAGTAATGGCATGTCTGGCACACAGTGTTGGGGCAAGGGTCCATCTGACCACTGATACCTGGTCTGCAAAGCATGGTCAGGGCAGGTATATCACTTACACTGCGCATTGGGTAAACCTGCTGACGGCTGCCAAGCATGGAATGCGTGGCTCTGCAGAGGAGTTGGTGACACCGCCACGACTTGCAGGCAGGCCTGCTGCCACCTCCTCTACTCCTCCTATTCAATCCTCTTCCATAACCTCCTCGGCTGAGTCCTCCTCTGCTGCTGCGTCTTGCTCCATATCAACGGCACCCCCCCAGCTCCCCAGGTACTGTTCCACATCCCGGATACGGCAGTGTCACGCCGTCTTGGGGTTGACTTGCCTGAAAGCAGAGAGTCACACTGGACCAGCACTCCTGTCCGCCCTGAACACACAGGTGGATCAGTGGCTGACTCCGCACCAACTGGAGATCGGCAAAGTGGTTTGTGACAACGGAAGAAATTTGTTGGCGGTATTGCATTTGGGCAAGTTGACACATGTGCCGTGCATGGCACATGTGTGTAATCTGATCGTACAATGCTTTGTGCATAAGTACCCAGGCTTACAGGATGTCCTTAAGCAGGCCAGGGAGGTGTGTGGCCATTTCAGGTGTTCCTACACGGCCATGGCGCACTTTTCCGATGTCCAGCGGTGAAAAAAACATGCCAGTGAGGCGCTTGATTTGCGACAGCCCGACACGTTGGAATTCAACACTCCTAATGTTCGACCGCCTGCTCCAACAAGAAAAAGCCATTAACAACTATTTGTATGACCAGGGTGCTAGGACAGCCTCTGCGGAGCTGGGAATTTTTTTGCCACGTTACTGGACGCTCATGCGCAATGCCTGTAGGCTCATGCGTCCTTTTGAGGAGGTGACAAACCTAGTCAGTCGCACCGAAGGCACCATCAGCGACATCATACCATTTGTTTTCTTCCTGGAGCGTGCCCTGTGAAGAGTGCTGGATCAGGCCGTAGATGAGCGTGAAGAGGAAGAGTTGTGGTTACCATCACCACCAGAAACAGCCTTATCAGCATCGCTTGCTGGACCTGCGGCAACGCTGGAAGAGGATTGTGAGGAAGAGGAGTCAGAGGAGGAATGTGGCTTTGAGGAGGAGGAGGAAGACCAACCACAACAGGCATCCCAGGGTGCTCATTGTCACCTATCTGTTACCTGTGGTGTTGTACGTGGCTGGGGGGAAGAACATACCTTCAGTGAGATCACTGAGGACGAGGAACAGGACATGAGTAGCTCGGCATCCAACCTTGTGCAAATGGGTTCTTTCATGCTGTCGTGCCTGTTGAGGGACCCTCCTATAAAAAGGCTGAAGGAGAACGACCTGTACTGGGTGTCCACGCTACTAGACCCCCGGTATAAGCAGAAAGTGCCTGAAATGTTACCGAATTACGGCAAGTCGGAAAGGATGCAGCAGTTCCAAAATCAATTAAAAAGTATGCTTTACACAGCGTATAAGGGTGATGTCACAGCACAACAGGAATCTAACAGGGGAAGAGGTGAAAGTAATCCTCCTCCTCCCACGTCCACGCCGGCAAGGACAGGACGCTTTACAGACGTGTTGTTGATGAAGGACATGCAGAGCTTTTTAAGTCCTACGCATCGCCACAGCCCTTCGGGGTCCTCCCTCAGAGAACGACTCAACCAACAGGTAGCAGACTACCTCGCCTTAACTGCAGATATCGACACTCTGAGGATTGATTAACCCCTTGACTACTGGGTGTGCAGGCTTGACCTGTGGCCTGAGTTATCCCAATTTGCGATAGAACTTCTGGCCTGCCCCGCTTCAAGTGTCCTGTCAGAAAGGACCTTCAGTGCAGCAGGAGGTATTGTCACTGAGAAGAGAAGTCGCCTAGGTCAAAAAAGTCTAGATTACCTCACCTTTATTAAGATGAATGAGGGATGGATCTCGAAGGGACTGACAGTAGGCGATACATTCGACTAAAAAAGGCCTGATGAGGGGGACATAACAGGGTGTTTAAATCCCTAGCTCACCCCAGTACCTTGCCCTGTCGTGGTTTCCTGTTCCTGGTTTCCTGAGAGTGCTTTGTCATTGTGAATCTGATTTCCTGGTATCCTGATCTTGGCTTTCCCCTGTTTATTCTGAATTCTGGTTTCCCTGACTTGGCTTGTGTAAACGGTATTGTGTATTTTCTGGCTTCCTTGACCTCGGCTTTCCCTTTGACCATTCTCTGTCTCTAGCGTATTAGTCCGGCCATTCTAAGGTCCGGTTTACGCTCTTTCCTTTTATTTTCCTTTTCTTGCCTTTGTATATGTTTACATAGTTTCTGCGTGCTGGACCACACTAGTAGTCGAGACATTGGGATTAAACTGATAAGAATAGTACTACTTAACACACCACTCCTATCTGGTGGCACATTAGATTGCACGCGCAGTGCCCCAAATTTGAAGTAGGAGGACCGACCAAGCATCTTTTTCCATCTCCGGTTCCTAAAATCGATGCCATTTTAACCCTGTAACCCTTTTTTGCCCTTTTTTGCCCTGCTCCTGGCAACAAGCCGTAGCTAGCAGCAGTTACACCTTCTTCTGTCGTTGACCGGGATCCTGAGCCTCCGCTATAGTTGGGAGATCGGGACATTTTGTTCTGACGCAGTGCCTCCACTCAGTGCAACTTCTATTTATGGGGAACCCACCCCACTGAGTAGATGAGTACCCTCCACTTAATACCTCAGAGACATGAAATAAATACAGACATGGGAACAAACACTGTATTGTGGTCAAAGGGATACACATATAACAGCCACATATAACAACGCAGTTCCTGGCATATGTTAAACACAGTCACAAGAGTCTTTACAGCAGGAATGCAGAAAACAAACTTCTCTTATTAACATTAATAACTACATCTGAACAGTTAAACTTCTAGGTACCTGCAGGTAAATTATGTGCACAACGGGCCGTTAGGTGTAGGTAGCGCTACCCAGGTACAGTTATAAGGGAGAATCCTGAAGCAATCTCTGGAGACAGTACCTTTGAGTGACTTCTGTAACTGCAGATATTTCCAGAGAGATCCAGCAGAATGTAGGACAGCAGCAGAACAGCAATGGCAATCCTTTCTCTTCCTTCTGCTGGCAGGATGCAAGAGCTCATTCACACTCCTGCAGAAAGTTCCAGAATCTGCAGGGAGTTGAACATAAAATGACAGTCTTCTAATTCTCCTAGCAGAGCAGTAGACCGTCTCCAACTTCTTGTAGTTGCAGTGCATTAGCCTTCCCCTGTTATTATCTCACTGTCCCAGCAGTAATAGACCATATAAACAGGTAGGAACACACTTTCTTTATAGCAGACTCAGAGAACATGGCTTCTCCCCTGTCCTCTTCTTCCTGCCATCCTAGCCCCTCCTCCTCACAAGACAGGGCAAAGGGCAAAGTTTAATATCTCAAAACTTAAAGTAAAAACAGTAAAATATAGCAGTCTGTTACATCCTCCCCTCTGTAGAATCCTTGCCTTCCACTGGCAAGTGCAGTCCATCTGGTTTATAACCGTTTAACAAGATAGTACAATACAATACAATACAGGGAAATTCTATCACTCAATATTTCAGTCAAAGTATGCAATACATTGATTAACTTAGTGCACGTGTGGGGGTTCTGAGAATATGTGGGTTCCCCAATGTTGTCATAGGTCAAGAATCTCGGGGCCCTCCGATTTCTTCTGCCTCTACCTAGGTTGCTCAGTGGTTGTCCACTAATTTCTTCATTACAGGGTCTTTCGCCCACACCATTGGGAAGGGATCTTGTAGACAGAGGTCCAGATCCTCGTATAGAGTTAGAGTCCCTAACTGGTGAATGAGGGACAAAGCTGGAACTTTCAGGATCCAATCCAGATGAGGGGGAAGAAGGAGAAGGAGCAGAAGTAGAAGGGACCAACTGTGTTTCTGGCGCTGTCCACCAGTCTCTGTCAGGGCTGGAACCTGTAGCTTCTTCTTTATCATTAGTTGGTGAAGTCCCGCTGGGACCTTCTCCAGGGTTGCCTTCTGATAGGGGACATAACAGGGATTAAACTGATAGGAATAATACTACTTAACAAACCTTATAATAACGCATAAAGAGGCAACGCAAAGAGAGAAGAGTCTGAAGAAGAGGAGTCAGAGGAGGAAGGTGGCTTTGAGGAGGTGGAAGACCAAACACAGCAGGCGTCCCAGGGGGCTTGTTGTCACCTTTCGGGGACACTTGGTGTTGTACGTGGCTGGGTGGAGGAAGAGACCTTCAATGACATCAGTGAGGACAAGGAACGGGACATGGCTAACTTGGTATCCAACCTTGTGCAAATGGACTGTTTACGGTTGTTTGCGGTGCGTTAAACGTGGAGTTTGGTCTGTCACTGTGAAGCGGGCGTAACCCTTACACTGCCTGATCGATACAACATCATACCTGATGTTTTAAAGCAGGTTATTCCAAACAATTTAGGAATGTTAGGTGATTTATGCCCTTTAAGGATTAAAACCAGACTCTACATCAACTATGTAATTTTCCATGGGAGTTTTGCCATGGATCCCCCTCCGGCATGCCACAGTCCAGGTGTTAGTCCCCCTGAAACAACTTTTCCATCACTATTGTGGCCAGAAAGAGTCCCTGTGGGTTTTAAAATTCGCCTGCCTATTGAAGTCTATGGCGGTTCGCCCGTTCGCAAACATTAGCGGAAGTTCGCGTTCGCCGTTCGCAAACCGAAAATGTTATGTTCGCGACATCACTATATATAAGAAATAGTCAAAAGGTAGAAAGGTGGTAAGGCTGGTAAGGAATCATGGGAATTGTAATATTACAAACGTTGGGAGTCTACCTTATTAGTAAATACAAATTTAATAAAGTGCCCTGGATTACATTTGCAACAATAATGAAAGTGATTTCTTTTTTTTTCCATGCCCACAGGAGATTCCTGAGATCTTTCCACTTGGGTGACTGTGAGTATGATGAAGAGATTTGCAACTCCACCCAGAAATATCTCTGCTTTGAAACTTTAAACATATTCTTTACAAACAAAACTCAACATTTTGGATGTCTTCACCCTTCGTGCACAACATTTTCCATTTGAAGTCAGGACTGCTTTTTTTTTTTTTGCTTTTTTTATTAAAGTAAGTGAAAACACTGAGGAGAAAGGGAACACAGTTTGAACAATATCAAATTGAAGCCAGTTCTGAGTGATTTCTCTTTCTGCTTTGTGAAGGGTGTGATTTTGGCACAAGGCTGACCACCAGGATGGAAACATTAGATTGTGGTGCTACTATAAGATTCCTTAAGATTATATATAAAGATTTATTGTGTACGAGGTCGGATATGTTGCCCAAGGAAAACCTGATATTATTTACTCTTGTGCAATTTTATATTGAAGAAAAGACGCACCAAGAATTTGATTAAATTGAGAACATTTTCAGTATTAAATATCTAGCACAAAAGAAAGACAGAAAGACAGAAAGAAAGAAAGGAGGGAGGGAAGGGAAGAAGGAAGGAAGGAACAAGAGAAGGAAGGAAGAAGGGACGGAAGGAAGAAGGGAAAGAAAGAAGAAGGGAAGGAAGGGAAGGAAGGGAAGGAAGTAAGCAGGAAAGGAAGGATTGTAAGAAGAAAGGCGGGAAGGAAGAAGGGAAGGAAGGAAGAAGGCACAAAGGTAAGGAAGAAAGGAGGGAATGATGGAAGGAAGAAGGGAAGGAAGGAAGGAAGGAAGGAAGAAAGGAAAGAAGGAAGTAGAGAAGGAAGAAAGGAAGGAAGAAAAAAGGGAAGGGAAGGAAGGAAGGAAGGAAGGAGGAAAGGATGAATTGTAAGAAGAAAGGCGGGAAGAAGGAAGGGAAGGAAGGAAAAGGGACAAAGGTAAGGAAGAAAGGAGGGAATGATGGAAGGAAGAAGGGAAGGAATGAAGAAGGGAAGGAAGGAAGAACGGAAAGAAGGAAGAAGAGAAGGAAAGAATGAAGAATAGAAGGAAGGAATAAAGAAGGGAATGAGGAAAGAATGGAAGGAAAGAAGAAGGGAAGGAAAGAAGAAGGGAAGGAAGAAAGCAAAGCAGGAAGGGAAGGAGGGACGGTAGAAAGGCGGGAATGATGGAATGTAAGAAGAAAGGAAGGAAGGAAGAAGGGAAGGAATGAAGGAAGGAAGGAAGGAAGGAAAGAAGGAAGAAGTGAATGAATGAAGGAAGGAAGGAAGGAAGGAAGAAGGGAAGGAAGGAAGGAAGGAAGGAAAGAAGGAAAGGATGGAATGTAAGAAGAAAGGAGGGAAGGAAGAAGGAAAGTAAGGGAGGAAGGAAGGAAGGAGGGAGGGAGGGAGGGAAGGAAGGTAGGAAGGAAGGAAGGAGGGAGGGAAGGAAGGGAGGGAGGAAGGAAGGAAGGCAGAAGGGAAGGAAGGGAGGAAGAAAGGAAGGAAGAAGGGAAGGAAGAAGGGAAGGAAGGAAGGAAGGAAAGAAGGAAAGGATGGAATGTAAGAAGAAAGGAGGGAAGGAAGAAGGAAAGTAAGGGAGGAAGGAAGGAAGGAAGGAGGGAGGGATGGAGGGAAGGAAGGTAGGAAGGAAGGAAGGTGGGAGGGAAGGAAGGAAGGGAGGGAGGAAGGAAGGAAGGAAGGGAGGGAGGAAGGAAGGAAGGCAGAAGGGAAGGAAGGGAGGAAGGAGGGAAGGAAGAAGGGAAGGAAGGGAGGAAGGAAGGAAGGAAGGAGGGAGGGAGGGAGGGAAAGAAGGAAGAAGGGAAGGAAGGAAGGAATAAAGGAAGGAAGACAGAAGGGAAGGAAGGAAGGAAGGAAGGAAGAAGGAAAGGAAGGAAGGAAGGGCGGTAGAAGGGAAGGAAGGAAGAAATGAGGAAAGGATGGAAAGTAAGAAGAAAGGAGGGAAGGAAGAAGTGAAGGAAGGGAGGAATGAAGGAAGGAAGGAAGAATAGAAAGAAGGAAGAAGGGAATGAAGGAAGGAAGGAGGGAAGAAGGGAAGGAAGGAAGGAAGGAAGGAGGAAAGGATGGAATTTAAGAAGAAAGGAGGGAAGGAAGAAGGGAAGGAAGGGAGGAAGGAAGGAAGGAAGGAGCTATTGAAGGAAGGAAAGAAGGAAAGAAGGGAGGAAGGAATGAAGGGAGAAGGGAAGGAAGGGAGGAAGGAATAAAGGAAGGAATGAAGGAAAGGAAGGAAGGAAGAAATGAAGGAAGGAAGGAAGAAGGGAAAGAAGGAAAAAGGAGGAAAGGATGGAATGTAAGAAGAGAGAAGGGAAGGAAGAAGGGAAGGAAGGGAGGAAGGAAGGAAGGAAGGAAGGGAGAATGGAAGGAAGGAAGAAAAGAGGGAAGGATGGAAAGTAAGAAGAAAGGAGGGAAGGAAGAAGTGAAGGAAGGTAGGGATGAAGGAAGGAAGGAAGGAGGGAAGGAAGGAAGAAAGAAAGGAGGAAAGCATGGAATTTAAGAAGAAAGGAGGGAAAGAGGAAGGGAAGGAAGGGAGGAAGGAAGGAAGGAGGGATTGTAGGAAGGAAGGAAGGAAGGAAGGGAGGAAGGAAGGAAGGGAGAAGGGAAGTAAGGGAGGAAGCAAGGAAGGAAGGAAGGAAGAAGGGAAGGAAGGAAGGAAGGAAGAAAGGAAGGAACGAAGGAAGAAGGGAAAGGATGAAGAAAGGAGGAAAGCATGGAATTTAAGAAGAAAGGAGGGAAAGAGGAAGGGAAGGAAGGGAGGAAGGAAGGAAGGAGGGATGGTAGGAAGGAAAGAAGGAAGGAAGGAAGGGAGGAAGGAAGGAAGGAAGGAAGGGAGAAGGGAAGGAAGGAATGAAGGAAGGAAGAAGGGAAGGAATTAAGGAAGTAAGAAAGGAAGGAACGAAGGAAGAAGGGAAAGAATGAAGAAAGGAGGAAAGGATGGAATTTATAAAGAAAAAAGGGAAGGAAGAAGGGAAGGAAGGGAGGAATGAAGGAAGGACGGAAGGAAGGAGGGAATTATGGAAGGAAGAAGGGAAGGAAGGAAGAAAGGAGGAAATCATGGAATGTGAGAAGAAAGGAGTGAAGGAAAAAGGGAAGGAAGGAAGGGAGGAAGGAAGGAAGGAAGGAAGGAAGGGAGAAGGGAAGGAAGGAAGAAAAGAGGGAAGGATGGAAAGTAAGAAGAAAGGAGGGAAGGAAGAAGTGAAGGAAGGTAGGGATGAAGGAAGGAAGGAAGGAGGGAAGGAAGGAAGAAAGGAGGAAAGCATGGAATTTAAGAAGAAAGGAGGGAAAGAGGAAGGGAAGGAAGGGAGGAAGGAAGGAGGGATGGTAGGAAGGAAAGAAGGAAGGAAGGAAGGGGGGAAGGAAGGAAGGAAGGAAGGGAGAAGGGAAGGAAGGGAGGAAGGAAGGAAGGAATGAAGGAAGGAAGAAGGTAATGGATGAAGGAAGTAAGAAAGGAAGGAACGAAGGAAGAAGGGAAAGAATGAAGAAAGGAGGAAAGGATGGAATGTATAAAGAAAGAAGGGAAGGAAGAAGGGAAGGAAGGGAGGAATGAATGAAGGAAGGAAGGAGGGAATGATGGAAGGAAGAAGGGAAGGAAGGAAGAAAGGAGGAAATCATGGAATGTGAGAAGAAAGGAGTGAAGGAAAAAGGGAAGGAAGGAAGGGAGGAAGGAAGGAAGGGAGAAGGAAAGGAAGGAAGGAAAAAAAGAGGGAAGGAAGGAAAGTAAGAAGAAAGGAGGGAAGGAAGAAGTGGAGGAAGGTAGGGATGAAGGAAGGAAGGAGGGAAGGAAGGAAGGAAGAAAGGAGGAAAGCATGGAATTTAAGAAGAAAGGAGGGAAAGAGGAAGGGAAGGAAGGGAGGAAGGAAGGAAGGAGGGATGGTAGGAAGGAAAGAAGGAAGGAAGGGGGGAAGGAAGGAAGGAAGGGAGAAGGGAAGGAAGGGAGGAAGGAAGGAAGGAAGGAATGAAGGAAGGAAGAAGGGAAGGAATGAAGGAAGTAAGAAAGGAAGGAACGAAGGAAGAAGGGAAAGAATGAAGAAAGGAGGAAAGGATGGAATGTATAAAGAAAGAAGGGAAGGAAGAAGGGAAGGAAGGGAGGAATGAAGGAAGGAAGGAAGGAAGGAGGGAATGATGGAAGGAAGAAGGGAAGGAAGGAAGAAAGGAGGAAATCATGGAATGTGACAAGAAATTAGTGAAGGAAAAAGGGAAGGAAGGGAAGGAAGGAAGCAAGGAAGGAAGGAAGGAGGGAATGATAGAAGGAAGAAGGGAAGGAATGAAGGAAGGAAGGAAGGAAGGAAGAAGGGGAAGAAGAGAAGGAAGGAAGAAAAAAGGGAAGGAATGAAGAAGGGAAGGAAAGAAGAAGGGAAGGAAGGGAGGAACGAAGGAAAGGAAGGAAGGAAGGAAAGAAGGAAGGAAGGGAAGGAAGGAAGGAAGAAGGGAAAGAAGCAAGAAGAGACGGAAGGAAGAAGGGAAGGAAAGAAGAAGGAAGCAAGGAAGGAAGGGAAGGGGGAAGGTAGAAAGGAGGGAAGGATGGAATGTAAGAAGAAAGCAGGTAAGGATGGAAGAAGGGAAGGAAGAAATGAAGAAGGGAAGGAAGGAAGAAGGGGCAACGGTAAGTAAGAAATGAGGGAATGATGTAATGTAGGAAGAAAGGGGGGAGGGAAGGAAGGAGGGTAGAAGGGAAGGAAGGAATGAAGAAGGGAAGGAATGAAGGAAGAAGGGAATGAAGGAAGGAAGGAAGGAAGGAAGGGGGAAGGGAAGGAAGGAAGAAAGGAGGAAAGGATGGAAAGTAAGAAGAAAGGAGGGAAGGAAGAAGTGAAGGAAGGGAGGAATGAAGGAAGGAAGGAAGGAAGGAAGAATAGAAAGAAGGAAGAAGGGAATGAAGGAAGGAAGGAAGAAGGGAAGGAAGGAATTGAACTTTGCAATTAAAACATTATGGAATCCGCAGGAAACCGCCCAAGGACTCCAGACCATTTAACAACTTCTTCAAGATGAAGTTATTATAAATAATATGCCAAGTCTACAATACGCATAATTTTTAATATTCAGTAATCATTTGAAATAGTGACAGTGTTCCTTTAACATCTTTACTGAAACACGTCAGTCACAGTTATCATGTCTAAGGCGGAAGAAACATGCTTTTGATTTGTTTCTTTTAGTACATTTTAATATTAAACTTAGATAATCCTTAACTGGGTGTGTTATTAATTTAACAATAGCTAAAATACCATTTGTGGCAGCTAATAAGGTTGCGGCATGTTATTATCAACACAATGGAAAATTGGCAGAATTCACATAAATAATACTGTGATGGAAATTCTTCAAAGTGTGGGACGATAAGAGCTGAGGATCTTTCGAAAAAGCATAGATAACCTGAATTACTGTGTTGGTGTATCTAATAAACGCAAAATGCTAACTTAATTCAAGAACCCCTTACAAAAAATGCATAAATACATAATCATAGTTAATCATTTTCATCTACAGGTAAAAAAATAAAATGTGTTATCTGGTCCAACAGTTGGACAGTTATGGGAGACATTACACTTGTATTTAAGTCTCTACCATGTTCCAAAACTAGATGATTGGGGGAAAGATCTCAAAGTGTATCACATCAACTCATTATGAAACAGTTTAATATATTGTATATTCGAAGTTTGGCTTGCTCTCATCCACAGCTGTTCTTAGATCAGAATCCAGGCAACTAAAGGTTCTTAAATATTCATAATGTCTATTATAGTTTATTCTACCATTGAAATCTCCATTAGAAAACACTGGGCCTGGAAATATTATGCTTTCCAATTGATTTTAAACTTTTCAAATGATTTATCTAAAGAACATTAAACATTAAAGTATATGGGCTTTTGTGTAGATACATAATTTTGATAGTTTTCTAACAGTATTGACTCATTTAGAGAGCTTATTATATCGAGGCTTAAGGCATTAATTTAGTATTGTTGGATAAGCTTTTCAAATTATTATTTTTTTTTTACCAAAATATTAAATAATCAGAAAATTAATCATACATTAAAAAAAATATCACTATATGAAAATATTAAAATATTTTTTCAAAATATTAAATCATTTGAAAAGTTTATCCAAAATATTAAATCGAGCCCTAAGTCAAACTAAATCAAGATAAGAGTGGAGTACGAGGATAGCAAAGAAAGGTATAAATAATAATAATAATAATGATAATACTACTACTACTACTACTACTAATAATAATAATAATAATAATAATAATAATAATAATGAAAATAATAATAATAATAATAATAATAATAATAATAATAATAATAATAATAATAATAATAATAATAATAATAATAATGAAAATAATAACAATAATAATAATAATAATAATAAAAAAAAATAAAAAAAATCATACAAAGTAATGCGTACTGAAAAAGGCCATAAGACCACTGCTTAAAAAAACATATTGAAAAATGTGCCACTTTAATAACTACTCTTAGTGGTAATTATCGAGGAGCAAAAACTGCTGAAATATCAAAGAACAAACATGTTTACAACTACATTAACTACTTAAAAAAATCCACTTAAATCACTCTCAATGAATTTTATTAAGCACAGTTCAATAAACATAAATTTAGACAATTGTTAGTATTGTTTGCAATATTTTTTAATGATAGTAAAAATGGAAGATATTTTAATCACAATAATAAAATAATAGCCTACATAAAGGTCCAACAAGCAGGCGAACTGCTAAAGAAATACAGGTTAATACAGGTTATCATTGTAGTGGAGGCAGGAGGACTGGCCTGAGGATTTAGATCTATGCCACCACAGCGTTTGTTGTCCCGTCTCCAAAGAGAAAAGATCACAGAAGCCTCAGGCACGCTGTGATAACACACACCTGGCTTCTCCGTGAGATGTGCATTGGAAAGCTGCGATTACAGCACTCACTGGAGGATACAGCACAAAGGATTCTCAATGCAAAGCCTCTGATTGGTTTATGAAAGTCTGTTTCAAGGAAAGAGGGGAGGGCTTGTGAATGCTGCAGACTGGAGATCTGCTTTTTCATATTCACGCAATCAGTTTCACTCTGCCCTCTTCCATAGTTCCCAGACCCCCACATCAGATAGTCCAGTTCTCACCCATTGATACATTTTTCCTCTACCTGAAATTCATGCCATTATATACAATTGTCGCTCGGTTACTTTCTTTCAGCTTTCCGAGAGGTTCCTCTAGTTCTGGGATGTCATTGGATAGCTTTCCCCAGGCGATCCCTTACCAAGGGATACGCTCTAGCTGCCAAAGGTTTGGGTATCGTGGTGACATTGAAAGTTTATCTGTGTGTTCAGAAAATGCATTGGACGTTTATAAAGGAAGTAGGTCAAGGGTCCCAGTGGCCATAAAAATAAAAAAAAACTGGCAAGCCATTTTATATTAAACATATGCTAAGTGATTGCTGTTATACATATTGCACTAGATATTCAGTCTGCGCATTCACAGCATATCTTAAAATCAGTCTGCACACAAGGTGGTGTACATGTCATTATTAGTACGCACATGTGATGCTTGTCATATAGTAAGCTAGTAAACACGCAGCCCTTTTGAAAATCAGTCTGTACATGTGCAGTACATTGTATATTCAGTCTGTACATACACAGTACACAGAAAAAATCTGTCTACACATAATCTAAATCTGAGGGGTATTCATTTTGCAAATACAAAGCATGCTCTACTTGTAGCCCTTTTTGTAACAATGTATATTATCCTGTGATCTAGTGATCAAGCTGTCTTTCTAGCTATGAAATAATTGCCTAATGAAAATGGATCTTTAACCCATTGTATACTAGACAACACAATAACTTTAAATAGTGTTCACTATTTTAGATGTAAAGGATTACCCTAAAAAACGATTTGAACAGAACAGGTGCCTTTGTGTTTGAATTGGACTACCTTCCCCGCAGGTGCAATGTTCAGACATTCACATACCACAGAAATACTTGGTGGCCCTTCACTGTTATAAAATAATAGGGAGAGGGCCAAGTCCCAGAATCTGGAACGTCTGGCCAAACTCATACAAGAGGCTGGGACACAATCCTGAGCTCTGTGAGATCTTTTCCAGAAAGCAAAAGAGGCAAAAGAGAAAACCAAGGTCTGAATAATTCCGTTCTGATCGAAAGCCCAGTCCTTTTAACATGGCAAGTACATGAAAGTATAGAATCTGAAGCTCGGGAAGCTAGAGGTAGAGGGTACAGGGTGGAGATTCCCTGTGCTTGAACCAGCTGCGCTGCTTGCACACAGCGGATCCCTCTAATGGTGCAGCCTTGGCCCCAATCCTAAAAGTTCTACTTTAGCAAATTGAAAGTACAGTTTTCCATTTTCCCAGCCAAGTAAGGTCTGAGTCATCTAACCAGTCCTGAATGTCTCCCTCGATTATAGATGAAATAATATATGAAGCTGTGAAATCCTGAATAAAAATCGTGCTTAGTGTAGCAAAGCCTCCAAACAGAGAACAGAAATGAAAAAAAAATTGTAATATTCGACAGTTATAATTCTATATGTTCCCAAAATGAGAGCACAAGTCATAGAGCCCCTCTGGTACATGCATTTTGTGATACCACACCATCTCTAGAGGATTATAGCCTATACACAAAGCAGGAGCCATTTATATAACTGCTTTAATAGAAAATCTACAACTTCATTTTACTCTGTAAAAATCATGACAAATTCTGCCGTCCTATAGAATGAGAATAGACTGTGTGTGGACAAGAATATGTTTATAGATTCAAAACGAATGGTAATAAGGACAAAAAAAAATCTTGAATATTGATTTAATAGGACATTGCCGTGTCTGCTGGTGAGTGAGAAAATCAGAACAAAACTGCTCTATTAGTCCATAATTTTACCATATCCAGGAAGAATGTGTGTTTATACTATTCGTGAAAGCCTCCTAAACTGCATTACATGAGATTGACTTAACTCTGGTAGCTGAACGGCAGTTCTCTACTTGATTTCTATGGGGAAATACAATCCAATTACCAGATTATCTATTCCTTAGATTGCCATTTCAACCCAATTCCAAATAAATATGGTAGCTGGTCAAATGTTGTACTCTGGGGTTGTACTCGTCATGTCTGGTTTTGCCATGGTGAAAATGACCATTTTTAGTGTTAATTAAGTCAGTCATAGTTTATCACAATACTTGTAGCATCTAACATAGTCTGAGGATAAGGTCTGAACTAGTTATTGTGGAAATATTGATCTTTACTGATCACAGTGACACACTGAACAAAGCTGTATCCTAACCAGAGTGATAGTGAATAGTTACTTTTGTTCTAGTGATCACAGTGAGATAGTGAATGAATCTGTGTTGTAAGTAGTGTACGGTAATGAAAGGCAAGGTCTAGTGATCACAGTGAGATAGTGAATAAATCTGTGTTGTAAGTAGTGTACGGTAATGAAAGGTGCGGTCTAGTGATCACAGTGAGATAGTGAATAAATCTGTGTTGAAAGTAGTGTACGGTAATGAAAGGTGCAATCTAGTGATCACGGTGAGATAGTGAATAAATCTGTGTTGTAAGTAGTGTACGGTAATGAAAGGTGCAATCTAGTGATCACAGTGAGATAGTGAATAAATCTGTGTTGAAAGTAGTGTACGGTAATGAAAGGTGCGATCTAGTGATCACGGTGAGATAGTGAATAAATCTGTGTTGTAAGTAGTGTACAGTAATGAAAGGTGCGATCTAGTGATCACGGTGAGATAGTGAATAAATCTGTGTTGAAAGTAGTGTACGGTAATGAAAGGTGCGATCTAGTGATCACAGTGAGATAGTGAATAAATCTGTGTTGAAAGTAGTGTACGGTAATGAAAGGTGCGATCTAGTGATCACAGTGAGATAGTGAATAAATCTGTGTTGTAAGTAGTGTACGGTAATGAAAGGTGCGATCTAGTGATCACAGTGAGATAGTGAATAAATCTGTGTTGTAAGTAGTGTACAGTAATGAAAGGCACGGTCTAGTGATCACAATATCACCCTGTAAAAAGCTGTACACGTGGAGATTTGTTTTGGTATGAACTGCTAGTAGTCTGAATTTGGACAGTTCGGGTGATAGTTCAGATTCCCGAACTCCAAGTGAAAATGTAGCTGACTCACAAACCAAACAATGGACAAGCATGTATTCTAAACTCCACTAAAAAAGAGATGGTTGATGGGAAAAAACGTGATTGATAGCTAGGGGAACATTACTTAATATTATTTTATTCACATATCAAGTGATCAGCCATTCATTATCAGTGTGTGATAGTAAGTGGTGCATTCCAGTGAGCATAGTGATATAGTGAAGGGATCCATGTAGTGACTAGTGTGTGATACAAATTCCAGCGCTCATAGGGCAGGGAGAGGACACTCAGATGGGTTCTGAGAGGGACTGGTAAGAAGTAATTACTGCTGCTATATATATTAGCTGAAGGTTTCATTTTATTATATCTATTTTCACCCTAAAGCTTTACCATCGAACCTCCCCATCCTACAACAGACCCTCTCTTCATTGCACCTTCTCAGCCATATCTTATTCTGCACTTATTTTCACACGACTTCAAGCTTCTTCTGTCCTTCATTAAATCTTGTTCTAAACCGCTTTCAACAGCATGTTATAAAATCACACACCTTCACAATTCCTCATTTCTTTGTAGGGCTGGATCCTAATTCCGGGGACTGCAGTTTCCTGTGCTTATCTCTGTATATTTAAACTTTCTGTCCGCGTTCCTTCTCTTGCTGCACCACACGTCTTGTTGTCTTCATCCTGCATCTTCTGTCTTCACCTCATTTGTGGGTTCAAATTCAATTATTATAATTTTTTCCCTAAAAATATTAATCCTATTTCGGCCTAATATTTATAAATGATTATAATAACACGTATTTGTATGTCTATACCCGGTAAAGATCTCTGATGGAATCATTGCCTTTCGGATCAAATGTTTCATCTTTCATAAACTACAGATGGATCTTCTTCACTTTCAATCCTCAGATTCATTTAGCAAATGCATAGATTTAGTAGAAAAAAAATTAAAGAAAGAAAGAAACTGACATTTCTTTTGGACCGCACTTCTCTAGAGATGCTATTCTGCTGAGGTTATCCGTTCTACATCAGAGTTTCCATTAAAACTGAACATTGATAAATCGCTTCTGTTAAAACAATTATTCCCTCTATAAATAGAATATTATATTAAAATCCTTGACTGTCATTGCTGTTACCACACGTATTGTTATTGCAATTCTGCTTATTTTAAAGACATTTCTAGTCAAAATAGCTACCGTATTTGTTGAAAATGTTTTTCAAGTTAAGAAAATTAAATAAACAAAGTCATTTCTAAGCCAGATCACTGTAAACTTTTATAAGCATGGTTTGTAGAATAATCCTGAAATACCCCAGTACCCCAGCCTTCATTGGTCTGTTTTGGAATACCTGATCATCAAGCTCTCGTCACGTCTTAATCCAGTCCTTCCAGGCAGAAACATGACCAGGTCCAAACATCAGGGGGACAAGAAAATACAAAATACTTTAATCCAGCCCAAAAGGAACCCCTTACTGGAGTCATAACATAGAAATCAAGCATGATATCAGTACAGTAAGTACTAGTCAGGTATGTAACTAGCATGGTAAATAGACCTATGCAACCACAATGGCGCAACCTTTGGGTTAGAGGTAATTGGGATCATGATTGCTGAGTTTAGAGAAAGTTGTCCTAACGTTAGATTTGTTTGGCTTTGGGGATTTAGGTTTAAGACTGACAGCGATTTACAATTATTAAATATTATCAACATATTCTGCACTGCTGTACAATAGGTAAACAAGACACGCATTTTATTTTAACAAAACATGTATGATATATGAGAACAGTAGGTCGGCCTTGCTTAAATGAGCTTACACTCTAAACAATCTTAAAAGTCGTGGGCCATTCCTAAACTATCTAACGCAAAAACTGATTCCCCCATCCTTAATACTCCTGTTCCAGCTGTAAATATCCAGTGTTCACCATTAAATATAGCATTGTCCAAATGTTATTAAGGAGCAACATTTTGAGCAACAAATTTTGAATGAATCATTCAGCGTATATCATGTGAGGTTGGTTCTATGAACAAGGTTTCAGTCTACTCCCGTGGTTACACGGTCCCCAGATTTTAGTTTACATGCCATGACAGTACATGCCAAGCACCATGAACGTGTGGCCAAATGTGTCAGGAATGACTTGAAATAATCAAATAGCCAGTTCCTGCAGACATATTACCAACACCTTGTTGAATACATGTCACAAAATTCCACGTAGAAAAAAAACATTACTACCCAAACGATTGGTGTCTCAAATAAAGCGGGCACTGAGCACAGCGTGGCAGAGTTGGTTTCCAAATTATCACAAATAATAGTTTAGGTTTTTTTGCAGCAAACACTTGCAGTCTCAATCATTTTGTGTCAAAGAGATTTTAGTAACAAAATCGAGAACAATGGAGAATAGATAAGAGACATCCAAATTGTAGGGCAAATACTTAAAAAGTACCTCATTTGGATGATAAATTGGGATCTTTTCCCTTTACAAATAGTCATAGGTAATGGTTAATAGCTATTATTGTGGAAAACACTCATACAGTAAGATGCAATATTAAATCTAAAACAAAAAATAAACTTGACAGAACACTTTTTTTTAAAACTTGCGAAAGCTAGCTGCTATAATTATTTTGTAAGATTCCCTGTAAATGTCTCCAATGTGTCACCAGGTTCTCGAATTTTAACTTCTTTGCCTTCATTAATCCCATGTGCCATAACTGATATGATTCTATAAGTAATAATCACTAGTTATGATAGATTGTGGGTTTATTTTTTAACTTTGCAGCCATATCCCTCCAAATCAGAATGTACATTCTCGTTAAACACATAATCCATCAATGTCACTGGTGGGTTGCTTAACAGATATGCAAATGGACATGATTACATAAGTGTGCAGCTGCTGTGTAGCATATCCGCTGCCAACACAATCAGAGAGAGGTCTCTGGTTGCTTTTTTAGCTTGCATGTTTACCTCTATTTTGGCCGAATATAGTCTTCTTTGGCACTAGACACCTGGCCAACAGAGGTTATCGACCTAGCCTTTATATTGAGCATGTACCTTGACCTCATCTAACATATATATGTTCATTTTGGTAGCACAAAAACTCAAGCATAAGAACGTTGAAAGGTTTTAACCGAGAAGAACTCTTAGTTACATAAATCAGGCTAGACCTAACAGGGTGGCTTTGTTGCTGTTATATCTGTTTTCTTTTCAGTTGAGTCATCGACGCCAGGTCATGTCAGCTGTCTATCCTCACAGCTCTTTAACCATGTTAAACCCCTTCAACACTACGCAGTTTTACAACTCAGGCTGTAGTCGCTTTGTGAGACTCCTACCGCTCGTCTTGAACCACTGCCTGATAGCGGGTAGGAAGGGAAGAAAAAATAAATAATAATAATAATAATAATAATAATAATAATAATAACAAGAGTAATGAAAATAATACCAACATTCGCTCAGGGCCGGACTGGGGATACAAAGCAGCCCAGGAAAAAAAATCTATGCCAGCCACAAATCATTGTGCCATGTATTGTTGTCACATGCAATATGTAAGGCTATGTACTGTATAATATTTAGCCTTGTACTGCAGAGAGTCCCAGATGGAATATTTTCCCCAAGTAATCTCATACGAACAGATATTAGGCTGTTAGAGTAGGACCTGCCAAAGATGGGGTATATTGATGTTGTGGCAGGCTTATGCAATGTATGATCATGTAATGTAACTAAACCCCCATTATTGTTGCCTAGATTAGGTGTTTTTTTTTTTTTTTTTAAACTAATAAAATCTGTCAACATTGGAGTTGCTGTTTGGTGGATAAGTGAGTGAGAAATATTGGTCCCTTCAGAGTAAAACATTTATACAGTAAGCATACTCACATGCAGACACAGACAATCTCACTGACACACACAAGCTCATGGACACACAGTCTGATATACAAACAATCTCACTGATATACATAAGCTCATTGACATAAAAACACAAGCTCACAGATGCACACAAATAGGCTCACTGACAGACAATCTCACTGACACACACAGACACGCTTATTGGTATACACACAAAGGTAGTACAGACAAACTGACACACACACGCTTACTACAGACAAGCTCACTGTCACACACACAAACATGCCCACTGACACACACATGCTCACTAATGACAAGCTCACACACACATGCTCACTACAGAAAAGCTCACTGATACACACATGCTTCCTATAGACAAGCTCACTGGCACACACAAGCTCACTACAGACAAGCTCACTAATTCACAAATGATCACTACAGACAAGTTCACTGACACACAAATGCTCACTACAGCTAAGCTCACTGACACACAAATACAAGCTCACTCACTAGCACTCACACACACACACACAAGCTCACTCACTAGCAGGCACACAGAAATGCACACACAAGCTCACTCACTAGCAGACACACACACACACACACGCCCAAGCTCACTCACTAGCAGGTGCACACAAACACAAGCTCACTCACTAACAGGCACGCACACACACACAAGCTCACTCACTAGCAGGCGCACACACACAAGCTCACTCACTAGCAGGTGCACACACACACAGGCTCACTCACTAGCAGCCACACACACACACACACACACAAGCGCATTCACTAGACGGCACACACACACACAAGCTCACTCACTAGCAGACTCACACACATACAACCTCACTCACTAGCAAGCCCACACAAAAGCTCACTCACTCGCAGGCACACACACACACAAGCTCACACACTAGCAGGTACACACACACATACACACACAGGTTCACTCACTAGCAGACACACACACACACACAAAATCTTACTCACTAGGAGTCATACACACACAAGCTCACTCACTAGCGAGCACGCACACACAAGCTCACTCACTAGCAGGCACACACACACACAAGCTAACTCATTAGCAGGCACACATACACACACAATCTCACACACCAGCAGGCACACACACAAACACTCTTCCTTCCAGCGAGGTCACCAATGTGTGCAGGGGTGGGGCTTGTGTGTTGGAGGCAGAGCTATTGTCAGGAGGTGGGGCTTACATGCGGGACGGGGCATGCGGACAAATTCATGTCAATTTTGCAGGTTTGAAGGGAGACTGACAGTTCTCCCTCTGGCTGCCAGCAGCCTAATTGCGGCCACACCAGCCCCCAGCTCCTTCCCCATTACTCCCCTCGGACTGACACAGTCTGGCACAGTCTGAGGGGAAAATGATTAAATTACAGGAATCTGATGGTTAGGGCTGTCAGCCTGGCCCCAGGTGCCGCGGCCCACCGGGAAACTTCCCGGTATCCCGGTGGGCCAGTCCGGCCCTTCATTTACTTGAATTTAAATTTGTTTATTCATTGTCCATCTTTAAAATAGTTAAATCAATACAAAATATACAAACTGCTTTTTTTTAAATGGAAAAGAAAAAGTGTTACATTTCTTATTTTATTCCTTTTATGCAAGAGCTTATACTAATCTCTAAAGTTCTAATGTTAAGCTACCCCATGCTATGTGATGTCAACAGGAGGTAACTATTCAGGAGGTAAGTAGCCCTGATTTACAAATTTATATTAATACTGACAATTGCAAAACATTACAAAAACTCTGTACATCAGAGACCAGCGTTTTTCTCACAAAGCAACCCCCTCCTCCCACCACCCAACAAGTATTAAAAACAGAATATTTAAAAATCACACCATGAAATCTATCCCAACGCCCGCATGGCATCCTGGTTGGAATGGTGCATCTACACGTCCCCTTATTTCAAACTCCCCAATATTTCACTAGTAATGACTGTAGGGAAAGAGGCATTGTTTCTGGAGCCCCCCTCCTACCCCCCCTGGTTTCGTGGGATCCTCTGTAGACATTGTACTCTCACTCAGATGCGCAATAGTGCAGCAAGCTAAAAAAAGAAGTTAGGGCACTAGCAAGAGACAACATCAGGTAATTATATCTCACCTACACTGCACCCCTTGTCCACAGCACCCCATGCGGTGATGTCACCATCGGGAGTCTTTTCAAAATAAGCAAAGAATCTAGAAGGTGAAAGACCACATTTAATCTTATTAGGTCACTTCATCCTAGGAAAATAATAATGGGGGCTCCGCTAGTTTCTCCTGTCAGTAAATCTCTGCTTTGTCTTCTTTTGTCCTTGTAGTCTAATGGTAAATACTTACTTCCTCATAGACCATCTCTTCCATCAGTCAAAGGAAAGAGTAGAAAAGCAGAATGTGAGATTAATTTGCACAATCACACAATAAATTCACAGGTGTCAAAGTAACAAGTCGCATTACAGCACCTGTTTGCACAAATCCTGAATGTAATGCTCAGTCCCAGTAACATCTTAAATTTGCACATTTGCATTCCATGTCTGATACAGTTGATACATTGAGCAAGGTTTTGTAGGTGGCCCACTAGTGGAGAAAGTAGGGACGGTGCGAGGGGACTTTATATTTTAAGACATTGAAAGCAATGTGTATCCAGAGCCAAACTGAGATAATGGGAACTACATCTGTTCGTAAAAAAGCAGCAGGTTCAGTAACTGTCGCCATGGACACTAAACATTAACAAGTGAAACCTGGAGAGAGAGAGAGTGGAAAATATGCAATTTTTGTGCAAGTTCACGGTCCTTTCAGTAATTTAAAAAAGCCTTGTTAGGCCTGCTGGTAGTTAGATTGCTGCTGTTCTTAATGAAAGATTTTACATGTAAAATGTCGTCTACGGAAACAAAATTAAAGTCGTTGGGGATGGTTAAAAAGAAACAAAGTTCCCAGCTATTTTTAAAGTTCTGTGATTTAAATATAGTCATGGCTTCTAAAGCTGGATGCTGAATGGTTACAGCTGCTCGGACTGTGTTTTCCAGATACTGCCACTGGGGTCGGGTGCCCTAATGAAAGGTTGCTATTAACCCCTTCACTCCTTACAATAGATGTCTAAAAACAAAGCAATGCAAGTACAATCCAAGCAGAGCTGTTCTAGTGAACGTTCCTTGCTCCTTCACCCATTAAGCTATACTGAATTTACCTACTGGAGTTTGGAGTGCGGCAGAGGTGTCATGGTACGGTGGCTTACCCAACATGCAGCACATGAACCAGCAACTAACTTTTAATAAATATGTATAGGATAGGAAGTGTATTTCTGGTTATTAGTTGTGGCCGGGCTTAGACAAGAGAAAGTCATGGTATCGCCGAGATCAAGGCCAGGAGAGGTACATGTAATCAAGAGACAGAGTCAGGGGATACCAGGGAGCAGGATGGTCATTAAAAGCCAGGTAAGAATACCAAAAAAAAGAAGCAAGGAAGTTCTGCCGGGTACTATAGAGACAATGGCATGTACTTTATGTTCTCATTTGACGCAGGGAAGCTGTGTCATAAATAGGTGCAGAGTCTGGCGTCACAATTGACACCAGAATGATGTGGGCCCGGGTGTAGGAAGCCACAGTGAAGTGGAGGTCAGAACACGATTCAGGAGTTGGTAGCTATTGTGATAAGAGGTAAGGAACAAACATACTTTTGTTTGCACTATGTCTGTGCTTAGGGTGACATTGACACAAATTGATGCTCTGGTTGTGGTCATGGATGTATCTGCACTGAAATTCCATGTGGACACATGAGCATTTTGTAGCATGTACTCACCCCCTCGAGCCGCACAGCCTTCCTCCTTCCGGGCGGTCTGACCGCTCCATGTGGCCAAGAGGCATACTGTATCTTCTCACCTTCCTCGAGTCACACAGGCCTCCTCCTGCCGCAGGACATCTATTTATAGAAAGTAGACATGATGTCATGCCCATTCTTAAAGTCATCATTGCGATCCTAATCTATTTTGAGTCACAATGATGACGTGGATCAATCAGAACATTGTTTTAGCCCCCATTCATTGCCCTATTGTGGTTTCTTGTTAGATTCTCGATTAGTGCTCCTAGAGATTCCCTTGTGATTTCCTGTGTTTGACCTCGGCTTTGTATTTGACTCTGTATATTTTCTGTATTCCTGACCTTGATTTATACTTGACCTTGTATCTTGTTATATTTATATAGTTAAGTCCAGCCATTCTAAGGATCCACTCTTGCCTGCGTGTTGCGAGTATGACTCCCGTGACACATTTAGACATAACTTTAAAAGTATTAAATGTGGCATGTGCCAACTCATAATAGTTTAATATAATTTGTTTGCCAGGATAGGACAGCCAGGCAGGGAATGTAAATAAAAATAAAAACTATTGAGAATTTTAGTAAAATGAAAGAACAAACCATAGCTTTTGTCAGATGTTGAGTTGTGCAAAATCCTCACTAGTAACAGCTCCACTTTAACAATATAAGACTCATTCTGTTTCCATCTATGCAGAGAGACGGTAAATCCTCCTGTTCGTCTTTTTTCTCCCAAAGCTAATAATATGTAGGATGAAGAAGAGATGACCTCAAGCACATCATGGCGTTTTTTATAAGGGATAATCGTTTGTTAGTGAAGGGGTTAATAATTACCACCAACACCTATTGCATGTCTACGTCAATATCGCATTGCTCCCATCTATAATTCCTATGAATAAGTTCACTTTTATCTGTATCTAGAATTGGCTTAACAAAAAATAAATATAATATTTGATTCTGTAAATGGTGTAAAGAGTGGGGTGGATAATGCCGTAAGGTGTGTATCATGACTTGAAGAAGTTGCTTGAAGTTGCTTGTTAGAATATTATAAACTCAGTGCGCATTTTATTAAGTACACAGACATTACTGCAAATCATATTTGCACAGTATAATATATACAGCATACTGTCATCACTTTATTACATTAGAATTTAGCAATATAAGGCTCTGCAAATGGCAACATCAGAATCTAAGAAACAGGTCATCTTCTGTGATTAAATGTTCTAAAATTTGGAAAAATAATAAAACAATATTCAGTACTTAGAAGTGTGAACTGCAAAAAACCAAGGAGGCAGATATAAAAATAGGTGCTATCGTCCGTCAAACCATGGGAAGGACCTGCAATCTTTCAAATAGTAATCAGAATTTGAAGATCCATGGGCTACCCAGCGTGGTGCAAATAATGGTAGAATTTATTTGGATCAAAGAACAAAACAAAAATACGTTTCTGCCTAAGCTTTCTATAGGCCTAGGCCGAATCGTTGCATTTTTGTTTTCTTCTTTGATCCAAATAAACTCTACATTATTAGTGCAATGCTATGAAGCCCATGGATTTTTGGATTTTGAATGCCTTGATGATGAGATTAACAAGGCAAGAGGTAAGCCAGAATAAAACGTTGGTTTCAGCACATCACAAAAGACTTACACCACCCACTTACAGCACCAATACTGTTACTCGACTTATTGTCCCTGACCACAACTAATTTATCTATTGTAGCTACTTAAACAAATGTTAAGTGAAATTGAAAGTAAAAAACAAATTATCAACTAAAACAAATTCTCTTCGTGCTATACAGGAATACAGGAAGTTGGTGAAGATGTAATACTAGCAGGTTTGTAAGTTTGAGGTAATTTCTAATTCACTCTCTGCTCAGGCTGGTCCAATGTTGCTTACACGAGAGCACGTTAGCATAGTCCTCATGACAATCTACCTGCAATAATGTTACAACGTACACTGAAATGTTTACAACGAAAGGACATATAGTGGGTTGATATTTTAAGAGATTTTGTGAGGGATTTCTTAAAGGACTGGAGACAAAGAAGACGCCTGGTAGGCCTTCTCTCTTTTCTCCAATTAAGAGAAAAACAAAAGTAAATTCAAAGTGAACTTCTAATTTTAGACCAAAGTAGCTGAACTGGACGTTTAATTTGGATAATTTGTCCTTAAATTTTAAACTCACATTGAATTCTCAATATGAAATAAACCTGACAGAGAGGCAAGAATTAGAAATGTTTGTGCAAAGAGAGTGCAGGCTAAGGGCAGAAGTAACGAAAAAACTAAAAATGTTGGGTTTTAAGTTAAGTTCTAAATGACTGACAATTGACTGAGTTGAGAAAGTAGAGACAGGTGAGAATATATACACCTGGTTGTACCTCTCACTCTGTTAATAGTTATCTGATTTAATTGGAGCCCAAAGCTGTTCATTTTTCCAGCGCCTTATTCAAATTAGATGACTATCTTCTACTCGAACAGCCTTGGAGGTCCTTCATCCAAAGGAACAAAAAACTTAAGCCACCCCGGCATTGCCGAAGATACGATTGCCAAAACTGCATATATGAAATGGGTCTTAAAGTTTTTAAACAATTCAATTAGAAAAAACAGCTGAATTTAATGAAATTTAATTTGAACTACTCCTTGCTAATCAAAAGTTAACCACACCGAAAAAAAAAAAAATTGGGGGGAAATTTTCCATTTGTTTAAAAATTCTAAATAATGAATACAAACAAAAAAACATGTTCTTTTGACATCATATTTTCTCTAAAAGCTGCAGTTCTTCAGATTGCTTTATATATATATCCTGAAACAATTAGTTATTTTCTGTGTTAGCGAACAGCATTTCTCCAGCTTGCTTTCTATTTAGCCACTAAAACTAAAGCCTGAGCGTTTTTAACATAATGTCAAAGAGAAAGGTGGAGTATTGGTCAAATCACTGCCAGCATGTCCTTGCACTTAGCAAAATTATATAGCCTGTCTTTGAGATTAGAGTTCTGCTTTGCTCGCTCGTTGCTGTGGAAACAAATGTTTGAAGCTTACATTTACTTGCGCTATAAGAATCCTTTATTCGTCTGGCTGCCAACACAGAACCATCTCGTTGTTACAGAAAGACAAGACGAAAAAAAAGACAAACAACGTTTCAAGCAGAGGTGAAAAAGGAATAAAATAATGAAAAAACCAGCGTGTCCGACTGTTAAGGCAATACAAGGTTTTATGACTAAAAGCAGAAAAAGTCAATTTTAAAGTAAATGTATAAAGCCTGGGACAGCTCAGAAAGCAATTACTGTAAGAGATTCAACCTGCTTATCTGGCACTGGCTGAAATGCTTCTCGTTTCCATTCCTGCCATCTACTAAGTCTTAGCGTGTTCCTATTGACTATTAAGTTGCTCAGAGACAGGACACTAAGGAGATTGGGTTTTCGGGGGATATTGTTTGAGGAGCTCAGAGTAACCAGTCACTACGCTTGTTTCTTAAAGAGACGTTCCTTGATAATGCCACATTTTCTAGTAAAACATTTTATTATACATCGAGAAAAGAGGAAGAATCAGTAAAGTACTTAAAGATACACCGCTAATTTTAACCCTTTCAGAACTAAGAGGGAGGTGCATCCTGTTACATTATCATCTGCATCATGTATCATTGGCCATTAAGTGGTTGAATGGGAGTAGTGCTAAACTATACTTTATCCATCATTTTTAACAATGCTCTTGTATTTAAAGGTTACAAAATGCGCACATAGTATAATATTGCACACTTTATCTTAAATCCCCAATCCCCCAAATGGAACCCTTAGATAAAATCGATGTGGTACTGTTGCCAATAACCACACAAACAGCGATGTAACACTATTATGGAGATATTACCACTCCGCTAGACGGTCGTTGCTGCAATCAGACTGAAATGGAGCTTCCACACGTTGTGGAGCGTTTGGACAGCTATCAGGCTGTGTAAGAATCACAGATGTGATATTTTCACTTTAAGCTAGAAACCCCACTTGAAGCACTCAGTGATAACAACTATGTAGTGATTGATTTGTTTGATTGGACGACCTTTCAAAGGAAAGTACATTAGACTTGTCCGTTCAGATTCGGCTGAATTAAGATTTGGCCGGATTTTGGCCAATTGGATGTTCTGCTGAATTCCATATGTCCAAAACTCCATATGGACCTAAGACTGAGCAAACTAATAGCTCAATGGCCGAAAAATCGAAATTTGGAGTTTCACCCATAGAGCCAAAATAGGAGACGATTGATGGGGAAACAAAGATTATTGATGATCAAGAAATGAACAATTAAGGAGGAAAAGGAGGAGCAGTAAAGAAGCTCTATTTATATATCATGGTTTTAACCAATATATTCAAAATATTAATATGTCAATATAGATTATTGTACTGCTCTTCCTCTTTTTCCCTTTATTTGCATTTTTTTCTTATTTGAGCTGTGAGTCAAATGGAGGGAAATGTCCGCATCAAAGTACTGCAACATATAAGCATAGTATTTCTATTATCTGTATATTTTACTGCACACTGATTAGCCCATTTTCATGCCCATTTTGGTTTGTCCAAATGTTTCTCTGAATAGTTTTTCATGAACGATATTTGGTTGAGTCAACCTGTGACAATAGCCAGTGTTGGGCATCCCAAACAAAATTAAAATTTCAGGAAAAAACGTTTGCACCGAACAATCCTGCTGTTCACAAGTCTACCGTGTATATAAAAAATGGGGATCAGCCAAAGGCTGACTAAATTCTTGCAAATTCTTCCAACCAGTTGTGCCCACCTGGCTCTGAAATGAGCTCAGTGAATAATACCTAGTTTACTAACATCTGAAATGCCAAGATTCACCACCAGTGACCTAAAATTAACGAATTCACATTTTTTAAAGCCTCGTTCCTAATGGGTAGCATAGACTTTATTAACTAACCCCCTAACATCTCAGGATAAAAGGCACACCAAAATGAAATGCCAGTATGTCCATGATATCTACATCTGCCCTGGGTACCTGCTATCTCTTGCTACTGTTCATTACAATAACTCTTGCTGTTTATGTATCATCGAAACTTACCCTGTACCATCTAAATAATACACGTACTATACACCCCTGTTGGGTAGACGTGCTGATCCACGTATTCGCAGTGTAGCTTTCAACACACATGATTTATCAGGGGAAGAGGTTCATGTCTAAGGAATGACACAGGAGAAATATATGAAAAAATACTTAGACGGAAAGTGTCCTGTAGTCAGTGTTTGGAAATCGTTTTAAAGATGGACTGACTTAACGTTTCCTTCTTGAGTAGCTATTAAGGGAACAGATGGAATCGCTGTTAATTTGTCTTTGGTTTTTTTTTTTTTTTTTTTTGCAAAATAAAAAAAGAGAATTTTCCATGGTCGTAGAAGGTACTGTTTTTGAGTGTTATTGACGCCTGCATCACTCAGGGCACGTTGTACGGATGCAGATTCTAAACATAATTACTCTTCTAAATCGCACCTATTATAGTGTAGAAAAGTGCTAGACTGTAACTCTCAGCCATCAGTACATTTCTGCACATGGGGTATTGCATAAGAAAAGGCGTTGGGGTTTATTACTCACTTCAATGTCAATGAGCAGAATATTTTGGAAGTGAAGCCATTTTTTTCCTGGCTGATATTAATGGGAGTTGGAATTCCCAGCAGGTTTCAGCCTCTCTCTGCTCTGTGCACTTGTTTTCTCTCACAGTTAACAATGTCAGCTGTCAAGGATCAATATCGACACAACAGCTGGGGCAGAAAAAAGCCTTGCAGGAACACTTAGAATCCCGACAACCAAAATATGAGACAAGGGGGGGGGGGGGGGGGGTTCAGGAGGGACACGGGTCACTAGGTCCACATCGCACCATATCAGGAGTTAGAGAACATTGGGAAGTCCCATTCTTACTTTCCTCTCAGATGTTGCTAATTCTCACATATAGAGCTATTCACTAAATCGAGAATTGTAGAGAATGCAAAACATAAAATTAATTTTGAGCTAAAGTAGGGGAAAAAAATCTCCTATTAAATAAATATGTTTCTTGCTCACTTTTTGTTGTTGTTTAATTAGCAACTCTCTGAAAGAAACACTCTTTTACCAATGAGGGCTAACACTTTACTTCGATTCCCATAACACTCAGCAAGTCTAAATGTAGCGCACAAATGTTTGCTGTTGGAAGGCCGAACACCACTGCCATACTGGGCAAAGCTTAGCTGAGAGTGATGGGAGTTATAGCCCCCATATCTTGATAATAGGTACCCCTATTTGCTGGATCTTAAGTACCCATAATCCTAAACAACATCCCTTGAACTCTACACGTTAGTAACTCCAATTTTAAACCCTTGGATGTTAAACTCCGTTAACCTAGAGCACCTGCCTTGCTAAGACTTCTTATTAAGCTGCATTGGGAAGTCTGTGATTGGACAGCCACAGAAAGCATGGGCGGGGCTAGAACGGGAGGGCTTACAAGAGATCTGCATGTTTTCATTTGGGTATATCTACTTAATTGTGTTTTTGGGAAGGAGGGAGCCTTTCTAGTGTCCCTTTAAATTTAGCTGCGTAGAAGGACCTTTTAAGGTGAGATCTCTGGATATCAGCTCAACCAGTCATCCCACCATCTGCTGCCACTATGAATTCACACAACACAGCAAAACAACACAATATATTACTACACAGCTATCATGTTAATCACTGCAAAGACTTCATGGAGAGTGATATTCGCTCTCAATAAGTGTACTCTGACTGCGCACTAATTCTTTAATCAATAATTAGCCCATCATAACTTGGGGGATCCTCCCTGAGATTATTGCTTCCAGACAGACATTATTAATAGCTCAGAACAGATACGATTTGTCTCTCTGTCCTTCAGCCTTATGTCTGCTCAGTGGATACTGATATCTCTGCGTGGGTATGCATGCATTTCAATGGGAATATTTCCCCCCTAAATATAATGTTTAATGTTATGAACAAGGCCACACCAGACATGCAAACGACTTGGCTGAGTGGGTGCAAAGGTTACAATTCATTTATCTCTGTACTAGACCCAAAAGCTGACCATAAGTCCCTCGGTTAACAGCTTGGTTGCTTCATCTAAGTGTTGCTTCTAAGTGTGTGTGTGGTTGGAGATATTCTGGAGAGTTTTACAGAAGCTTCAACTGTCTAAGAGTTGTGCTAAGAGTTCTTTTTTACTGTTACAGGTAAGATTCATCTGTAGGAAAAGGTTACTGACTGCCATAGGCGTGCGCAGCCTATTGCATTAGGGTGTGCACCCTAAAGCACAAACACACGCCGCATATATATATATATATATATATATATATATATATATATATATATATATATACATACACACACATACATATACTGCTGTTTGTGTGTGCTGCTGGTGCGCTGTGTGTGTGTGGGTGTTCGTAGTGTGCTATGTGTGTGAGGGTGCTGTTTGTGTGCTGTGTGTGAGGGTGCTGGTAGTGTGCTGTGTGTGAGGGTGTTTGTGTATGTGTGTTTGGGGCCTGTTAGTGTGCTGTGTGTGTGAGGGTGCTGTTTGTGTGATATGTGTGTGTGAGGGTGCTGTTTGTGTCGTGTATTTGTGAGGGTGCTGTTATTGTGCTGTGTGTGAGTGTGCTGTTTGTGTGAGGGAGCTGTGTGTGTTTGTGAGGGTGCTGTTAGTGTGCTGTGTGTGTGAGGGTGCTGTTTGTGTGCTGTGTATGTGAGGGTGCCGTGTGTGCGCGCTGTTTGTGTTAGGGTGCTGTATGTGTGTAGGTGCTGTGTGTGTGTGTGCGCTGTATGCTTGGAGGGATTGTGAAGGTGGGGGCAGATTAGTAAATAACCCCCTCCCTTCTTACCTTATATAGGGAGGGGGGATCCTTGCTGTCCAAGGGAGAGTGAACTCTAGCCTGCGGGGCTAGAGTTCACTCTCGCGAGATCTGAGCATTGCCGCGGCAACGCTCAGATCTCGCGAGAGGAACCTGGCGGAGCTTCTGTCTAGAGCTCCCCGGGTCCTCTCCTGCCTCCCTCCATGCTGCTGGTGAGGTAGATCTTTGATCTCCCCGCCGGCCCATGGAGGCTAAGAGCAGAGCCGGCACTTAGATAGCGCCAGCTCTGCATGAGCCGACAGGGGAGATCCGGAGATCTCCCCTGCCGGCAGGGGTCAAGTCCTGGGGAATAAAGTGTGGGATCTCTCCCAAGATTCCCACCCTGTAGCGGTACTTACCTTATCCGGGGGCCGGACGCGGTCCTCTCTTCAAGCCGCGCGCGGTCCTGCGGCTGCACGAGCCGCGCGCGGCTCGTCCGACTGTTCAGACAGGAAGGCGGGCAGTGACCGCGAGAAGCGGTCACGTGTCCCGCCTGCAGCTAAGAGCGCGCCGCGAATCTCGGGCGCGCTCTTAAAGAGACAGTGGGAGCCTAAATTGCAAAAAGGCTCCCATTGGCTCCTGTCATGCCAATCACCCCATACACTTACCTGTTGGGGGAGTGGAAGTGACAGGAGCCAATCACATTAGTTTGAAGGCTACTTATACTTACCCTTTTCCCTTAGTTCGTTGCCCTATCGTGGTTTCTGCTACAGTTCCCTTTAGTGCTTGTTGTGTTCAGTTGTGTTTCTCCGTATTTGACCTTGGCTTTGTATTCTGACTTCGTTTTCGCTTTATCCTATTCTGTACTGTTTGCCGGCTTGCTGATTCCTGTGTACCAGTCCCCGGCTAGTTTTCGTTTACGCTGTCTCTTTGTGCCCTTGACCTCGGATCGTTCCTGACTCTGTCTTATCCTATTACGTCGAGTCCGGCCACTCTAAGGTCCGGTAGACGTATCTCTCCTCTGTACTGTCTTCTGTTAGGCTGGATCCTGCGTGTAGGGGTATATACTCGTTACACACCCCCCCAAAAAAAATATACACTCGTGTGTGTGTGTGTGTGTGTGTATATATGTATATATATATATATATATATTTATATATATATATATATATATATGCGTACACACACTCACGCACACATACTCAGACACACACATATATTCACAGACACACAACATACATTCACAGACACACAACATACATTCACAGACACACACACACACACACTTACAGGCACACACACACACTTACAGGCACACACACATACATTCACAGACACACACTCACTTACAGACACATACACTCACAGACACACACATACATTCACAGACACACACACTTACAGACACAGACACACACACACACATACATTCACAGACACACACTCACTTACAGACACATACACTCACAGACACACATACACACACACTCACAGACACACACACATACATTCACATACACACTTACAGGCACACAGACACACACATACACACTTACAAACACATACACTCACAGACACACACACACACACACTTACAGACACTCACACATACATACATTCACAGACACACACACTCACACACATTGACAATTTTTTTTTTTTTTTTTTTCCAAAAATTGTCCACCCAGCCTCCCTACCTGGAGAGCTGGCGTGGACTTGTCCCTGGGGTCCAGTGGGTCGGGCGTCTCTCTCCATACAACAAGCGGCGAGGGAGCTGTGTGCTCTCTGCTCCCTCTCGCCGCGTGGGCTGTCTGCTGTAGCTGGGAGCCGGAATATGACGTCATATTCCGGCTCCCATTATCAGCAAACGGCGCGCGGCGAGAGGGAGCAGAGAACACACAGCTCCCTCGCCGCTTGTTGTATGGAGAGAGCCGCCCGACCGGGGGGGGGGGGGGGGTGGGGGGGTGTCCGGGTGTCCATCACCTCTTGCTCCCCCCCATGACGGGGGGAGGAGGAGGAAAGCATTTGGGGGCGGCAGAGTACCTGCGGGAACAGCGTTCCTGCAGGACTCACAGGCGTGCCGCGGGGATTAGGGTGTGCCCAGGCACACCCGGCACACCCCGTGCGCACGCCTATGCTGACTGCACAAGGTTTGATTTCCTGTTGGTAATTATAAGGCATTTGATTGGATTAGGTAGCTACTTGCTATTGATTGCTGTTTAAATTAGCTATTGTTTGCTAATAAGCAGAGGCCTACCCAGGTGTTAAACATTCCTAGTGGGAGGTGATTTTAGGAGTATATAAGTGTTGTTGTCATTAGCTTGGTTAATATAGCTTGGTTGCTTCATCTAAGTGTTGCTTCTAAGTGTGTGTGTGGTTGGAGATATTCTGGAGAGTGTTGCTTCTAAGTGTGTGTGTGGTTGGAGATATTCTGGAGAGTGTTGCTTCTAAGTGTGTGTGTGGTTGGAGATATTCTGGAGATAACCTGGAGGTAATCCGAGGTATTCAGGAGGATTAATAAAAAGTTAAGGTTTGTTTGATTTAAATTATTCACCTCATTGGAATGGCAGACTTAGTTCAGTGTAATAGTTGCTTTGCATTTGTTTCACGTCCCACTTTTTGCAGGTTTGGTTGTTGTCTAATCTGTAGACAGTTCTCTATCTTGTGGCAGGAGATTGTATTTTTGAAGTCTGAGATTTGTAAATTATCTGGTAAACAAACTCAGGCTGGAACTGCTGCAAAGCCACTGCCGCAGAGACATACTAGGAATGGCAGATGGATTACTGTAGGATCTGGTAGACTTGGAGTTGTGGATAAAAGGCATATTGCACAGTCTGTTGCTCTACATAATTCATTTTCTGCACTTTCAGAGTGTAGTGGTGTTGTGCAGAGAGGCACTGAGGCTAGTGGTGTTGTGCAAAGAGGCACTGAGACTAGTGGTGTTGTGTAGAGAGGCACTGAGGCTAGTGGTGTTGTGCAGAGAGGCACTGAGGCTAGTGGTGTTGTGCAGAGAGGCACTGAGGCTAGTGGTGTTGTGAAGAGAGGCATTGAGGCTAGTGGTGTTGTGCAGAGAGGCACTGAGGCTAGTGGTGTTGTGCAGAGAGGCACTGAGGCTAGTGGTGTTGTGAAGAGAGGCATTGAGGCTAGTGGTGTTGTGAAGAGAGGCATTGAGGCTAGTAGTGTTGTGAAGAGAGGCATTGAGGCTAGTGGTGTTGTGAAGAGAGGCATTGAGGCTAGTGGTGTTGTGAAGAGAGGCATTGAGGCTAGTGGGGTTGTGAAGAGAGGCATTGAGGCTAGTGGGGTTGTGAAGAGAGGCATTGAGGCTAGTGGTGTTGTGGAGAGAGGCACTGAGGCTAGTGGTGTTGTGCAGAGAGGCACTGAGGCTAGTGGTGTTGTGCAGAGAGGCACTGAGGCTAGTGGTGTTGTGCAGAGAGGCACTGAGGCTAGTGGTGTTGTGCAGAGAGGCTTGAAGACTATGGTGAGGCCTAATAGAAAGCAGTTGTTGTTGGGGGATTCCATCATAAGAGGTGTGGAGATGGACAATGGTGGTCTTGTGAGGTGTCTTCCCGGAGCTACTGCTCACAGAGACAGGAGACGTATCATTAATATTGTTAAGCAAGCAAAGCAGTTAAGGGGAATTGGATGTACTTGTCCATTTAGGGACAAATGACTTGGCTTGCAATGAGGTTTCAGAGGTTAAGGAAGTTTTTAGTGTTTTTGCCAATGATATACGGCAGGTTGCTTCCACATTGTCATTCTCTGAAGTTCTGCCTGTGCATAACACTCAGAACGACAGGCGGATGCGTATTAGGGACTTTAACTTGTGGCTTGGTGAATGGTGTCGGGAGCAAGGATTTGGCTTTATTGCTCATGGTAGCTCTGTTTGGAATGGAAATAAACTGTACAAAAAAGATGGTTTGCATCTTTCTCAAAAGGGAACAAATGTTCTCAGTGAGCAGTTCAGAGGTTTTGCTAGGATGGATTTAAACTAGGAGGGTGGGGGGCAAAATGGTGATAAAACATCAATCCAATTGTCCCCCAAAACAAGGACAGAAGGTGCCTGTAGCAAGTGTGTTAAAAAATTATAAGCTTAGAGTCATGTTTGCAAATGTTCGCAGTTTAGGGAATAAGATCCATGAACTTGTGGCAATAATGGCAACTGATAGTGTAGATTTAGTCGCTGTTACTGAGACATGGTATAATGAGAAAAATGACTGGGACATAGCAATACCAGGGTACTCTTTATATAGAAAAGACAGGGAAGGCAAGAAAGGGGGAGGGGTGGCCCTGTATGTAAAGGATAGCATAAAATCTAGCCTAATAAAGGTTAGTGAGGCGAACATAGAGTCCGTTTGGGTTATGTTAGAATTTGGTAATCACACAGTAACTCGTGTAGGTGTGATTTATAGGCCCCCAGGACAAATTGAAGAGTTAGATAATCTACTAGTTGAAGAAATAGCTAAAATGACAATGAAGGGGGAGGTTATCATCATGGGTGACTTTAATCTTCCTGATGTGAATTGGAAAACAAAAATAGCTACTTGTGCCAGGAGCACACATATTCTAAACTCCCTACTGGGATTGTCTCTTAAACAAGTCGTTGAGGAGCCAACTCGTAAAGAGGCCATACTAGATTTAGTGTTAACAAATGGAGATTTGGTATCAGATATTACTGTAGGTGAAAGTTTAGGATCCAGTGATCATCAGTCAGTGTGGTTTAATATAAGAACAGTGACTGAGTCACGCCACACAAAAACAAAAGTTTTAGACTTTAGAAAAACAGACTTTTCTAAAATTAGAATATGTGTAAAGGAGTCATTATCAGACTGGAGCAATTTAAATGGAGTCCAAAAGAAATGGGATTATTTAAAAGTTGCACTACTGAAGGCAACAGGAAATTGCATTAGGCTTGTCAGTAAAAGCAAAAAATTCAAGAAACCACTGTGGTACTCCGCAGATGTAAAAAACAAAAAGTTAGCATTTAGTAATTATAAAAAACCCAGAGTGAGGAAGACAGAATGACCTATAAGATTAGGCAGAAAGAGGCTAAGCAAGTTATAAGAGCTTTCAAATCACACACAGAAGAGAAAATAGCACAGTCAGTAAAAAAGGAGGCCAAAACTGTTTTTTAGATACATAAATGAGAAAAGAAAAGTAAAACAAGGATTAGTTAGATTAAAAACAAAAGAAGGAAGGTATGTAGATGAGGATAAAGGTCTAGCTGACTGCCTCAATGAATATTTTTGTTCGGTATTGTCAGGGTACTCACCTGTGAGACAGACGGCCAGACGTGGTCGCTCCTGGAATTCCCGACAGGGGACTTGAACCGGGGTACTTATCTATCCCAGTCCTGCTCTCTACCTCTGAGCCACAGCAGCTTTACCAGAGACTTCTGATTCCGGTCTTGTTCACCCTGGCTTGGCTACTACACCGGGGGCTGCACCTTGACTTGTCTGCTTCTCACCTGACTCTGATCTTCATCAGCAGGGTATTTAAACCCAGCCTCGCCCTGCACTCATTGTCAAGTCTTTGATCTGTGTTCCTGTGTCGTACCAGTGTTCCTGTTTATTCTGCTTCGTATATTTGACCTCGGCTTGTGACTACGTTTATTCTAACCTCTGGCATCCTTTGACCTCGGCTATCCCTCGACTATCCTGCTGGTTCTGTCCTTGCCTGTCCTGCGAATTTGGTACTGCATCCTGCACAGCCCCCGTGCACAGACCCACAGGCCAGGTGAATTCTTACCTGACCACCTCGGTCTGTGGCTATCTGCAAGGGTGAGCGACATATCTGCGCTACAGACTCCCAACTCAGGTAAGACCCTGACAAAAGACTTGACCAATATGGAGTCCGCAGAAATGTGCTCACCCTCACTCCAGCAAGTGTCCAGCCTGGCCCAGATTGTTTCGGAGTTGCAGCAGGAACTTTTATCTCTTAAAGGCGCAGTACATCCAGCTCCGGAACCCTTTGTCATCATGCCCGACAGATTTGATGGTAACTACACGTCCTTCCAGTCATTCAGGATGGATTGCGAGGTATTGTTCTCTTTAAAGCCTCGAACTTACGCCACGGATTTCATCAGGGTCAGAGCGGCTATCAACCTGTTGTCTGGACGCATTAAAGCTTGGTCTTACCAAATGTTGCAGAGGAAGAGTCCTGTCCTTGTCAGCTGGGAGTCCTTTATTATTGCTTTGGACTCACAGTGCAGGATCACTAAGCCCAAGCCAGCTCCAACTACTAAAAAATCGCGGAGTCTACGTCACCACACCCCAGTGATACCCTCTTATGATACAGTTCCCAGGAGAACTCCAGAGGTATCCTGTGTTCAACTTGATCCTGAGGAACCTATGCAAATTGGACGTGTCCACTGCAAAGTCACACCGGGAGAGAGGGACCGAAGGAGAAGCCATGGTCTGTGTTTTTACTGCGGAGAAGGTGGACACTTCATCACGCTTTGTCCTGTTCGCCCTCCTAGACCTCCTGCTCCAGAGTCGTCTGCCTTTACTACCAAAGTTGCTTCCTGTATTACCACCACTACTTCCTGCCCACTTGAAAAGGATTTACCTAAGGATTGTGTCATTGCTTCTAATGGCACTACGGTCTGTAAAAAAGACCTGGAAGTGTTCGAAAAAGCACTGCTAGCTGCGAGCACTGTCCCTCCCGAGGTTGTGGAAGTTTTTGTCACCCCTACCCGGAACCTAGACCGATCGTCAGCTGTACCAGAAGCTGGTACTCGGAAATCCCGAGCTAATCAGGGATCCCATACTGAGGACTTTCACTATGGGGACTCGACGGATTCTGAGAGTGACTCTGGAGAGACGGATTATTTCAATGAGGAGCCTACCTACGCCCAGAGGTCGTTTTTGAAGGGGGAGGTACTGTCAGGGTACTCACCTGTGAGACAGACGGCCAGACGTGGTCGCTCCTGGAATTCCCGACAGGGGACTTGAACCGGGGTACTTATCTATCCCAGTCCTGCTCTCTACCTCTGAGCCACAGCAGCTTTACCAGAGACTTCTGATTCCGGTCTTGTTCACCCTGGCTTGGCTACTACACCGGGGGCTGCACCTTGACTTGTCTGCTTCTCACCTGACTCTGATCTTCATCAGCAGGGTATTTAAACCCAGCCTCGCCCTGCACTCATTGTCAAGTCTTTGATCTGTGTTCCTGTGTCGTACCAGTGTTCCTGTTTATTCTGCTTCGTATATTTGACCTCGGCTTGTGACTACGTTTATTCTAACCTCTGGCATCCTTTGACCTCGGCTATCCCTCGACTATCCTGCTGGTTCTGTCCTTGCCTGTCCTGCGAATTTGGTACTGCATCCTGCACAGCCCCCGTGCACAGACCCACAGGCCAGGTGAATTCTTACCTGACCACCTCGGTCTGTGGCTATCTGCAAGGGTGAGCGACATATCTGCGCTACAGACTCCCAACTCAGGTAAGACCCTGACAGGTATTTACAGATGAAAATGAAGGAAAGGGACCTCAGTTAAGAAAAAGGATAAATGAGTCATTTATTACACGTGAGTTTACAGAGGAAGAGGTTCTATTTCAACTGTCAAAAGTAAAGACAAATAAGTCAATGGGACCTGATGGAATACACCCAAAGCTATTAAAAGAGCTTAGTGGTGTACTAGCAAAACCATTAACAGATTTATTTAACCAATCATTGATAACAGGAGTAGTCCCAGAAGATTGGAAGTTAGCGAATGTTGTGCCCATTCACAAGAAAGGTAATAGGGAGGAGTCGGGCAACTATAGGCCAGTAAGCCTTACTTCAGTAGTAGGGAAAGTGATGGAAACCATGTTAAAGGATAGGATTGTTGAACATCTAAAAACACATGGATTTCAAGATCAGAGACAACATGGGTTTACCTCAGGGAGATCATGCCAAACTAATCTTATTGATTTTTTTGATTGGGTAACTAAAATTATAGATCAGGGTGGTGCAGTAGACATTGCTTACCTAGATTTCATAAGGCTTTTGACACTGTTGCACATAGAAGGCTTATCAATAAACTACAATCTTTGAGTTTGGATTCCAATATTGTTGAATGGGTAAGGCAGTGGCTGAGTGACAGGCAACAGAGGGTTGTAGTCAATGGAGTATATTCAAAGCTTGGGCTTGTCACCAATGGGGTACCTCAGGGATCTGTACTTGGACCCATTCTCTTTAATATTTTTATTAGTGATATTGCAGAAGGTCTTGATGGTAAGGTGTGTCTTTTTGCGGATGATACTAAGATATGTAACAGGGTTGATGTTCCAGGAGGGATAAGCCAAATGGCTAATGATTTAGGTAAACTAGAAAAATGGTCAGAGTTGTGGCAACTGACATTTAATGTGGATAAGTGCAAGATAATGCATCTTGGACGTAAAAACCCAAGGGCAGAGTACAGAATATTTGATAGAGTCCTAACCTCAACATCTGAGGAAAGGGATTTAGGGGTGATTATTTCTGATGACTTAAAGGTAGGCAGACAATGTAATAGAGCAGCAGGAAATGCTAGCAGAATGCTTGGTTGTATAGGGAGATGTATTAGCAGTAGAAAGAGGGAACTGCTCATGCCATTGTACAGAACACTGGTGAGACCTCACTTGGAGTACTGTACACAGTACTGGAGACCATATCTTCAGAAGGATATTGATACCTTAGAGAGAGTTCAAAGAAGGGCTACTAAACTGGTTCATGGATTGCAGGATAAAACTTACCAGGAAAGGTTAAAGGATCTTAACATGTATAGCTTGGAGGAAAGACGAGACAGGGGGGATATGATAGAAACATTTACATACATAAAGGGAATCAACACAGTAAAGGAGGAGACTATATTTAAAAGAAGAAAAACTACCACAACAAGAGGACATAGTCTTAAATTAGAGGGACAAAGGTTTAAAAATAATATCAGGAAGTATTACTTTACTGAGAGGGTAGTGGATGCATGGAATAGCCTTCCAGCAGAAGATGTAGAGGTTAACACAGTAAAGGAGTTTAAGCATGCGTGGGATAGGCATAAGGCTATCCTAACTATAAGATAAGGCCAGGGACTAATGAAAGTATTTAGAAAACTGGGCAGACTAGATGGGGCGAATGGTTCTTATCTGCCGTCACATTCTATGTTTCTATGTTTCTATGTTTCACACGCACCTATTCTGATACAAAAGTTGCCATCACTAAGATTTTAAAATGGGGAGTTCTAGGTTACGAGGAAATTTTAGATTTAAAACCCTATCGAAAACTTAGCATTTTTCTATATCTTTGGTAGCGTCGTCCTCAAAGTAGACAACGACAGACGATAGTACAGCAAGTTTTATTATAAACAAAATAAATTACAGTACACACATTGAAAAAATATATAATATAATTGACTTATACCAAGCAAACATTGAATAAAAATTGAAATAATAAAACCCTAGAACTGGCTGTCCAAGCGTAGAAACTGTGAGACAACTTTTCGTGAAGGGAGCAATAATCCATTTGCAACTCTAAATGTCCTCTCAAAGTGGATCAAGTTATAATTGCATTTTTAATAGGTTGACTTTTACTTTCCTTTCACCTGGGGTTGCTATGTCTGCCCTCCCGAGTGATGTATAAATACTAGTTTTATGATGGTTAATAAATGCATCACATCCATAGGCTGAATATACACAATAACAATATATTTTTGTACAAGTGATTTTAATATCACTGCAATCACATCCACTCACCTTTGGGAACCCAGAGATGTCCATTTGATATTAAACAATGTATGTCTTACAATGTGAAAGGTTAATTGAACTCAAATTGTACATTGCGATGATTGTGGAGTTCTGATCATAGCTGATATTGTCCTTTAACCAAAGGTAGTCAAGCATACGACCAGATCTCTGGGTAGAGGAGATGTACATTTCTTTAAAG